>NC_140994.1:235805117-236298031 GCF_052327205.1 Somniosus microcephalus
CACCCCCTTCCTCCCCCCCTCCTCCCCACCCCCTTCCTCCCCCCCTCCTCCCCCACCCCCTTCCTCCCCCCCTCCTCCGCACCCCCTTCCTCCCTCTCCCCCTCTCCCTCTCCCCTGCCCGAGCCCTCATCCCCCGCTCCAATCCCTCTTTCCGCCCCGGGGCCCGGGCCTCGGCACCTGGATGAACGCGATCCCTCGGCCGTCACCCTGATGCCGTTGGCTGAGGCGAACACCCGCAAAGACATGGCCCAGCCGAGTCCAGCGCCCCGGTCAGCTTGAGGTCCGCAGCCGCTGTTTGGCCGCAGGCCACAAAGCACCTGAGCCCAGCGCCGGCGATGGCTCCACGGAGCTCCGTGCCGCCCCACGCACTGACATGGCCCCGCCCTCCCGAGCTGGCTTGAAGAGCGCCGATTGTGGCTGTGAGAGACGGCCAGCGGGCCCGGTTGCCGGGTAACCCTTCCCGCTCTCCAAGCCCCGCCCGAGATCTGCACTCCCAAGAGCCCCGCCCCGCCCGAGCCGAGCGGGGAACAGAGAGAGACGCCGCGTCTCAGCTGCCCCTGCTGCGCGCGCACCCTTTACTAAGGTAGCGGCGCTCGGCTGAGGCCCGCCCCTCCAGCCTTCAAAAAGGTGGCGGCGATCGGGGGCCGCTTGTTGACTGGGGCCGGGAGGTGCCTAGCTCGGGCATGGGGTGCGGAGGAGAGGCCGAGGCTTCGAGGCCTACCTGGAAAAACGGGGAAAGGTAGGAAAATTAATGAGATTAGATAAAAGATTTAGAAAGTAATTAACTTTTTAAAAAAACAATATGGGGCTAAAAATTCAGTTTGGGGCGCCAAGCTCGCCTGGGCGCCGGAATTACCGCTGCTTGCGGAGCCACTTGCGCCATCGGATATTCAGTTTCTGCGCCCCAAATGGAAGCCGGCCGCTAAACGAGGCTTCCCGCGCCCCGCTTGGGGTGCTGAAACTGAATATCGGCGCGCAAAGTGCCGCAGCGCCACTCGCTGCGGCACGGCACGCTGCGGTACTGCAGGCCTTCCTCCCACTGTTAAGGGGGAGGTGCCTGCAACAGCGCGATCCCCGCTCGCGAGTGCCGGCAAATGAGCCCGGCACCAAGGAGAAGTGCCGGGCTCTCGGGAAACAGCCGGCAATGCCGCGGGGGGGGGTGTGTAGGAGGCCGGGGATGGAGGTGCGGGCAGGCGGCCGCCGAAAAAGCGGCCGGCCGCACCTCCACCTTAACTCGCGCCACTACCGCCACAGGTTGGCCCCTGTGTACCGGTCGCTATTTGCGGCCAGTGCGGAAGAGGCTGGCGCGACCTAATATGGCGGTCGGGGCGGTAGCGGGGCGCTGCGCACACCGATGACGTCATCGGTGGCGGCGCAGCGCTACAGGCTAACGCCGCCATTAGCGCCCCGCTAAATATCGCGGTGGTTGTGGCCAGTGGCGCTAAAGCCTCTGAGTGGCTTCTTTGGCCGCAAACTGGTGGCACAAGCAACTGAATTTCTAGGCCTATGTGTTTTAAAAGCAACGTTTTTTTGAAAGACGCAGAAAGCGGGAAAAAGAAAGGAAAAGTTTGGAATCAAGATGGCGGCGACTCACCGCGGTTCAGAACGATAAGGCCCGCCCACACACGCACCGATTGGTCGACCGTCAGGTCACCGAAGCGTAGGATTGGTCAATCGTCCCGTCACTCGACTGGAGGAGGGCCCGCCCGCACGCGCCAGGAACCCGGCGTACGATTGGTCGACCTCGATGTCACTCTATCGCTAATGAGATGATAATGAGCAGAATGTTGAACATTTTTTGGATACCGCGGGCGCAATTTTTGTCCGGCCGAAACGTAAATACGCCTATGCTCGTAAGCTTTCTTTTGACGTGACGCGCGTGTAGGTACGCTCTATAATTTTCGAACGTATAGAGAATGGACAGACAGACAGACAGACAGACAGACAGACAGAAAGACAGACAGAAGAGGTCTTTTATATATATAGATTTATTTTTTTCAAAAAAAAAATTATTGTTTAAATTACTTTTTTTAAACTTATTTATACTTAATTTAATGATTGGGATGTTTTTTAAAATTTTATTTGAAGTTTAAGGAGTGTTTTGGGGTGCAGTGCTTCTCATGAGTTTGACAGTTCTTACTCTCAAACTTATGAATGAAGTTTCCCCTCCCCTGATTGGCTGAACAGTGTTCACCTGATCCCAGCCGGCACATCGCACTAACTACGCCGTTGGGTCAGGTTAGCACAGCGCGCCGACATCAGAACTGGGCCACTGACAGGAAATCCACTGCGGGCCAGGTTTCAGATGTCGGCGCGCCGGGTAAGTGCACATCGGGGGCTTGCACGCGCGGCAAGCCCCCGACACCAAGTTCTGGGCCAATGTGTTTATTTTTTAAATGCCATCAGCTGCTTGTTGTGATAAAAAAAATCTGCTGGCAAACTGTTGAAGTTGTGGCCTGTGTCATTTTGCAAATGGGACTTCCACATTGAGGGCTTAGAGCAACTTGCAATTGTCAGTATGGTGGTCAGAATGATAGAAATCCGCAGGTTCTTCTCCATTGTTGATGCTCTGGTAAGAAGGTGCGAGGCAAAATTGTTTGATTGTGCAGGCTAAGCAAATCTGGCCAACATGCATACATCCCTTGCATCCCAGGCAGCAATGTGGTCGCGTGCTGGCGCCTTCTGGCCTGTGCAGCTTCAGGTGGGTGAGCAGCAGCTTGGCGCTCCTGTTGTTGCTCCTGCTGTTGGTGCTGCTGTTGTTCATGGTTCTGCTGCTGCCATGGCTGGTCTTCGTCCGAATCTGATGTCCAGGAGGAAAGGAAATAAATGGTTCCCATGCTTCTGGTATATGCCTCAGTTGAGGAAGCGCTCAGTCAAGGTGGGGAGAGGGGTTTCCCAGGAGGTCACACTGGAGATGGGTGTCAGGCTCCAAACTTCCACAACAATGAGTAGGCCTGCTAAAAGTTCCCCCAGACCTGAGACAACAAAGTTCTGCCACCTGCAAATGATCATTGGTGAAACCTCCTTTTTAATGGTGGAGCTGCAGCTGTTAGTAAGCAGTCCACTTGTGAGTCCGCCAGGATTAACTGGCGTGTTCCAGCGGAGACATGCAGGATGGGGGAAAAGTGTTAAAATCAGAAAGGCCTCTCAAAATGGGATTATAGAGGCAATTAATTGGTTGTTGTTGTGTATGTAATATGTGTGCTACTTTGAACCTATGGACAGGACTGCACTACTTGTAGGGCGTAGTGATACGCAGTACCACTCCTGGCCATAGGGGTATAAATAGTACTGTGGGTACTGATCTCCCCTCAGTTCCCGCCTGTGGGCATGAAGTAAAGACCTACGTGTAGTCCCTACCTCCAACCAGTAAAGACCTGTTTTATTGTTACTGATTAAGTCTGAGTATTAATTACTTGAACAACTCACAGACTTAACACTGGCGACGAGTCAGGTTCTTACCCTGCGGCAGTTGAAGAGAGGTTTCAAATATCACCACCCCACTAGAAGCGACAGGCTTTAGGACTCTGAAGCCTCCATCAGCGACTGAGCACTGGAGTGCAGCAGCCATCCTGACAGCTTCCAGCGACTGACAGAAGTCTTTCTGCAGTTTCCTTGTTCAACCTAGGTGGTGGGGTAAGCCGTGCAGCGTTGGCTGCAAAGACAGGGCTGGGGAAGTTGGAGAAGATAAGGGCGATCGCAATCCCTGATAAGAGCCGCGGTGAAACGCGCGAGCGGGTAAGCCAGAGCCCGGGAGGGAGCGAGCAAGAGCCGCGCGAGCGGGTGAGCCAGAGGCCGGGAGCCGCTTCAAGTGCGAGGTGCAGCGCGGGCCAGCGATCGGGACCAAAGATAAGGGCCGCACTCAGACTGAAAGGCGCGGCGGCTGCAGAAGCTCAAGGTGCGAGAGCCGCGGTGCACAGCGCGGGCTATCGATCGCAGCGAAGATTAGGGCCGCACTCGGGGGCTGAAGGGAGACGGCGTCGGGGGACGGGTGAAGACCGCCAAGCGCGGGAAAACTGCCATTTTGTGGGCGGAGGACGACGGCAAGAGCGGGAAGCCGCCATCTTTGATAACAAGTAAACAAAATAAAATCTGAGAAATTGCAAATCTACAATGCCTAAACACGGGAATATTAGCACCTTTGATAGTGACCTCGAAGATTGGGCCATATATGTTGAAAGAGTAAAAAATTATTGTAAGGCCAATAAAATTCGTGACCAAGATAAAGCTCTAACATTATTAAATTTAATGGGTGCGAAGACATACGGGCAATTGAAACACCTGTTATCACCAGATGAACCGGCGGATAAGACGTTCGATGAGATTGTTACTGTCCTGAAAGATCATCTAAACCCCACGCCGCTGATGCTAGCGGAACGATTTAAATTTTATGACAGAAGGCAGCTACAGCATGAAAGCAATGCTGAATATTTGCTGGAATTGCGTAAATTAGCGAAATATTGCCAGTTTGGAACGGGACTGACAGATGCACTACGAGACAAATTTGTGTGTGGTTTATTTAAACAGGATACACAAAAGCGACTGCTCGAGGAGAATGAGCTGACGCTTGAGAAGGCGGTCACTATGGCAGCAGCACACGAAGCCGCAGCGAGAGGCACGGCAGTAATGCAGCTACGGTCACCAGAGCTCAGTGCACACAAATTGGGTGTGAGTTCTGGCAAATGTTATCGTTGTGGAAAGACAACGCATGATCAGAACCAGTGTTGGTTTAAAAACCAAGAATGTAGAACTTGTGGTAGGCTTGGACATATAGCTAGAGTATGCAGGTCAGGGAAGAAGACCAGCAACAAGAAGTCACCGCAAGGAAAATACGCAAAGGTACACAAGGTGACCGAACAGGAGTCCGATTCAGACGCTAGCAGTAATGAACTGGCTAGCTTAAGCTGTAATGAACTGGCTAGCTTAAGAGTACTCAACGCTGGTAAGGGTGCAGACCTCCAGACAATTTGGGTCACTCTTCAGATAGAAGGAGTCCAAGTAAAACTGGAATTGGACACTGGATCGGCATTGACGGTCATAAATAAGAAAGATTACGGAAAGTTATTCCAACATATTCCCCTACAGGATACGGGGATTATATTGAAAACATACACGGGGCAAAGAGTGTACCCCATCGGGAAAATAGAGGTTGCAGTGGTCCACAAGGGCGAAGACAGTCAAATAATGGACTTATATGTGATATCTGAAGGAGGTTCTCCACTACTAGGACGGGAGTGGATTAGGAAAATGAATATGGACTGGCATTTCCTACAAACAATAACGAGTGAGAACTCGGTGAAGATAGTTGGCCCAGACTCTGGAACGGATGATGGTAAGCCCAACTCAGGTGCAAAAGACAAAGTTTCAGCACAGAATTCCACTGAGCAACAACAACATAGTTTAACTGTGGATTCTGAGTCTGGCAAGTCTACTGATGTGCCCATTTCTGAGGGACACCAGGCTCGAACTCAACTCCATTTCAAACTACAACAGCAATTAGAACAAATGCTTCGCCGTTTTGAGCAAGAGTTGAATGCAACGAAAGAGTTCTTTGATATAGAGTTGGAGAATCTGGAAAGACAACAGAAGCAGCTGATGGAGAAAATGGAGCAGGAGCACACAAAACGTCTGATGTCAGAGGAGTTAACGGTCAGCCAACTCCTGCATATGCTGAAGGACAGGACTCTGAAATGGGAAAAACTTGAACACGAACTTCAATATTCAAACGAAAGGGGTTCGGAGCTCTCAAAGGTTATTGGAAGAGCTGAGGTGGCAACACAGACTGAGATGACTGCAACAGAGCAGCCCTTGGATGCCAAAAGTATGCTGACTCACGTCAACGTAGAACAACAGACCGCTGAAACAGCTGCTCCGGTAGAGGGATTGAATAGTCCGATCAATCAATCTCCAAAAGAAGTTGAAGTAGTAAAATCTCAAATGAGGTCATTAGTAAACGACTTGCTGAAAGCCCAGAAAAAGCTGGATGAAGAGGTACGCATGAAGAAGTCTCTTCAGGAAAGATGTCTGGACTTGGAACAAAAGCTGGCTAACGCCCAGCTGGGTATGGAGGAAATAGAAGACCCTCTCGCTGGCCTAGATCAGGACGACACCGAATATTACTATGTCCTGTCCTGCCCAACTTGTAACTTCGACTCCCACCATACAGAAATCATGGAGGAGCACCGAAAGTCTACGGAACATCGGGAGAAGGTGGCTCTACTACGGAAAAAGGAGGAAGAGAAGGAGGAACTGCGCATGCAGCTGGCAGCTGACAGTGGAGCCCAGAGAGTCTCCAAGAAGCAGAAAAGGAAAAGTCGAAACAGAAGATGACCCATCTGAACCATTATTACCTCTACCAGATCACACACGTGGTCCCTCCGAACGGAGCCAATTCAGTTCGGAAGTTCAAACTGTTAAATCCATGGAAGGACTATTGAATGAGTCACTCCAGCAACGTGAACCGACTACACCACAGAGATTGAATCTGTGAACTGTTTTCCGCAGAGACTGAATCTGTGATCTGTTTTGACATGAAGTTATCTATGTATCTATGTTATTCTGTTATGTAAACCTGAAGTTATATATGTATATATGTTATTACGTTATGTTAAATGGGGAGATGACTGTAAAGCTAGGAAGGGAGGAATGTTGTGTATGTAATATGTGTGCTACTTTGAACCTATGGACAGGACTGCACTACTTGTAGGGCGTAGTGATACGCAGTACCACTCCTGGCCATAGGGGTATAAATAGTACTGTGGGTACTGATCTCCCCTCAGTTCCCGCCTGTGGGCATGAAGTAAAGACCTACGTGTAGTCCCTACCTCCAACCAGTAAAGACCTGTTTTATTGTTACTGATTAAGTCTGAGTATTAATTACTTGAACAACTCACAGACTTAACAGTTGTTAAGGGCCTTAAGGGCCTATCCCGCTTCTTGGAGGCGGGATGGAAACGGGGTCTGAAACCCTGATTCTGGGAAAATTGCTCGGAGGCAGGCTGGAGGCGGGATCGGAGCTGCCCGCCAGTTTTGTGATTTTAACACCTCACACGTCTCCAATCCCGCCTCCTCGGGCCTGGCAAAATCAAGCCCATAGAGTACAAAAGCAAGGAAGTTATGATGAACCTTTTATAAAACACTGGTTCAGCCTCAACTGGAGTATTGTGTCCAATTCTGGGCACTGCACTTTAGGAAGGATGTGAAGGCCTTAGAGAGGGTGCAGAAAAGATTTACGAGAATGATTCCAGGGATGAGGTTACGTGGATAAATTGGAGGAGCTGGGCTTGTTCTCCTTAGAGCAGAGAAGGTTGAGAGGAGATTTGTTAGAGGTATTCAAAATCATGAGGGGTCTAGACATAGTAGATTGAGAGAAACTGTCCCCATTGGCAGAAGGGTCGAGAACCAGAGGACACAGATTTAAGGTGATTGGCAGAAGGACCAAAGGCGACATGAGGAAAAACTTTTTTACGCAGCGAGTGGTTCGGATCGGGAATTCACTGTCTGAAAGGGTGATGGAGCAGCGCAGACTCAATCATGGCTTTCAAAAGGGAATCAGATAAGTACCTGCGGGGAAAATAATTTGCAGGCTACGGGGAAAGGGCGGGACAGTGGGACTAGCTGAAATGCTCTTGCAGAGAGCTGGCACGGGCTCGACGGGCCAAATGACCTCCTTCTGTGCTGTAACCATTCTATGATTCTAGGACAGTTATAGTACAGAGTGGCCAGATACAAAGTAAAGCTTCCTCTATTCTGTTTCAACAATGTGCCTTAAAGCTTAAATTCACCGTCGACCACACCAGAGTAAATTTTTCGATCTCTCATATCAGCTACACTAATTGCCTCTTTAAGTGTGATTGATAATTTAGTGTTAGTTTGTACTGTGAATCCAAGCCCACTAGAAACTGATTTGAGATTGCTCATCCTCATTGCACTTTGTACTCTTATGGCCAACAATGAGGAACAACTTTACTGCGAAGTCATGCTGGCTGACTATTCATGCTCCTCTGAATCGTGACAACGGTTCTGTAATGTGAGAATTTTTTTGTTCTATTGTGTGTATGTGGAGGGGGAACTGGCGATGTGGAGGATGGTACAGGAGTCTGGGATGATTAATAACCACTATTCCTTTTTAGTGAAGCAGAAAAATGTATTTGTAAAGCTGTATTAAAGTTTAATTTTTCATATAAATTTGCATGAATTTTCATGGCACTTGCATATTTGTTGCAACAGCCAATTTCTGACAAGTACAAATTTATTTTTAATATATGCAAAAATATATTTTATATGGAAATTCCAATTATTATTATAATAAAAGCCCATTGTACTCATAGAGTTGTCTTGAGTAGTTTTCAAAAACATAATTATCTCAAAATTGATCATCAGCACCACTGATATTTGGGGATACACTCACCTTTGCTCTTTCAAAAAACACTTCCTAAGTAAATCATTAAAAATAAAAGCCAAGCTAGACCAGAGACTGTTCATAATGAAGCCTCTCTCCAAAAACCTAACTCAATGCTACTGTGCAGTGAGGTTTCTCTTCCTTGCTCAGCAATCTAATCCACTGCTAGTCCATAAAGAAGCCATACTCTCCCAAACAAGATAGACAGATGCCAGTTTACAGTGAGACCAATCTACAGCAAGCTAGACAAGTAAGGTCTTTCTATCAGTAAGAAACTGGACAAATGTGTGTCCACAGTGAGACTTCTGTCACTCTACCCAAAGAGCTGGATGAGTGTCTGTTATTATTATTTCATATGGCTGATGTGGAGCAACAACTATAATTTGACATTTAGGTGGTTAAGCCAGATAATTGCGTTAGGAGCCACAGAGTGTATCGTTGTGATGCCTCCTTTGTAGTTGTGAATCAGGCATTGAGTCATTATATGTCCCATGGTCTGTTTTGGGTGGCCACAGTCACACACTGGAGAGGTTTTAAATTTTCCATTTGGGCATCAAGTATCCGCATCTGCCATGGTTTGTGCGGATACGGTTTAGAGTCTCCCATAAGCTTCGCGGGCAATCGAAGTCAGGGATCTTCTGCGTCAGGTCTTTCACGAGGTGTTTGTTTGTGACTTCTTGTGAACTCCATTTGGCTTTCCAAGCATCATCAGTGTTGAAGTCGCGTTGTCGGAGGTTAAGCATGTGGGACCAAAAGGACCTGTGCGACTTCAAGCGGTGGTGAGTGTCGTCAATAGCTATCTCTCTCAATGACTGCCAACCATAGAAATGACAAATAATCAGCAGACTATAGTGAGGTCTTTCTCCCTCCAGCATAATTTGAACCAGTGTCAGTCCAAGGTGAGCCATCTTTGTTCCTGACAAACTAGATGAGTGCCAGTGCACAGTGAGGCCTTTATATCTCTGTTTCTTGCAGAAACAGGACTCTGTGAGTCCACTCTGAAGCCTCTTTCTCTCTCTCTCTCTTTCTCTTCACCCTCCCCCCGCCCCCCCCCCCCCCTCCCCAAGTTAGGTAGAAGTCCAATGAGGCTTCTCTCTCTGCCTCATAGTCCGACAAGCTGAACAAATGCTTTCACTCTTCTCCCCTCCCACTCCAAGAAGCTGGGCAAGCATCAACCAGTAGTGATTTGTGCCAGTCCCTAGTGAGGCATTATCTATCGCCAAGAAGCTACACTCGCGTCAGTGGAGAATGAGGCTTATCTTTAGTAAAATGGAGAAGTGCCAATCCACAGCGTCTGAGGGTCCTGTACTTTTCAAGTTTTGTCACTACAGTTCCACAGTGAGACCTGTCTCTGGGGATCATCCATTGCTTTTATTTTGGCACCCTCACTCTAATTTCTCAATGAAAGCTCTCTGTTCAGCCTACACACTCTCTACAGCTCTCTTGGTCTGGGTCTGTATCTGACTCTTTCATGGTACTTGCTCAGCTTAACACTATTTTCATTCCGAGTTGCCTCTGTGACTACTCTCCATGTGTTTGTTACACAGAATCACTAATGTATGTCAACTCAAACCTACCACGTTAACAACTGTGCCATTCCTACCACACCCACAGGGCTATTTTACAAAAAGTTGAACATTTAACTCTATAATTTAAATACATCAGCGACAATTGAGGCCCATCAAAATAAACAGTGGGTGGAATTGCAGCCACTGAGACTATTCAGATGGCAAGTGAAAGAATAATAGATTTACTGCCCAAGTGCACAATTTATCGCATTTCACATTCTGATTTATTGGTGGGGCTAAGTTGATTCATTCAATGGAACGTAGGATATAATTGGGAAAACTGAAGTGCCCAGCTCCAGTGATGATGGTGACTTCATGTCTGTGGCTGGTTGTGAGTCAAACTAATGTGCAAAATCCTACTAAGGCTGACGATACATTATTAAGAGGAAAAAGGCCATTCTTAACACAGGAACCTGTATCAAAGCTAGTTTTTGTGTAAAACATTGAAAGAAATTGCAAATGATCACACACTGCTGCCAATAAAAATATTGTAAACTTAATGGTAATTGGATGTAATAAATGCTAATAAAACAATGGCCACTGGGGTCGATTGTAACTGTTCCCGCCAGGCGGGTATTGGGCATTAGTGGGTCGGCCACCTGTTTTACACCCTGTCTGATTTTTCCTTTTTATTGAAGTCAAAGTCAAGTGGGGTGTAACATGGACAACCGACTCGCTGTTGCCCATTTCCCACCTGGCGGGAACAGTTAAAATCAGCTTTAAACATTTAACAGTCAAGAGGTTATCTTGAAGGTTCTTATCTAATGTTGTTTTAACATTTAGAGCTGAAAATGAAAATATTCCTTAATATATTCAATCTGAGGATGTGGATGTCACTGGCAAGGCTGACATTTATTGTCATCCCCTAGTTACCCTACTGAATGGTTTGGTAGGTCACTTCTGAGGGCAGTTAAGAGTCAACCACATAGGTTAATGATACAGTGCCACTTGTAATGCCAATTTAAGGTATTACAAGGTACCTACAACCCACAAACCATAACTATTCTCCTTGTAATGCCTTAACCTAATATAAAGCTATAACCCTATAATTGGCTATATCGAAACTCCCCTAAAGAGGCTGTGGTCTATGTTTATCACCGCGCTCGGATGCTAAAATACTAGTGCCCCATTAGCATCCCCCGAATTTTGCCCCCTATTGCTTTGGAAGGAAAGGGCCGGAGGAGATAAGGGAAGTCAGTGGGAATTCAGAGACGCTGCCTGTGTCCCTGACGACCATGTGTGCCAGAAATGCATCCAGCTGCAGCTACTAGCAGACCGCATGGCGGCGCTGGAGCTGCGGATGGATGGGCTTTCGAGCATTCACAATGCTGAGAGGGTCGTGGATAAAACATTTAGTGAGTTGGTCACACCGCAGGTAAGGGCTGCACAGGCAGAAGGGAAATGGGTGACCATCAGGCAGAGCAGTAGAGTCAGGCAGGTAGTGCAGGGGACCCCTGTGGCCATCCCCCTCTCGAACAGGTATAACAATTTGGATACTGTTGAGGGGGATGACTTACCAGAGGAAGGCAGCAGCAGCCAACTTCCTGGCACTAGGGGTGCTTCTGCTGCTCAGGAAGGGAGGAAAAAGAGTGGGAGAGCAATAGTGGTAGGGGATTCTATCGTAAGGGGAACAGATAGGCGTTTCTGTGGCCGTAGACATGACTCCAGGATGGTTTGTTGCCTCCCTGGTGCCAGGGTCAAGGATGTCACTGAACGGCTGCAGGGCATTCTGAAGGGGGAGGGTGAACAGTCAGAGGTTGTGGTTCACATTGGGACCAATGACATGGGTAGGAAGAGGGATGAGGTCCTGCAGCAAGAATTTAGGGAGCTAGGTAGCAGATTAAAGAGCAGGACCTCAAGGGTTGTAATCTCTGGATTACTCCCGGTGCCACGTGCTAGTGAGTATAGGAATAGGAGGATAGAGCAGATGAATGCGTGGCTGAAGAGTTGGTGCAGGAAGGAGGGCTTTAGTTTCCTGGATCACTGGGCATGCTTCTGGGGAAGGTGGGACTTGTACAAGTCGGACGGGTTGCACCTGAACCAGAATGGGACAAATATCCTTGCGGGGAGGTTTGCTAGCACTGTTCGGGGGGGATCAAACTAAAATGGCAGGGGGTTGGGAACCTGAGCAGGGAGACAGAGGAAAGGGAAACAGGGATAAAAGCAAAAGCTAGGAAGGAGAAAAACAAAAGTGGCAGTCAGAGAAATCAACAGTTTAAATCAAACGTGGCCACAGTAAATAATAATTCTAATAGGTCTAAGACCGTTAAAAAAACAAGCCTGAAGGCCTTGTGTCTTAATGCGAGGAGCATTTGTAATAAGGTGGACGAATTGGCTGCGCAAATAGAGGTAAACGAATATGATTTGGTTGGGATTATGGAAACGTGGCTCAAGGATGGCCAAGACTGGGAACTCAACGTCCAGGGGTATTCGATATTCAGGAAAGATAGGCAAAAAGGAAAGGGAGGTGGGGTAGCATTACTGGTTAAAGAAGGGATTAATACAATTGTAATGAAGGATAGTAGCTCTGATGATGTGGAATCTGTATGGGTAGAATTGGGAAATACTAAGGGGAAAAAAACATTTGTGGGAGTGGTATATAGACCTCCCAACAGTAAGGCGGAGGTTGGGGATGGCATTAAAAGGGAAATTAAAGAAGCGTGCAATAAGAGCACAGCAGTCATCATGGGTGACTTTAATCTACATATAGATTGGGCCAACCAACTTAGTAACAATACTGTGGAGGAGGAATTCCTGGAGTGTTTACAGGATGGTTTCCTGGACCAATATGTCAAGGAACCAACCAGAGATCAGGCCATCTTAGACTGGGTATTATGTAACGAGAAAGGATTAATTAGCAATCTTGTTGTACGAGGCCCCTTGGGTCGGAGCGATCATAATATGATTGAATTCTTCATTAAGATGGAGAATGAAGTAGTTGACTCAGAGACTAGGGTCCTCAATTTAAATAAAGGAAACTACGATGGTCTGAGGAGCGAGTTGGGTAGGATTGATTGGGGAATGGCACTCAAAGGGTTGATGGTGGATAGGCAATGGCAAACATTCAAAGACTGAATGGATGAGCTACAGAATTTGTTCATCCCAGTTTGGCATAAAAATAAAACAAAAAAGGTGACTCAACTGTGGCTAACAAGGGAAATTAGGGATAGCATAAGATCCAAGGAGGCGACATATAAATTGGCCAGAAAAAGCAATAATCCTGAGGACTGGGAGCACTTTAGGATTCAACAAAGGAGGACAAAGGGATTACTTAAGAAAGGGAAAATAGAATATGAGAGTAAGCTATCAGGGAACATAAAAACTGACTGTAAAAGCTTTTATAGATATGTGAAGAGAAAAAGATTGGTGAAGTCAAGCGTAGGTCCCTTGCAGTCAGAATCAGGGGAATTTATAATGGGAAACAAAGAAATGGCGGACCAACTAAATTCATACTTTGGTTCTGTCTTCACAAAGGAGGACACAAATAACCTCCCAGAGATGCCAGGGAACATAGGATCTGATGAAAGGGTGGAACTGAAAGAAATCAGTATTTGTAGGGAAATGGTGTTAGGAAAATTGATGGGACTGAAGGCCGATAAGTCCCCAGGGCCTGATAATCTACATCCCAGGGTACTTAAGGAAGTGGCCCTAGAAATAGAAGATGCATTGCTGGTCATCTTCCAGAACTCGATATACTCTGGAACAGTACCCATGGGTTGGAGGGTAGCTAATGTTACCCCACTATTCAAAAAAGGTGGTAGAGAAAAAGCGGGGAATTATAGACCGGTAAGCCTGACATCGATAGTGGGGAAAATGCTAGAGTCTATTATAAAAAATGTAATGGCAGAGCACTTGGAAAGCAGTGACAGGATCGGACAAAGTCAACATGGATTTACAAAAGGTAAATCATGCTTGACTAATCTACTGGAATTTTTTGAGGGTGTAACTGGTAAAATAGATAAGGGAGAACCAGTGGATGTGGTGTATTTAGACTTTCAGAAGGCTTTCGATAAGGTCCCACATAAGAGATTAGCGTGCAAAATTAAGGCACATGGGATTGGGGGCAAGGTATTGACTTGGATAGAGAACTGGTTGGCGGACAGAAAACAAAGAGTTGGAATAAATGGGTCGTTTTCCGAGTGGCAGGCAGTGTCTAGTGGGGTACCACAAGGATCGGTCCTAGGACCCCAGCTGTTCACAATATATATTAATGATCTGGACGAGGGAATTGGATGTAATATCTCCAAATTTGCAGATGACACAAAGCTGGGTGGGAGGGTATGCTGTGAGGAGGATGTCGTGAAACTCCAGTATGATTTGGACAGGTTGGGTGATTGGGCAGAAACCTGGCAAATGCACTATAATGTGGATAAATGTGAGATTATCCACTTTGGTGGCAAAAACAGGAAGGCAGATTATTATTTGAATGGCAATAGATTGGGAGAAGGGGAAGTGCAAAGAGACCTGGGTGTTCTTGTGCACCAGTCGCTGAAGGTAAGCATGCAGGTGCAGCAGGCGGTTAAGAAGGCAAATGGTATGTTGGCCTTCGTAGCAAGAGGGTTCGAGTACAGGAACAAGGATGTCTTGCTACAGTTGTACAGGGCCTTGGTGAGACCGCACCTTGAGTATTGTGTGCAGTTTTGGTCGCCTTACCTGAGGAAGGATGTTCTTGCCACGGAGGGAGTGCAGCGAAGATTCACCAGGCTGATACCTGGGATGGCAGGAATGACGTATGAGGAGAGATTGTGTCGATTGGGCTTATACTCACTGGAGTTTAGAAGATTGAGAGGGGATCTCATCGAAACCTATAAAATTCTGTCAGGCCTGGACAGACTAGATGCAGGAAGGATGTTTCTGATGGCCGGGGAGTCCAGAACCAGGGGTCATAGTCTAAGGATAAGGGGTAAGCCATTTAGGACTGAAATGAGGAGGAATTTCTTCACCCAGAGAGTAGTGAACCTGTGGAATTCTCTGCCACAGAGGGCGGGGGAGGCCAGTTCATTAAATATATTCAAGAAAGAGTTGGATATATTTCTTAAGGCTAAAGGGATCAAAGGATATGGGGAGAAGGCAGGGACAGGGTACTGAATTTGGATGATCAGCCATGATCTCATTGAATGGCGGAGCAGGCTCGAGGGGCCAAATGGCCTACTCCTGCTCCTATCTTCTATGTTTCTATGTAACATGCTGTAAGGCCATGATTGGTCAAGTACAGAAAGCATGTGTAATGGTTGTGATGACCCCTTGAGGGATCGTCTTCATCTGTAAGTTTAGGCAAAGAACTCAACAAGCCATTGGGCATCTTGTTTTAAGGGGAACATCTATAGGTTAAATGGTCCTGTCCATATCCTACCTCAGGCCCACCTCTAAAAAGAGAATAAAAGGAAGAGTTAAAGATCTCTTAGCTCAGACCATGGAGCGAGGGGCTCCGAAGAGTGGAAACGGTGGTCTAACACTCTTCAGAGAGTGGACCCAAGCGGACCCTAGTCTAACACTCTTGGGTAGTTCATAGAAAGAGAGAGACATGTGAGACAAGAAGGAGAACGAATAAGAAGTTGTTCATGTATGCTAGCCGTCTGTCCGATCGAGTCCGGTGCCAGCTGCTTGTCATGGTCGTACGTTATTGCTGTATAACTAGTGTGTTATATTCCATCCTAAACTCCGACTAAACACAATATAGACACAATATTGGTTTGCACTCGATCCTGATTATTTAAAAGACTAGAGAGACGTGAATCTCTACAACATAGTTCTGCCTGCGGCTGTAAAAGTTAAGGGTGGATGATCTTGGCTGCAGGTCTTCGTGCAGAAGGTGGCATAGTACTCCTATAGCCTCTTTGGTGATATACACATGCAGAATTGTTCACTATGATTTTCATAAGATTTGCGTGATCCGTAGTTTCTTTCTTTTTAATTCATTTTTATGGGATGTGGGCGTCGCTGGCAAGGGCAGCATTTATTGCCCATCCCTAATTGCCCTTGAGAAGGTGGTGGTGAGCCGGCTTCTTGAACTGCTGCAGTCTGTGTGATGAAGGTACTCCCACAGTGCTGTTAAGTAAGCAGTTCCAGGATTTTGACCCAGTGACGATAAAGGATTGACGATATATTTCTAAGTCAGGATGGTATCTGACTTGGAGGGGAACTTGGATGTGGTGGTGTCCCCATGCGCCTGCTGCCCTTATCCTTCTAGGTGGAAGAGGTCGTGGGTTTGGGAGGTGCTGCCGAAGAAGCCTTGGTGAGTTGGTGCAGTGCATCTTGTAGATGGTACACACTGCAGACAAGGTACGCCGGTGGTGGAGGGAGTGAATGTTTAAGGTGCCAATCAAGCGGGCTACTTTATCCTGAATGGTGTCGAGCTACTTGAGTGTTGTTGAAGCTGCACTCATCCAGGCAAGTGGAGAGTATTCCATCACACTCCTTACTTGTGCCTTGTAGATGGTGGAAAGGCTTTGGGGAGTCAGGAGGTGAGACACCCGCCACAGAATACCCAGCCTCTGACCTCCTCTTGTTGCCACAGTATTTATGTGGCTGGTCCAGTTAAGTTTCTGGTTAATGGTTGTGGTGTATGTAACCTGTTCCACCTTAAGAGAACTTAAGCCTGTTCCAACTTAAGAGATGTACTACTTTCTCTGGCTGCTGTATACATAATACCGGTGGTGACCACCGGTATATAAGCACTGTGTAGTAATATTGTATTTAGTATAGTCCTGACCTCCAACCAGTAAAGACCTGTTGAACTTTAATCTTGTAGTCTGTGTTAGTAATTTCAACTAGAACACACAGACTTAACAGTGGCAACGAGTCCGATTCTTACCCTGCGGCAGTTTATATCCACGGCGGCTTCGTCCACAGAACGGACGTCGAAGAGAGGCTTCCACCCTCATCACCCTGCTGGAAGACACGTCGCGCGGCAGACATCGAGAAACCAGAGTGCAGAAGACATCCTGAACTCGAAGCCTCCATCAGCGGCTGTCAGCTATCTTCTTTCTACCTCGGTGGTGGGTAAGCCGGGCAGCGACGCGACCAGAAAGTCGGCCGCGTTGGCTGTACAGACGGGGAGGGAAGACGGAGGAATAAGGGCGGTGAGCTCGATCGCGACCGGAGATAAGGGCTGGGCCGCATTCGGGCCGAAAGGCGCAGTGCGGGGACATCGATCGCGGCTGGTGATAAGGGCCGGGCCGCATTCGGGCTAAAAAGGCGCAGCGTCTGGGGCAACTGAAGGTGCGAGAGCCGCGGTGAAGCGGAGACAGCGTCGGGGGACAGGTGAAGACCGCCAAGCGAGGGAAAACCGCCATTTTGTAGGCGGAGGACGAAGACAAGTGCGGGAAGCCGCCATCTTGGATAAAAATAAAAATAAATTAAATTGCTACGATGCCTAAACATGGGAACATTAATACCTTTGATAGCGACATCGAAGATTGGGCCATGTGTGTAGAACGCATACAAAATTATTGTAAAGCAAATAAAATCCCAGATGAAGAGAAAGCACTAACATTATTAAACTTAATGGGGGCGAAGACATACGGGCAATTGAAACACCTTTTATCACCAGATGAACCGGCGGATAAGACGTTCGAGGAGATTGTTACTGTCCTGAAAAATCATCTAAACCCCATGCCGCTGATGCTAGCGGAACGATTTAAATTTTACAGCAGAAGGCAGCTGAAGGATGAAAGCAATGCTGAATATTTAATGGAATTGCGTCAGCTAGCAAAGTACTGTCAGTTTGGAATGAGACTGACAGAGGCGCTACGAGATAAATTTGTGTGTGGTTTATTAAAAGAAGATACACAAAAGCGACTGCTCGAGGAGAATGAGCTGACGCTTGAGAAAGCGGTCACTATGGCAGCAGCACACGAAGCCGCAGCGAGAGGCACGGCAGTAATGCAGCTACGGTCACCGGAACTCAGTACAAATAAATTGGGTTTGAGTACTGTAAAATGTTATCGTTGTGGAAAGACAACGCACGATCAGAACCAGTGTTGGTTTAAAAACCAAGAATGCAGAACGTGTGACAGGCTTGGCCACATAGCTAAAGTATGCCGGTCAGGAAAGAAGACCAGCAACAAAAAGTCACCGCAAGGAAAATACATAAAGGTACACAAGGTGACAAAGAACAGTTCGACCGAACAGAAGTCAGATTCAGACGCTAGCAGTAATGAACTGGGTAGCTTAAGAGTACACAACGTTGGTAAGGATGCAGATCTCCAGACAATTTGGGTCACCCTTCAGATAGCAGGAGTCCAAGTAAAGATGGAATTGGACACTGGATCGGCATTGACGGTCATGAATAAGAACGATTACAAAAGGTTATTCCAACATATTCCCCTACGGGATACGGAGATTATATTGAAAACATACACGGGGCAAAGAGTGTACCCCATCGGAAAGATAGAGGTAAAAGTGGTCCACAAGGGCGAAGAAAGCCAAGTAATGGACTTATATGTGCTACCTGAAGGAGGTCCACTACTACTGGGACGGGAATGGATTAGGAAAATGAATATGGACTGGCACTCCTTGAAGGCACTAACGGTAGATTCCGGGGAAACAGATGTCAAACCTAAACGATTGTCCAAAATATTGGATGATGCTAAAGAGGTGTTCCAGCAGGGACTGGGAACACTGAGAGGAATTACGGCAAACATCAAGATTGATGAACATGCACACCCAAAATTTTTTAAAGCCAGACCGGTACCCTATGCAATACGACCTACTGTAGAAGCGGAACTGGAAGCGCTAGAACGTTCAGGTATACTGTCTAAGGTAGATTGGAGTGAGTGGGCTACGCCCATTGTTCCCGTTATGAAACGTCCTTCGAGCAACAAGCCAGGAGAACCAGGGAAGGTTCGCATCTGTGGAGATTTCAAAATCACCGTTAATCCGGTGCTTCACACGGTGCAGTATCCGCTTCCGCGGATTGAGGATATTTTTGCTTCGTTGTCTGGCGGGAAACACTTCACCAAGATAGACCTGGCGCAGGCGTACTTGCAGATGGAGGTTGAAGAAGAGTCACGCCAATACCTCACGATCAACACGCATCGAGGTTTGTACCGGTACAATAGGCTGGTTTTTGGAGTGGCATCGGCTCCAGCAATTTGGCAGAGGGCCATGGAGCAGGTATTACAGGGAATTCCAGGCACACAATGTTACCTGGACGATATTCTGATTACAGGTGATGGTGATGAAGAACACCTCGCAAACTTGGAACTGGTGCTCAACAGACTGAAAGAGTATGGACTTAGAGTTAATCGGCAGAAATGTGAGTTCTTCCAGAAGCGGATCTCGTACTGTGGTCATGTCATTGACCGAGAGGGGCTTCATAAGTCTCCTGACAAGATAGAGGCAGTTGTAAAGGCTCCCGCTCCGGATAATGTCTCTCAGTTGAGGTCGTTTCTAGGATTGATTAACTATTACCATAAATTTCTACCAAATCTATCCACGGTACTGCACCCGCTAAACGCTCTTTTACAGAAGGGGGTACCATGGGAATGGAGCGAAAACTGTAAGAAGGCATTTCGCAAAAGCAAAGAATTGATCACCTCAGAGGAAGTGTTGGCTCACTTCAACCCGACACTGCCTATTCGGTTGGCTTGTGATGCTTCTCCATATGGTATTGGGGCAGTACTCTCACACAAGTTGCCAAATGGCACGGAAAGGCCAGTCGCATTTGCATCCAGATCATTGACCTCCGCTGAGCGCAACTATGCGCAGATCGATAGGGAGGCTCTCAGCCTTGTATGGGGAGTGAAGAAGTTTAATCATTACCTGCAGGGCCAAAAATTCACACTTCTGACAGACCATTAGCCGTTGGTATCCATTTTTAACCCTAAGAAGGGTGTTTCAGTGATGACAGCACAGCGTCTCCAGCGATGGTCCCTTTTCCTAGGGGCACATCAATATCAAATAGAATTCAAAGGTACGAAGCAGCATGGCAATGCTGATGGGCTGTCGCGCCTGCCACTACCTGAAGAAGAAGAAACGACGAAAGTTGACCCTGTTGAGTTATTTCATTCGACCATCATCGAGTGTTTACCAGTCACCAATGCAAGTATTGAAAGAGAAACCAGGAATGACCCGACACTGTCCAGAGTCTACGAGGTGACAGTGAAAGAATGGCCAACACGTGGTGATCCTCTGTTACCGGCATTCTCGGCAAGGCGAGACCAGCTGTCCATCTGCCATGGTACTATGATGTACGGGACAAGAGTGATTATTCCTCCCAAGTTAAGGGAAAGAGTTCTAAAAGAACTGCATGAAGGTCATCTGGGGGGAGTTAAGATGAAAAGTCTTGCTAGGGCTTATGTATGGTGGCCAGGTATTGACCAACAGATAGAGGAGTTGACGAAAAGCTGCGCTGGGTGCCAAAAAGTGCAAAATGCACCTCCGATCGCACCACTACACCCATGGGAATGGCCTTCAGCCCCATGGCAACGCGTACATATTGACTTTGCTGGTCCATTCATGGACTCCATGTTCCTAATTGCGGTGGACGCACATTCCAAATGGCCAGAAGTGATCAAGATGAATACCACTACTTCAGAAAAGACAATTGCGGTGTTAAGAACAATATTCGCAAGGAACGGATTGCCGGAACAGATCTGTTCGGACAACGGACCACAGTTCGTGTCGGAAGAATTCCAAAAATTCTTAAAGAAGAATGGGGTGAAACATTATACCTCTGTCCCATATCATCCGGCGACAAACGGGTTGGCCGAGAGATTTGTCCAAACATTCAAAAAGGCAATAAAGGCCATGAACGATGATCAGGTTCCGCTACAGCACAAGGTGGACAATTTCCTAATGGCATATCGAAACGCCGCTCATGCAGTGACTAACCAAAGTCCTGCCATGATGTTTTATAACAGGAGGTTGTGGTCCAGGTTGGACTTGTTAAAACCAAATGTGCGGAGGGAAGTGGAAAACAAACAATTCCGGCATCTTAATAACAAGACCACTCGAAGTTTCGACGTAGGACAACCAGTGTTGGCAAGGGGCTATGGAAACGAAAAATGGCAGTCCGGAACAATTCGGGCCAGACAAGGACCTCTGATGTACACAGTAGATATTGGTAACAATGTGATAAGGCATCATGCGGATCAACTGGTAGAATCGAGAGCAAGGGTCGAACCCATGGTTGCGACAGAGACAACTGTGGAAGACGTTAATGAACCTGAAGCATCTACCTCGGCAGGGAATGTACCTGATGATGATAACACCCAATGCATGGGAGACCAACTAGAGGAGTCACCTCAGCAACAGGAATCAGAGACCACTGAAAGGCGTTATCCAAACCGAATCAGAAGGCCTCCTGAGAGACTGAACCTTTGAACTGTTTATACCTGAAGTTATATATGTTATTATGTTATGTTAAATGGGGATATGACTGTTAAGCTAAAAAGGGAGGATTGTGGTGTATGTAACCTGTTCCACCTTAAGAGAACTTAAGCCTGTTCCACCTTAAGAGATGTACTACTTTCTCTGGTTGCTGTATACGTAATACCGGTGGTGACCACCGGTATATAAGCACTGTGTAGTAACATTGTATTTAGTATAGTCCTGACCTCCAACCAGTAAAGACCTGTTGAACTTTAATCTTGTAGTCTGTGTTAGTAATTACAACTAGAACACACAGACTTAACAATGGTGACCTCCAGGATGTTGATGGTGGGGGATTCGGTGATGGTAATGCTATTGAATGCCAAGGGGAGGTGGTTAGACTCTCGCTTGTTGGAGATAGTCATTGCCTAGCACTTCTGTGGTGCAAATATTACCTGCCACTTATCAGCCCAAGCCTGAATGTCATCCAGGTCTTGTTGCATGTAGGCATAGAAGGCTTCATTATCTGAGGAGTTGTGAATGGCACTGAACACTGTGCAGTCATCAGCGAACATCCCCATTTCTGACCTTGTGTTGGAGGGAAGGACATTTATGAAGCAGCTGAGGGAATATCCTCCTCAAATGCTGCCTCACTTGCCTTTTCTCCATGTTGCAGTGCATCTCCTCCTCCGTTAGAATAACAAGAGAATGGCAATTGGGAATTTCATAATTGTAACTCAGAACCTCTTACTATGCGTGGGAGGGGGAAAATTTAGCAGTTGTCTCATGAGCCCAATAGCAGGTCAGCGGTAACATCAGCTCTGTCCAAATGCAAGCAAAGATATCCATTCTAAAAACTCTCTTGTGATTCCAGCAATCACTTTTAAAGCTTCTGCAGGCTGCTGGCTTCAAAGTAAAGTGCTCCTGCCAGTATCAACTGATGCTGGCAACGGATATGCCTGTTTTATTTCATTGTGAATTACTCTTAGTGCATTGAGGTTTGCTAATCAAGGGTTTTGGTAGCATTCTTCCTCACGTCTATATGTTATAATGAGCTCACAGCATCATCAGTAGGGGCAGAAACCTGATGTAAATGGGTCCGGCCTCAGATTCCACCACACACCCCAAACTTGCTCCAAATTGGGAGTATGTTTGGGGCTTAATATGAACATAGTTGAACGAATAGAATAGCTGTCACATTTTATACCTTCAAGTGATGGTAATCAGCTCCAGGAATGAAGAAGTGCAAAGAAAGCAAAATTCATGCATGACCTCCCAAAGCAGCTCACGCTACCAATCCTGTCTGCCAAATTGTTTCCTCAGGGTCTGTGTGTCATTGCACAGTGGAATGACAGCAATATTGGGGCATAACACACTGGAGTGGGTCACTAAATAGGCACATACAGCATTACATGAGAGCGTAAGTATGGAATTAATTAGGGTCATTCATTCCCCCAAGACTATTTTTTATCAGGTCATATGTATATGCTCTATCCTATGTATTTACTTTCCTGAGCAAGATCAATAATTGCAGGTAAAACTTTCAAGATGAAACTCTGTGAAATTTCTCCTCCATCCCCAGGGTAATGCAGCAAAAGTCCAGGATGTCAATTGAACAACATAATACAGGTGTATTCCACAAATATTTCCATGGCCCCAACAGCACAGGAAGTATTGTATTACAGATTATTTAATCATCCATGGTCTAGCCTTCACTCATAACTTTTAAATGTTCTTAATCAGATGTTCATTCAGCTCAAAGGACTTAATCAACATATCATGAACTACTTTTTTGTTGGGGTGTCGATTCCATATAACTACTGCTCTGTGGGAGAAGGGTAGAAGTGGAGAGGAGGGAAATTATTCCATCTCTAGTTTCACTGGGATATTGATTGAGCTCCACACTATAGGAAGCATATTGAGCTTTAGAGAGAGGGAGAGAGGAGTGTGTAATGCAGATTCACTAGGATATTGCCTGCTATGAGGAAATACAAGTACAAAGAAAGACTTGAAAAATTGGTCCTTGTTAGAACAATGCCGATTACGGGATGATATAATAGAAGTTTTTAAAATTATGAAAGGATGGTGAAGGGATAATTACAAGTCCTAGCCCTTTTGGGCTATCCCAGATCAGGCGTATTCCCCAGACGTTCACCCTCAACTTAAGTTAGAGATAGCCGAATTCCATAAGATGCTTAAATGGGTCTAAAGGTTCAGGCTATCTCTTCCTAAAGGAAAGGAATGACTGAAGATGTTACCATCCTCCAGATAGTACTTTTAACAAGTTGAACTAGACTGTAACCTTCTGGATATTATGAGGGTCCAGAATACTCCCCCAGAATTCTGCAACTCTTCACAAAAGAGTGTACAGAATTTGGGTTTGCGAGTTTATACAGAATTACTCTTTGAGACAATTCTAAAAATATATCGTTTTATTTAAGAGCCGACATTCAGTTAACAGCTGTTGAATCAGTCGTAACATTAACAATTCAAAATACAGATAGCTTACATTTCTTATTTCTGAGATCCTTATTTTCAAATCTTTACTTCATTACATTTCTTATTTCTTACTTATTTCTAAATCCAGAACATCCACCAAAATCAATTACTTTGACTGCCTGAGACTCATAGTTAAAGACTTATAGAGCTGCCTCTGAAGAGTTGAGAAATGCTTTGCCCATTCAGCGAGTTCTGCCTTCCTGTTGAAAGGTCTATGTTTTATAATCTTTTTGCATTGGCTTATTCTTTGAAGTTCTCTGCTGATGTCAGCTAATTGTCTTTATTGATACTCTCTTTTGAATGCTTTCTATTTTTACTATCAATTCAACTGTTGCATGCATATTTATGTCTCTACCTTTAGGTGTTCCAAAAATCATCATAAAAACAATGACAGCTGTGGTTTCTGTTTGATGTCATTCTTACAAAATTTTTTCATTCAATTCTTAATATTGGCTTTACTGGTTTTTAGCAGACATTGTGACACTCCTTACTGCTCCAAGTTCAATACAAACACAATGTAATTGCTTGGTGTCATCTATTGAAGTCATATCTTCAAAGTGTCCTTGTTGGTATCATATTTACTATATGTATAAATTAAAGACATTTTGACCAGAGTGTTTCATGTATTTCTAGCTATCTCAATTGATTGCATATTTAATCGTGTTTCCAGTCTTCCAAGTTTAACATAAAAATTATTTGACCAGCAGGTGTTTCTTTTACTTGATGTCATGTTTTCAAAGGCACATGGTTCTTTTAATGTTTGTGTTTCTGTTTTACGTGATAGTTCTTAACACTTTAAACTGGGTCTTCTCATTGTGTTGGTTGCAAACCATAGACCTTTTGGAAGCACCAATGGTTTGCTTCAATCTTTCATTGTTTTAGTATTTTTAACTAATTCCCATTTCAAAGCTTGTTTACAACTTTGTTATCAACTGATCTTTATCTCAGAAGCCTGTTCTCTGTTTACAGCCTGTGTCTCTGAGGCTTTAGATTTTTAAACCCAGTATCTTATGTATTAATAATATCAGTATTCTGTTCATATTATGGTTTATCTTTCTGAAATATGGCATATACAGGGTACATAGAAACAGACAGTTTGTAGTAGTTGAGGGGAATGGGCCACAGCTACAAGATTAATTGTAAGTGATTTAGGACAGAGGGCAGGAGAAACTTCGTCACACTGAGAGTTGTGAAGATTTTGAATTCACTTCCAGTGAATTAGTGTCTGAAGCAGAAACTGTGGCCGCAATTTTCCAGGTGGTCTCTGGGCGGGATCAGTGGCGGGTCGGGTAGGAAAGTGTCCTTTTTTTGACAGCGGATCGGGACCTCGCTGTCAACCCGCCACCATGTGCCTTTCCCAATGTTGGGTCTGTCAGCGCTGAGCAGAACCAACAGGCATGGGTGGGAGACCCAATTAATCTCATTAACATCTAGTTGACAGAGCAGTAACAGGCTTTTTTAGCTTACCTTTTCACTTTAACTTCATGGCTACGGGAACCATGCTGTTCGGGGACCACGGCTGTCAACCTGAGGTAGTAGTTCAGTGGCCATTGCTCCAGCTGATTAATTGACAGCTTCAAATGTACAGTAAAAGCTCCCACCTAACAGATCATCCTTTTCCTCAGCCACAAGCTGTATCTCAGTCCATTTCCAGCACAGATTCTGCAGGCTTTCCACTTTCCACTCTCCATTCACTCTCACCTCATTGGATGAACTCTCTCACCATTGACAGAATGCTTTTATCATCTATACTTCACCTGCCACCTATTCCATCAATATGGGTGCCCTCTATGCTTTCTCACCTTGGTACTTAGAATCCCACCATGATAAGACCCAACATCAGCAGCACCAGGCACATTAGCTACACCAGCAACAACACCAAACTTCTCCGCAATCACCTGATGCTGCACAGGACAGAGGGCATCAGCACCCAAGTATATTGCAGCCCGGGAGGCCAGGGATGGCCTCACCATGGCCAGATTTTCTTCACTTGACGCTGCACACCTTGGCTGCCACATGATGCACCAGGTTGGCACCACCCCACACCAACACTATAAAGCATCCCTACAATGCCCAAGCCATTCCTTTCATACTCACCACCATTGCGGGGGGGGGGGGGGGGTACCGTTATGCCTTACCATTTACTCCAACTCACTAAGCCACTTCCAAAGGTGCACACAAATCTGTCCAAGACCAGAAAGTGTTGAAAATAAAGGTTTCAATGTTTGACAGCACACATTAACAGAAACTTTACATGAACATTGAATAAAACACCCAAGTGGCTATCCTTGTGTGTTGTTAATTGGTATGATTGCACTAGGCTGAGGGTGAGTGTGAGGGGTGGCTAGTGAGATGGGGATGTGATAATGTAGATAGAGAGGATGGGTGGAGGTGCAAGGTAAGTTGGTGCAAGGGTAGGGTAGGGAAGGAAGGGGATGTGATGAGAGGCACAGCAGGATGAAAGTGAGTGTGGCTTTGTACTAATGTCTTGTGATCTAATGAGATCATTGAAAGGTTTGCATCACTGCACCCACGTCCCTGCTTGTGCCCTGCTGTGCAATGTGCAACCAGGCTGTGTTGGTCTCCTGGGGAGGTGTCTTCTGCATATGGGAAGGGAAGTGACCTCCCTGCATGCTGTGACTCCCTCCATAAGCATATGGAGGGAGTCATGGGAGAGCCTGGTGCAGCCGTGCACCTCTTTGCAGTCATTGTCAGTTTTTGCAGCACTTCAATGCTGCAGAACACTGACAGCACAAATGTCAAAATAAAGTTGGCCATGGTCCCTTTAAGGAAACCGGCTGATGATGCTTCATGAAAAGACGTCACCAGACCCGCTTCCTCTCATTGGACCGGCAAACGCACTGGGCGAGCTTAATAAGCCCTATCAAGGGAAGATCATTTTGGACAGCGATATGAAGCCAGCAGCGGGGTCGGGACCCGCCACCGACGTCACATGCCCCAGACCTGCCGAGGGGAGCAAAATCCCGGCCCAGTATTCAGTATTAGATTAGATAGGTGGATGAAGGAAAGGCATTGAAGTGATATGGGAATAGGGTGGGTAAATGTGAATAAAACTATTTGATCATGTGGAGAAGAGACACCAGCACAGACTGATTGGGCCGAATGGCCTGTTTCCTTGTTGTAACTTCTATGTATTTCCATCATGTGTACCCTAGGTCTGTGATTACAGTATACATTAAACACCCGGCTCACGCCTACTGTTTGTGCTCTTCAGCTTTATCAAAGGTGATGATGACAACAATGACAATGACAATTTGAGTTTGAAAAGCATCTTTAATGCAGAAAACATCCCAAAGCATATCACAGATGAGTGTTGCGAATGGATGTCAAGGCAGAAAGAGAAAGATTAGGAGATGAGGTGGAAAGTGTGGCTGAAGAGATGGGTTTTGAGAAAAGTTTTAAAAGTGGAGAGAGGAAGATTTCAAGGGAGAGAGTTCCAGTGAGCAGTACCAATACAACTGAAGGCATTACCACAAATGGTGGGATGAAGGGAGATGAATAAAAAGCCAGAATCAGAGGAACAGAGCATTCAGGAAGAGTTATGGGGCTGGAGGGGCTTGGGGAGGTAAAGTGTGGAAAGGCCATGGAGAGATCTATAGATAAGGATGAGGCTTTTAAATGTAATACTTGGGGGGCAGAGATTCAGTGAAGGCCAGCAAGGACAACCATGATGGGCGAATGAGACTCACTGTGGGGCAGTGCACAAGGTGGGCGTTAAAGCTCAGCTCAGGCTCGAGTATTATGCCTAGATTACGATTGTTTGGTTCAGCCTGAGAGATTGGCTAATGGAATCAGTAGCTTATCATGAAGACCAAAGACAATGGGCCAGATATTCTGACCCTCACGGGTGGGTACAAGGTGTGTATGCACACGTCGGGGCCTTGCAAGTGCCAGGTTTAGGCATGCGAAGCGCATGCACTAAAACCCAGCACTTCCGATCTTCCGAATCTTCTTGACAGATCATCCGCTTGCCCGGGAGAAGGGCTTCCACAGGCAGAGCGTTCTGCACAACTTCCGCCCGCTGAAAACCTTTTAAAATCTTACGCCTGGTAAAAGTTTGCATAAGGCCTGCCTTTACCAGCATAAGAGTTTTAAAAAGTTAACCAAAAATTTCACGCATTTGTAATTTAAAAATACTTTTAAAAAAGGTAAGTTCATTTTTAGCCCGTAAAAAACTTTAATTATTTTTTTCAAAAAATTAAATTTTTGTTTAAAATATTTAATTAAAAGTAATTTTAACTAATTTTAAATACGTGATTTAAAAAAATAATAATTTAATGTTTAACTGTTTTTTAAGTGATCTCCATTCATATTTTTGACAGATCTATGCATAGAGACCTGTCAAAAGTGTGAAGGGGGATTTCCTTCTTTGATTGGTTCCCCATGGCCCATGTGATCCCAGGGATGCTTGCGAATCGCATGCGCCCCTGGGATACCTGGGCCCCTGCGTATTTTGTAGAGCAAAGGCCCAGGGTCGGAAGTCTCGGGACCTACAGAGCCAGGAGGTAAGTGCGTAGATTTTTTCCGATTGGAGACATCCGCCCTTAGGAAGCCTCCAATCGCAAAATCTGGCCCAAAGGTTTCAGTCTTGGTGATTTTGAACTAGGGGAAGCTGTTGCTCATCCAGAATTTGATATCAGGCAAGCAGTCTGACAACATGAAGGTAGGTAAGATGTCAAGGCAAGTGGTGGAGAGGTAGAGTGTTGTCAGCAGACAAATGGAAGATAACCCCATGCCCGAAGGTAACATTGCCAAGGGCATCATATAGATCAGGAAGAGGAGAGGGCTGAGGCTAAATCCTTGGGGATTCCATGTGACAAAGCACAAGAGAGAAGAGAAGCCATTGCTGGAGACATCCTGATTTCATTTGGCTAGGTATGAATTCAACCATCTAAAGGCTGTCCCTTGGAACTTGACAATAGAGGAAATGTGTTGGAAGAGGCATGGTCAATTGTGTCAAATGTAATAACAACAGAAAACGCTGGAAAAACTCAGCAGGCCAGGCAACATCCGTGGAGAGAGAAACAGAGTCAACGTTTCAGGTCAAAGACCCTTCGTCAGGACTGAGAAAAAAAAAGCAGGAAATGAAACAGATTAAGAAGCAAGTACGGGGCTGGGAAATGGGGGAGGGGATGAAAGAACAAAAGGGAAGGTCTGGGAGGTGTTGTGTCTGTGTATAATAAGACACAGACTGCAGGAGAATGGTACAACAGGTGTTTACGCAACGTGGCTCACACTGGAACTGATCTGTACAGATTACTACTCAGTGTTATATACAGGTGTGGTCACTGCCGGTACTGCAGCATACATGAGCTGTAAAAGATAGTTCCCCCCTTAAAGGTATATACATTACAATTCCTCCCCTTTTAGATTAACAGTACCATAACACTCATTTAACAATTAAATATCAAACTAATTACAATTAACACTTTTAACATGCAACATTAGCTGAAAATAGTCTATTTATATATTCAGTCTTTGGGGAGGCTTCCTGATCCTTTCTGGATAGCGCCTTTCCCAAGTGTCTTGCTCTTGGTGCGGAGGCGATTCTGGCCCCCTGTCGTCGGTTGGTTCATCAGCTTCCGATGCTACTGTTTCTGGGGTAGATGCGACCTGTACGTCGGGTTCATCACCAGGTACGTATGGGCGAGGCATGGGGTTGACTTGTTTCTGTGACTCTAGGATCTGGTCAGCATGGCGTCTCACGATGCTCTCCCCAACGTCCACTGTGTACATTAGTGGGCCCTGCCGTGTGCATATCGTTCCTGGCTACCATTTTTCTGTTCGGTAGTCGCGGGCCAAGACTGGTTGCCCTACATTGAAGCTCCTTGTTGGCTTCTCATGGATGTGCTGGAATTGCTTACTCTCAACATCTCTTCATACGTTTGGTCCGAGCAAATCCAGGCGAGATCTTAACCTTCAGTTAAAGAACATCATGGCTGGGGCCTGGTTGGTGACTGCATGTGTCGCATTCCAGTAGGCAAACAGGAAATTGTCCACCTTGTGCTGCAGCGGAATGTTGTCATTGTACATAGCCTTTATTGCCTTCTTAAAGGTTTGTACGAACCTCTCAGCCAATCCATTTGTGGCTGGATGATACGGGGCGGATGTGTAATACATTACCCCATTCTTTTTCAAGAACCTCCGGAATTCTTCGGACACAAACTGTGGTCTGTTGTCGGAGCAAATCTGTTCTGGCAAGCCATTCCTGGCAAAAATGGTCCATAGGACTGCAATAGTTTTCTCCGTAGTGGTGGAGGACATTTTGATGACCTCAGGCCATTTTGAGTGCGCATCCACAGCTATTAAAAACATTGAGTCCATGAATGGACCAGCAAAATCAGTATGCACCCGTTGCCATGGGGATGAGGGCCACTCCCATGGGTGTAGAGGGGCCTGTGGTGGTGCATTTTGGACTTTCTGGCATCCTGAGCAGCTCTTGGTCAGGTCCTCGATTTGTTTATCGTTTCCCGGCCACCACACATAATCCCTGGCTAGGCTTTTCATTTTTACCCCTCCCAGATGACCCTCATGAAGCTCATTGAGTACTCTATCCCTTAACTTGGGTGGAATTACCACTCGGGATCCACACATCAAGGTCCCCCGGCACACTGACAGCTGTTCTCTCCTTGTCGAGAATGCTGGCAACAGTGAGTCACCATTTGCTGGCCATCCCTTCACCGTCAAATCATATACCCGAGACAATGTCGGGTCATTTCGGGTTTCCTTTTCGATACAAGCGTTAGTTACCGGTAGGTATTCAACTATAGTCGAATGGAATATTTAGACAGGATCCACTGCTGGTACTTCCTCCGCAGTAGGCAGTGGCAGGTGTGATAGCCCATCAGCATTTCCATGCTGTTTCGTGCCCTTATATTCAATCTCATAGTGGTGCGCCCCTAGAAAAAGTGACCATCTTTGTAGTCGTTGCGCAGTCATCACCGGAACGCCCTTCTTCGGATTAAAAATGGAGACAAGAGGCTGGTGATCAGTCAGCAAGGTGAATTTCTGCCCGTGCAGATAGTGATTGAACTTTTTCACTCCCCACACTAGGCTGAGGGCCTCCCTGTCAATCTGGGCGTAGTTACGCTCGGCTGAGGTTAGTGATCGTGATGCAAAGGCTATTGGCCTCTCTGAGCCGTCCGAGAATTTGTGCGACAGCACCGCTCCAATGCCGTAGGGTGACGCATCACATGCCAACCGAATTGGTAATGCCGGGTTGTAATGGGCCAATACCTCTTTCGATGTGATTAGCGTTTTGCTCTTCTGGAAAGCTCGTCTACATTCGTCACTCCACTTCCATGGCACCCCAGTTTGCAGTAGGGTGTTCAGTGGGTGTAGTATTGTCGACAAATTTGGCAAGAACTTATGGTAGTAGTTTACCAGCCTGAGGAACGACCTCAGTTGTGACACATTTTCTGGTGCTGGAGCCTTGACTACTGCCTCAATCTTCTCTGGGGACTTATGTAACCCCTCTTTATCAATAACGTGGCCACAATACGAGATCTGTTTTCCAAAAAACTCACATTTGGGGCGGTTAGCTCGGAGCCCATATTCCTGCAATCTAGTGAGCACCTGCTCCAGGTTGGCAAGGTGATCACTGTCATTTTCGCCCATGACCAGGATGTCGTCCAAATAACACTAGGTCCCTGGGATCCCTTGCAGGACTTGTTCCATTGCCCTCTGCCAAATAGCCGGAGCTGATGCTACCCCGAATACCAGCCAGTTGTATTGGTAGAGACCTTTATGGGTGTTGATTGTGAGGTATTTTTTTGATGCTTCTTCTACCTCCATTTGCAGATACGCCTGGGCCAGATCAATCTTAGTGAAGCGTTTCCCTCCAGATAGCGAGGCAAAAATATCTTCAATCGCGGAAGTGGATATTGTACGGTGTGAAGGACCGGGTTCACTGTTACCTTAATGTCCCCACAGATGCGAACCTTCCTTGGTTCCCCAGGCATGCTGCTCAATGACTTTTTCATCACAGGGACGATGGGTGTAGCCCACTCGCTCCAGTCTACCTTGGACAGTACACCTGAACGTTCCAGACTCTCCAGCTCTGCTTCGACGGCTGGGCGGATCGCATAAGAAACCTACCAAAGAAAAGTACAAGAAGGTACATAAGATGACGGAGAATAGTTCAGACGAACAAAAGAGTGTCAACGACTCTGAAAGCAGGGAACTGAGTTGTCTGAAACTACATAATGTGATCACAACGGAGGATCACCAAACCAATGGGTCACTCTCAAGATAGCAGGCGTCCAGGTAAAGATGGAATTGGACACAGGATCAGCCCTAACAGTCATAAACCGACAGGACTACAAGCGGCTATTCTCACACATACCCTTGAGAGACACAAAAATTATTTTGAAGACGTACACGGGGCAAAAAGTCTACCCCAAAGGAAAAATAAGGGTGACCGTTATATATAATGGTAAGGAAACACCAAAACTAGACCTGTATGTATTGCAAGATGGAGGACCACCATTACTGGGACGTGAATGGATCGCATAAGGTACCGGTCTGGCCTTAAAAAATTTTGGGCTTGCGTTATCTTCAATTTTAATCGTCGCTGTCATGCCTTTTAGTGTTCCGAGTCCTTGCTGGAACACTGCTTTCGCGTCAGTTAGGATCTTTGACAGTCGCCCAGGTGTGACGTCGTCATCCTTTTTGTCAGCCACAGTCAGTGCCTGTATGGAATGCCAATCCAGTTGTATTTTCTGGATCCATTCACGTCCCAGTAATGGTGGTCCTCCATCTTGCAATACATACAGGTCTAGTTTTGGTGTTTCCTTACCATTATATATAATGGTCACCCTTATTTTTCCTTTGGGGTAGACTTTTTGCCCCGTGTACGTCTTCAAAATAATTTTTGTGTCTCTCAAGGGTATGTGTGAGAATAGCCGCTCGTAGTCCTGTCAGTTTATGACTGTTAGGGCTGATCCTGTGTCCAATTCCATCTTTACCTGGACTCCTGCTATCTTGAGAGTGACCCAAATGGTTCGGTGATCCTCCGTTGTGACCACATTATGTACTTTCAGACAACTCAGTTCCCTGCTTTTGGAGTCGTTATCACTCTTTTGTTCGTCTGAACTATTCTCCGTCATCTTATGTACCTTCTTGTACTTTTCTTTGGTAGGTTTCTTATTGCTGGTTTTCTTTCCCGACCTGCAGACTCGTGCTATGTGTCCTACTTTTCCACACTGTCTGCACACTTTGTCTTTGAACCAGCAATCATTCTGGTCGTGTGTTGTTCTGCCACAGCGATAGCACTTCTCTGTTCCATATGACATTTCATTTGTGCCATATTCTTGTGGTCTCTGTTGTATCTCTGCAGCGCCCCGTGCTGCTGCTTCATATGATACCGCAATGCTGAAAGCCTTTTCCAGCATAAGGTCCTTTTCAAATAAAAGCCGTTTCTGGGTTCCTTCACTTTGAAGCCCACACACAAACTTGTCCCTTATGGTATCTGCCAGTCCCACTCCAAACTGGCAGTGTTTCGATAGTTTGCGCAGTTCTGTTAAATAATCAGCATTGCTTTCATCCTTATGCTGGTTCCGTTTCTGAAACTTGAACCTTTCTGCTATCAGCAGCGGTGTGGTGTTTAAATGTTCCTGTAGTATCGTTACTATGTCTTCAAAACTCTTTTCCATTAGCTTCGTTGGGGTTACTAGATTTCGTAATAAACCATACGTCTTTGCACCCATTAAATTTAACAATACCGACGCTTTCTTGTCATCTGACACCTCATTTGCCTTGCAGTATACCTCTATTCGTTCGACATATGTAGTCCAATCTTCGGCTTCATTGTCAAATGCGGTGATACTGCCGCTCTTCGGCATTTTGGGTGTGGTTTAAAATGGCATCTCCCAATGACTTAAAATGGTGTTTCCCGCGCTTTCCTTCCTCCCCCGCTGCTGCCAACGCCGCTCCCGGCGTTTCTCGTGGCAATGGCGGCACCCTGTAGGTTTCGCGCGCTTCTCCTGCGCTGCTGCCAACACTGCTCTCGGCGGTCCTCGTGGCAATGGCGGTGCCTCACGGGTTTATGTGCATCTCTCTCTCCCTCTCTCTGACGCTGCTCGGCCCCTGAACACCGGCTGTGCCCTGTGCGCTCTGCCCTCTCTCTCTCTCCCCCGTCGACGCTGCTCGGCCCTTTGCTGTGCCGCTCGGTCGGGCTCTAGCCCGCCGCTGTCCGGGAAGGGTCTGCGCACTACCTGTTGCCAGCCCATTTTGCTGGACCACCTCGACTGGAAAGCCAAGCCTGGCTCTCGACAGCCTCTCCCGCAATTCTCGAGTCTCTGCTGGATGACTGGGCGGTTGCCCGTGGTCGACGCCCGAGTCTCTGGCCTTGACCTCCAATCCACTGATCTCCAGGAACGAATCCCCGGGAGGTGATGCAGAGTTGCAGGTAGGTTCGAACTTGCCTTGTCACCAATGTTGTGTCTGTGTATAATAAGACACAGACTGCAGGAGAATGGTACAACAGGTATTTACTCAACATGGCTCACACTGGAACTGATCTGTACAGATTACTACTCAGTGTTATATACAGGTGTGGTCACTGCCGGTGCTGCAGTATACATGAGCTGTAAAAGATAGTTCCCCCCTTAAAGGTATATACATTACAGGAGGGGTGAGGAGACATTAAGAGATATACAAGGCGAGACGAGATGGTGATAGGACAAGTAAAGAGAACAAGGATGGCTCTAGATGAAGTGTGAAATGCGCTGGCAGAGTGAGAGACAGCTGCCATGTGGGAGAGAGAGAGATAAAAAAGGAAAAGGCACAAACCAAAAGTGTGGATAAAAAATATAAAAATATAATAGGGGCCGAGGTTATGATCTGAAATTGTTGAACTCGATATTGAGTCCGGAAGGCTGTAAAGTGCCTAATCGGAAGATGAGGTGCTGTTCCTCGAGCTTACACTGAGCTTCTGTGGAACAATGCAAGAGGCCAAGGATGATGAGGTCTGAGTGGGAATGGAGCGGTGAATTGAAATGACAGGCGACCGGAAGCTCAGGGTCACCCTTACGGACTGAATGGAGGTGTTCTGCAAAGCGGTCACCCAATCTGCATTTGGTCTCCCCAATGTAGAGGAGACCACATTGTGAGTGGCAAATACAGTATACTAGATTGCAAGAAGTACAAGTGAATCGCTGTTTCACCTGGAAGGGGTGTTTGGGGCCCTAGACAGTGGGAAGGGGGGAGGTATAAGGGCAGGTGTTGCATCTCCTGCGCTTGCACAGGAAGGTGCTGGGCGAAGGGGAAGGGGTGCTGGGGGTGATAGAGGAGTGGACTCGGGTGTCTCGGAGGGAGCAGTCCCTGCGGAATGCTGAAAGGGAAGAGGAGGGGAAGATGCGTTTGGTGGTGGGATCACGTTGGAGGTGGCGTAAATGGTGGAGGATGATCCGTTGAATGTGGAGGCTGGTGGGGTGAAAGGTGAGGACAAGGGGAATCCTATTGTTTGGGAGGGAGGGGCAGGGGTGAGGGTAGAAGTGCGGGAGATAGAACGGACATGGCCGAGGTCCGTGTCAACCATGGTGATGTAATAAAGACTCACTACGCACTTGGTTGAACATAAAGCAAGGCTTTAATCGACTTGTAACAAAACATGGAGGTCTAGTTAGTAGTCACTAGCTTCCTGTTTCCAGATTGTCTCTGGCCAAGTTGGGCCCACGCCCGAGTATTTATACTCCTCGGACGGCGCCCTCAGCTAGCCGTCCAGTAGTACTTCCTGAGTTATTTCTTGTAGAAGTTGCGATTTATGACACATGGTAGAGGGGAATCCTCGGTTGAGGAAAAAGGAAGACATGTCGGAAGCACTGGTGTGGAAGGTGGCATTGTCGGAGCAGATGCGGCGGAGACGGAGAAACTGGGAGAATGGAATAGAGTCACATGTCAAATGTAATGGTTAGGCCAAATGGACAAGGAACGATAAAGCAGCATGATCACAGTCACAGAAGTCATTCCAAGTTTTGGCAAGGGCTATTTTGGAGCTGTGAGAAAAGCAGAAGCTGACTGCAGGGGTTCAAACAGGGAGTTTCAAGAGAGATGGGTATGAAACTGGGAGTCAGCAACATGTTCAAGAGCCTTAGAGTGGAGAGAAGGTGATAAATAAAGTCGACAGATGGGCCAAGATGTTTTTTTTTACAGGAGGGGCGATCATGACGGTTTTGAAGAGAAGAGGAATGGTGCCTAAGGAAAAGGAACTATTTACAATGTTGGCTAACATGGGAGCTAGGAAAGGAACTTGAGTAAACAGGAATGTAGTGGGAATTGAATTAACAGCAAGTGTTGAGCTCATGGATGAGATGTGTTTGGTGAGACAGGGGGAGGGAGATCAAGGAGAAATTGCAGGAAGACAATTAAACCTGATCATGGCCCTCTCAACCTTTTTTGTAATGCAAACAATTCAAATTCTGTGAGACGTTTAACATTTAGCCTATAAATTTTCTCAAATGCATCATTGCCCTTTTGAAAGTAGGGTACCAAAACTTACACACAACCTTTTAAAAGTGGTTTAACCAAAGAATAATACTGGCTGTAAATAACCTATTCCAGATTAGTTTGTTGGTAATGGCTTCACAGCGACTGAATACCAGCAAGATATTTTCCTTTCCAAATTATGTCAAAAATATTCATTCACCGCGAACATACTTCATGTTCCCTGGTCCATCAGTACACATTTATTCACTTTAATATCTGTTTGCTGTTCCTTAACTTATCTGCTCCATTTAACAAGATTCTCTTGAATGCTACCAATCGTTTTTGCTATTCCTATCTTTTGTATTAGTTACCTGGCAACATAGCTTGGTAAACATCAGTAAATATTAATATATGGCTAGAAATACATTTAGTTGATGAATATTATTAAAAAAGTATGGGTTACAGAATAATGATATCACACACTGGAGGAAGAGCAGCGTTGCTAACTTTCAGTTAGATATGAGATCCCAGTAACGCTCCAAAAATATATCTTAAAATCTTGAAATATTGCAAGACAGAGAGTGAAATAATACCTCAATTTTGACCTATAGGGTAGCAATTGATGCATTAGTAGGGCTCCTTAAACATCACGGGGGCTAAATTGGATAGCCTCGAAAACGGATGTGATATCGCGATGGGGGAATTGCCAGCGCCCGTTCACTGTAATGCAGGCAGCACGCCAGCTTCGTGCTGCCTGCTCATTATAAGGATTTTGCTTGCAGCCAGCGCTGTTCACTGGCTGCATGCATCAGCAGGGGGGCCCAATATTGTTCCTTGCTAGCACTACATAAAGCTAGCTTGGACTGCTGAAAGCTAGCCTGCACCTCTTAAAGGGAAGGTGCATTATGGCTGCTGGAGGTGCTGAGATCATTGGGAATAGTGCTGTGCAACAATCAACAATGGCACCAAGGTTTTCTGACGCTGCACTGGAGGTCTTGATGGAGGAGGTGGAAAGGAGGAGAGATGTCTTGTATTCGCAGGGGGGCAGGAGGCCCTCCAGACACACAATGAGAAGGAACAGATAGTCATGGAGGTCAATGCCAGGAGTTTAGCCCCAAAGACCAGGATGCGGTGCCGCAAGGAGTTTAATGACCTCACACAAGTAGTCAAGGCCAGTGAGTACATCTTCAAATGCCATATCCTACCAACTATACCACTAGCCTCAGCCACTGCTCAATTCACCACACCCCCATGACTCACCTAGCAACAATCTCTATCAATCAGAACTCATATGTAACATTCATATGCTTCACCTCACCCTCACACACATAGCACTGTTGCAAGCCTCACACCCAGATCTCACAGCTTGCATACACTGCCAGCTATTCAACAATGACAGTCGCATCACCCAATCATATTGCATGACACTCGCTGACACACTTCCCTTTCTCTTGCAGGAGAAGATGGTGCACAACTGGAGGCAGCAGGTGTCATGCCAGTGCCCTTGCTGTTGCCTATCAGCCAGCCAGCCAAGACTGCTGCCGCCCATGCTGAGAGGGTGCAGTCTGAAGCCAGGTCTTCCAGGCCCAGATCTGCTTGAGGTCATCCTCCAAGGCCATCTGCAGTCTCCTCCACTGAAAGTCAGCAGCCTTCCAGCAGCCATGCTGCAGCCATTGGGGTAGCACAGGACAAACAAAGATACACAGAAGACAGGCAGTAAAAGAATGCACGAGGATGATCAGTTTAATTTTGTATGCAATATGGCATGATTTAATTAATAAATTTGGTTTGGAATGTGTCTTTTGTCTTGGCTTTTATTTTTGCATTGTGGCCAAGAGGATGATGTGATGGTCAGTGACAGAGGGAAGGTAAGGAGTGTGGGACTGTTGTTGAATGGGGAATTGGGCTTGAGGTTACTGGTATTGCACGTGAAATGGTTCATCACATACAGCCTGGCCAGACAGGGGCTGTCTAGAATGTAGCCTCCCTTCCTATTTCTCCTCTTCCGCCTCCTCCTCTTCCTCATCTTCCCCCTCCTCCTCCCTCTTCAACCAGCTTGTCCTGCTCTGCGTGACCTCTGCTCATTCTCCCAGTCATGCTCGATTCCAAGAGGAAGGCCTACTAGTGCAATCATGACTGGGAGCAACTGGCTTGTGCAGAAGCCTTGAAGTCAGCAAAATGTACTTCAGCACCTGCCACACCACCCCCTGTACATTTTTGAAACTTGAAACAACTATGGAAAACACCAAAAACGTGCAGAATTGAAGCAACAGCCAGAAGAAATAAACCAGCAACTAACTTGATGATCCTTTTAAATAACATTGGTGGGGGGTCCTTCATGCTGCTTAATGCCTGTTCAGCTGTGTGGAGTTAAGAGAGGGCATTGGCTGGAGCATGGAGCTCCAAAATGGCAGCGCTGGCATCAAATCAGCGTTGCACACTGATTGATGTCATGATCTGCCTGCGTCGCATACTTCCGGCGGACGTTAAGTGCGCACTAACCCCTTTACCAAGCTGGCGTCCTGCGCGCTTCACATCAGAAGTGCACGCGTGCCCCAGATGCCATTTTGCCACCCTAAGAGGACTTATAGCGCCCAAAAGCCGGGCACTACCTAGCCCAATTTCGCACCCCACACCCCCCCCCAATCATTTCAAATGTGTATTTCAGTATTAATGAGATGGATCATAGAAATAGCAACATATAAAAATTGTGCATCAAGGAGGATAATTTTGAACTGAAGGAAACTGTTGGTCATCTAGGATTTGATGTCAGGTCTAACAGAATGGAAACAGTTACGAGTTCAAGAGAAGTTGTGAACAGGTAGGGAGTGTCATCGCAGATGAAGTCATTCAAGATTTTGGCTCGTATCCTGGGCCAGGAACATCAGCATGCAACATTAAGGGTGTAAGTACACTACAACTGTAGTTCTGACCACACTGTATCAATAGTAGATTTTACAATAGACGGATCTACAGACCTGCATGCCCTAATTCTTGAAATGCACACCTGGTGCATTGAGCTCTATGCCAAGAGCACAAGTCCATCAAATCTACCCTATAGCGTAAATCAGGAGTCAGGACCTGAATTGACACTGGAGCTAAAGCAATACAAGACTCTCTGGAAGAGAGAGTCTCACTCTACTTCACATTGGAGTCAGGTCAGGCTTAACACCAGATTTACACTATACAAGTTTAACTCTGTTGTGAAGCAGAAATCACTTCACACTGATGCTTAACATATAGAGTAAATACATCCAAACACTCCGGGGGTGATATTGCCAGCCCTGGGGAGGTGGGACTGCCAGGAAGATGGCAGAATCTGGAGGCGGGTACCCACCCCACCCCAACCTGCCTCTGTGCCATCTTCCCAGGAGGTGGGTACCCGACCTGCGCTGCGAGCCGCCTCTACGAGGTGGGAAGGGGATTAGTGCCAATTTACTGCCTGTTAACAGGTAGTTAACAGGCAGTTTTTTGGAGAATCCCTATTTTCAGCCCTGAAATGTGGGCTTCCCGACAGCTCCGAACCACGCCAGGGTCAGCGAGGCGGGCCGCCAGTCTGCGGGGGTCGGAGGGGTCGAGATGTCCGGTGTGCAGGTGAGTGATGAGTGCAAGTGTGGAGAGGTAAGTGTGTGAGGTGAATGTAAAGTGTTTTAATAAGTTTTACTTACCTTTGCTTCTTCCTCCAGGCTTCATCCCTTCAGGTCTTTGGAGTCCCTCATCTCACCGGCACAGAAAGCAGAATGGCTTCTTAACTGTCAAAAGCTGCAGCCTTCTGTTTTCTGCTCAGGAGAGATCAAGTGAGCCTGAGTGGAAGGGCTCAACTTAGAGGACAGATTGTCAGTGTTTGACAGCTTCACAGAGCCGTCAAATGCTGACATTTCATCTGTCAAATGCTCTTGACAGATGAAATGTCACTCGCTGACATCACCTGTAACCGGCTTTCCCTTAATTGGCCTGCTAAGCCTGCTGGGTGGGCTTAACAAGGTCAATCAAGGGAAAATAGCATGGGTTGGCCACAATTCGATAGAGATGGGACTAAAACCTGACAAGTGGGAGTCCTGCCTCCAAAAGCTCCCATTTAACAAAATCCAGCCCTCCATTTCATACCCTGACACAGTGCCAGCCGTTGTATACTGTGGCCAGTGTAAATTTGTGAACATAACGCAATTGGCACGAGCAGTTGGCAGTGCTCATGTTTGCCCAAAAACATTGTCAAATGCGAACGAGAGATTGACACTAGAAATGACATCCTGACTGTTCACATTTGATTGCACCAGCTCACAGCCTGCCTGTCTGGTTTGAACCTCTCATCTTGAACAACTGGCTGTCCAACATGAGTGCACCATCTAACAGCTATGCATGAATTAACAGCAATTCTAAAGCTGCCCTGTAAATATTTAAAATTCCTGATTGATTCCTGATGTGAGATTTTGACATGGTTTTATTTGTAGAAAATCAACCACAATCAAAAACATGCAGTACACTTAAAGTAGACTGGTAGCATGCTCACCATTATATGTACAGTTCCACATATAAATATCTTATGTGTGCAATACTTGTGCAATATTTACAGAAAATCTGAAAATGTCAAAATATACTGCTAACAACTTCAACCCATATAAAATGGGAAAGAATTTAATATTGAACTTTCGAATATATAGATGTTGTAATTGTTCTCCAGTGATACTATGCAGTATAGTGGTCAGTGTGGCTCAAAGAGTGTTGTGGGAAGAAGGGGTTTCAGTTCATGGAGCACTGGCACCAGTACTGGGGAAAGAGGGAGCTGTTCCGTTGGGACAGGCTCCACTTAAACCGGGCTGGGACCAGTGTCCTGGCGAATCGAATAACTGGGGCAGTAGATAAGCTTTAAACTAATGAAAGGGCGGGTGGGAGGATTCAGGAAGGAGTGAATTTGAAAGCAGCAAGAGAAATGTCAAGGCTCTAGAGCAGAGTAGAGTTTTGTTTAAAAAAAAGCAAGAGTGGGTCAGGAAGGGACAGAGAGAGTAATAAAGGTAATAGGGCATCAGTGACTAAGGTGACATCAGGGAAAAAGAGAAAAAGGTCATAGCTAAAGCCACTTTATCTGAATGCGAGAAGCATTCATAACAAAATAGACCTATTAATAGTGCAGGTAGAAATGAAAAGGTTTGATCTAATAGCCAATATGGAGACATGGTTGCAAAGTGGCCAAGGTTGGAAACTAAATATTCCAGGGTACTTAACTTTTAGAAGATAGGCAAAATGGAAAAGGAGGAGGGGTAGCCCCGATAATAAAGGATGGGATAAAGACAGTAGAGAAAGGATCTTAGCTCCAAAAATCAAGAAGTAGAATCAGTTTGGGTGGAGCTAAGAAACAGCAAGGGGCAGAAAACATTGGTAGGAGTTGTTTATAGGCCCCCAAACAGTAATTGTAATGTAGGGCAAAGTATAAATCAGGAAATTAGAAGCGCATGTAACAAGGGTAATACAGTAACCATGGGGGACTTTAATCTACATATAGACCGGGCAAACCAAATTTGCAGTAATAGTGTGGAGGGCGAATCATGGAATGTATACAAAATAGTTTTCTAGATCAGTATATTGATGAACCAACTAGGGAACAGACTATTTTAGTATTGTGCAATTAGAAAGAGTTAATTAATAACCTTGTAGTAAAGGGGCCTTAAGGGAAGAGTGACTATATTGAGTTTGAAAATGATTTAGTTAAATCTGAAACTAGGGTCTTAAATCAAAACAAAACAAACTACTTAGGTATGAGGGGCAAGTTGGCTAAGGTAGATTGGGAAACTACATTAAAAGGTATGATGGTAGAGTAACAATGGCTAAAGAATTTTAAAGAATATTTAAGAATTAATACATCATTTACAACAAATATACATTCCTTTAAGGCACAAAAACCCCATAGAAAAAGTGGTCCAACCGTGACTAACAAGAGAAGTTAAAGATAATATTAGCTCAAAGTAAGAGGCTTATAATGTTGCCAAAAAGAGTAGTAAGCCTGAGGATTGGGAGGGTTTTAGAGTTCAGCAAAGGAGGACCAAGAAATTGATAAGGAAAGAGAAAAAAGAATATGAGAGTAAATTAGCAAGAGACATAAAAACAGATTGTAAATGTTTCTATAGGTATATAAATGGGAAGAGATTAGTGAAAGTAAATGTAGGCCCATTAGAGGCAGCGACAGGAGAAATTGGGCCAGAAATTCCAGGCCAGAAGCGTGAGTGCGGTCGGCTTACTCACGCTTCTGGCCGTTGGAAATGCCGGCGTTCAGCATGAACAGCGCATGCGGGGAACGCCGGCATTTCCAGACCTCTAGCGCGTGCGACTGCACAGGCAGTGCTTGCGCAGTGAACTTCGTGGATTTCATTCATGAAATCCGTGAGGTTAGGTCCTTAGAAGTTACACTGAAAAAAAGCAAGTGTAAAGTGGTTCATTGGCTGCGGAGGAAGATATATTTTATCGTGGAGCTTTTGAAATGCAATATTTTTGTTTGGGAAAGGGAGGGAAGTTATTTTAAGAAATTTTAAGTAAGTTTTAAAGTTAAAAAATTTTTTTTTTTAAAGGGTTTTCAGAACGGTAGGTAGAAGGAGCAATTGTGGCTGTGTGAATGGAATGTGAGAATGAGTTATGTATGTATGTCCACATATATTCCTTTACGTATATGTATGTATGTTTTATATTCCTTTACTATGAATGTATGTTTTTAATTATGATTTTCCAATAAGTTACTTTCTCTGAAAGTCATAATTAAATAATACATTCATACACATAAGTAAAGGAATATATACATAACACGCAAAGGAATATATACAGACATACATACTTTCAGAAGCTCCACGATAAGAAATATCTTCCTCCGCAGCCTCTGTAGCAACTGTACCCATGCTTTTTTCATGTGTAAGTTGTAATGACTGGACCTCACTGAAAGCATTAATGAAAGCGGCGAATTATACTGCGCACGCGCTGCCTGTGCAGTCGCACGCGTTCTGCCTCTGAACCCCTTCGTTCAGAGGACAGGAAATGCCGGTTTTCCCCACATGCACTGTGCATGCTGAAAACCGGCATTTCATCCGGCCAGATGCGTAAGTACCCCGACCATACTAGCGCATTTGGAAGGGAATTATTGGGCCAACATTTTACATGTCAATAAAATAAAAAATTTAACACTTGCACGACTTGCCCCCTCGCATCTGCGACTGAGGGTCCAAGGAGGTGCATTGCGCAAGAGGTCATCATCGCACGTATCCTCACACTGTTCCCTTTGGGGAACTGTATGAAGTGGCGGAAGGATTTATGGCCGTGATTAACGCTCATTCCGTGGCCGTAACCATCTTCGAACCAGCCATTAGGGCGGTTAGTCCTATGGCGGGAGGGTTTTACGGGCTCCCACAACCTATCTGAGGGGGGGGGGGGCCACCAACACCCACGGACGCAAGTATCCCGCTGGATGTCCACCCAGAATTTAAATTTGGAGCTCCGACTCCACTTGCCGGGACTGTCTGGAGTGGGGTTCAAAACCCTACTCCTTCTGGCCCAGCGGCGGGGATGCTTACTGCTACGCAAAAGGCCCACTCCGCACAAAAGGTGACACCCATACGTTTCCTGCGCCTTTTCCCTCCCCGTGACTGGAGCCCTATGCTGCCATTTCACGTTGCTAATCGGATTGGGCATTTGTCATAGCGGTAGGATCCCCGCCGCTGGGCCAGATCAGGGTAGGGTTTCGAACCCCGCTCCAGACAGTCCCGGCAAGTGGAGTCGGAGCTCCGGTGCTAAATTCTGGGTTGACATCCAGTGGGATATTTGCGTCCGTGGGTGTGGGTGGCCCCCCCTCCTTGTATAGCTTGTGGGAGCCCGTAAAACCCTCCCGCCATAGGACTAACCGCCCTAATGGCTGGTTCAAAGATGGTTATGGTCACGGAATGAGCGTTAATCACGGCCATAAATCCTTCCACCACTTCATACAGTTCCCCAAAGGGAACAGTGTGAAGACACGTATGACGACGACATTGCTAAATAAATAAATGGAATTTAAAAAATTCTTTTAGGGCTTTTAAAAGTCTTTAAATTGCTTTAATTCTCTTTAAAACTACTTCAGATTACTCAAAATAATGTAAACATTTTAAAAAGTTTATAAAAGTTACCAAAATCTTCAAAAAACTTCCAAAAACCTATTTAAACTGCTGCTTTGCATGTAAAAAAGCAAAGCAGCTTGACAGAAACATTGGGGGCGTGTCCAGTGAAACTGAGACCTCAAGGGGCGTGTCTCACTTACACTGCACGCTCCTGGGTCCGCGCTGGCTGCACTCCTGGGCGGCGTGACGTCATACGCTGCCCGGGAATGTGCTTTCTATTTCTCCAAGTTCAGGCGTCCCTGGAGCTGATCGGCAGGAGCGCGGGGTAAGTGCAAATACGGGGCTTGCACGCGCTGCAAGCCCCGTTCTGGAATTTCTGGCCCATTATAATGGGCAATAAGGAAATGGCAGAGACGTTAAACAAATACGCTGGGCTGGATTTTGTCAATGGGGACGTCATGGAGGTGGAACTCCCACTTTTTGGGTTGTAGTTCCGCCTCCATCGAATTGTGGACAACCCACGCTATTTTCCCTTGATAGACCTTGTTAAGCCCACCCAGTGGGCTCAGCAGGCCAATTAAAGGACACCTGGTTACTGGTGACGTCAGTGATTGACATTTCATCTGTCAAGAGCTTTTGACAGATGAGAAATCAGCGTTTGACAGCTCTGTGAAGCTGTCAAACACTGACAATCTGTCTTCCAACTTGAGTCCTTCTACTCAGACTCAGTTAGAGGTTTCTCCAGACCAGAAAGCAGAATGCTGCAGATTTTGACATTTCAGTGGCCATTCTGCTTTCTGTGCCGGTGAGATGATGGACTTCCGAGACCTGAAGGAAGGAAGCCTGCAGGAGAAAGTAAAGGTAAGTAAAACTTATTAAAACACTTTACACACACCTCATACACTTACCTCTGCACACATGCACCCATCACTCACCTGCACAATGGACATCTCGACCCCTCCAACCCCTGCAGACCGGCGGTCTGCCTCGCTAACTTGGCATGGTTCGGAACCATTGGGAAGCCCACACTTCAGGGCTAAAAATAGGGATTAGGCAAAAAACTGCCTGTTAACTACCTGTTATGTAGGGGCTGGCATGTGCCCCGTCAGTTATGCCCCTGACTGCCTGTGAGCGGTTCGAATCGCTCCCACACCCCTGGGTTCTCGACATCGGACTTAGGTACAGGCGGCAATACAGAAAGCGAGTAGACAAATGGTTTGGATGTGAGAAAACCAAGATTTTATTAAAACAGAAGTAAAAATTACAAATACTGAGAAGTCACTATGTAGTTACAGGCTTATCAAAAGAATATATATACTTAAATGGGAATGGGGAACACATGGCACATCGTGGGTACAACACACATTAATAAAATCCCTTAACCCTTATCCCACCTATAATACCTAACTAGATTAAGCTAAGAGGGACCAGGAATTCATGCTCACCAAGCCAAAATCTGCTGAGCTATAACAGTTGTGGGGTTTTGGGGTTCGCTCTTTTTGCTCTCTGGCACTTGCCGTCATCATGTGGTCTCAGGGCGCGGCAAGGGCATCGTCCCGGTAAAGTACAGGTAGACTATCCTTTATCCAAAAACCTCGGGACCAGCCGTGTTTCGGTTTTCGGAGAATTTTGGATTTCGGAAGGTGGGTCGGCGGGGGTCCGCGGGGGGTCGGCGGGGGTCTGCGGGGGGGGTCGGTGGGGGTCGGGGCCGGCGGGGGTCCGCGGGGGGGTCGGCGGGGGGGTCGGCGGGGGTTGGGGCCGGCGGGGGTCCGCGGGGGGGTCGGCGGGGGTCGGGGCCGGCGGGGTCCGCGGGGGGTCCGCGGGGGTCGGGGGGTCGGTGGGGATCCGCGGGGGGGTCGGCGGGGGGTCGTGCGCACGACTTACGCTGAACGAAAAAACCTTCGGTTTTTAGAGGGTTTCGGTTTTCGGAAGTTCGGATAAAGGGTAGTCTACCTGTACCCCAAGATTAAAGTCTTTGCTTGGGTACTTTACCTCGCAGGGATGATGGTTCTTCTTTTTCGGGTGGCGGTTGAATGTTGCATGAAGATAGTCGACGGTCGGCTGGATTAAAGGCCTGATTATTTAAAACGTTCTTCAATCTTCTTCGAAATCATCTCATCTTACCCAAATCATCTCGTCTTATTTCGCCTCATCTCGTCGCCTGGCCTGGCCTGGCCTGGTCTGCCCGTGTTCGCCTGGTGCTGTGCCGGCATCCCTGATGGATTTGGGGAAGCCACGGACAGTGGCTAGGTGGCAAGCGCAGGAGGAAGAGCGAGCGCATGCCAGCAAGCAAGCAACGTGGGCCTGTAATCATACTCCCGTTGGAAACCCTTATCTGCGCGCCAAATCAGGTCAGTCTATCGTCCAACTTTTGGCGGGCTGTTTTAAATGATTATGCCAATCTAAGTTAACTGGCTTTAGATGGCTGTTTATCGCAGCTAATGGCCCCGATGTCCGGGTTGTATTGTCATTAATGCATTTTAATCGGCCTGTCCAGCCTTGGTGGCTCCCTTGAGCTGTTTCCGATTATTTATGCGGACAAACTAATGGCCTTATGCTTAGGCCTAACTGGGCTGATCTGTTTCGATCTGACGCAATGCATATTCAATGTTTGCCTAGCTGTCTGGCTTTTCAAACACAAAGTCTTTTTCATTGAAATGCATTTTAAGTTTCGATTTCCCAAAGATGCCTGTTTGTGCTACAGAGTCCAAGCTTTTAAAATCTTACAGGCTTTTGGTCATGAGGTGCGGACGCCATCTTTTGGGTACCCTTTTTAAATTGTCCATACAGGGTCCCTTTTATTAATAACCTTGGGGGAATGTGGGAATTTTGAGAACCTTACAGTTAATAGGCAGTTAATTGGCACTAATCCCCTTCCCACCTCGGGGAGGTGGCTCCCAGCACAGGTCGGATACCCACCTCCTGGGACATTGGCACGGAGGCGGGTTGGGGGCGGGATGGGTTCGTGCCCCCCGATTCTGCAATTTTCCCACCACTCCCGCCTCCAAACCCGCCTCCATGGGGCTTGGAAATTTGAGCCCTCTCTATCTGTCTTCACAGTAGAAGACACACAAAAATTACAGAAATAATGGGGAACAAAGGGTTTAGAGAGAATGAGGAACTTAATGAAATCAGTATAAGTAAAGACATAGTACTGGAGAAATTAATGGGACTAAGTGGCGACAAATCCCCTGGACCTGATGACCTGCATCCTAGGGTTTTAAAAGAGGTAGCTGCAGAGATAGTGGATGCACTGGTATTAATTTTCCAGAATTCCCTAGATTCTAGAACAGTCCCCAAGGTTTGGAATGTAGCAAACATAACCCCACTCTTTAAGAAAGGAGGGAGAGAACAAACTGGGAACTAGAGGCCAGTTAGCCTGGCATCAGTACTGGGCAAAATGCTAGACTCTATTATTAGGGACGTGGTAACAGGGCACCTGGAGTATTGTGTACAGTTCGGGTCTCCTTACCTAAGGAAAGACATACTTGCCTTAGAGGGGGTGCAGCGAAGGTTCACTAGACCGGTTCCTGGGATGAGGGGATTGCCCTATGAGGAGAGATTGAGTAGATTAGGCCTATATTCCTTAGAGTTTAGAAAAATGAGAGGTGATCTAATTGAAACATATAAAATTCTTAAGGGGCTTGACAGGATTAATGCTGGGAAAATGTTTCCCCTGGCTGGGGAATCTAGAACACGGGGTCACAGTCACAGAATAAGGGGTTGGCCATTTAGAACTGAGGTGAGGAGAAATTTCTTTACTCAAAGGATTGTGAATCTTTGGAATTCTCTACCCCAGAGAGCTGTCGATGCTCAGTCGTTGAGTATATTCAAGACAGAGGTCGATAAATTTTGGGGTACAAAGGGAATTAAGGGATATGGGGATAGTGCGGGAAGGTGGAGTTGAGGTAAAAGATCAGCCATGATCTTGTTGACTGGTGAAGCTGGCTCGAAGGGCCAAATGGTCTATTCCAGCTCCTATTTCTTACGACTTTAGTTTCTTAAATTATGATACTGCAGGGTGAAACAATCAGTTAAGTCTCAAGTTTTAACAAGCCTAACTTGCAATAGGCTTATATCCTGAACCGCCGTCGGAGCTTTCTTCCATAACTGGATAACAGTAAGGTGCCATTAAGAAATCTTATTGCTCCATCTGTCTATTCCTCTAGTTCTTTCAAAAAATGCTTCATACTCTTTCATTTTAAATCTTTAATTAAAGAATTCAGAAAAGATTCACAGTGATGTGGGAAATATTACCAATATTAGACAAGGTAAATCCTCTTCCTGTCCAAAGTTGTCTCTTGGGAGGCCTACCTCAAATAGAGTTACCTAAGAACACAGGGATTTTGATCTGTGCTGCACTTTTTACTGAGAAGTGACTTAACATAAATTGGAAGTCACAATAATATCTTCTCCTTAAAGGGATATGGCAGTGGAGCCTGAGACAGTCAACTGAGAGACAGCAGCACTAAGAACACAGCTACGAACCAGATTGATCAGATCGGGTGATTGAAAATACAAGAGTTAACCCATGACATCTGAACCACTCTGGGCTAACTTAGCATTCACTACTTGTGAGTCAGCGCTGCAAGACCAGAACATTAGACTTATGTTAATATTATTAAAGGGCTGAAAGTATTAATCACAAAATCATAAGATCGTACAACACAGGAGACCATTCGATTCGTTGTGTCTGTAAAAGAGCTATACAATTAATCCCACACCCCTGCTCTTTCCTCATAGCCCTGCAAATGTTTCCTTTTCAAGTATATATGTATTATATATATTAAAGGGTTAAAAAATTACAAGATTTTTAAAATGATATCAAATCTTATTTTAATTTATTAGGATAAAATTAATTTCTCATGAAAATAAACTGCAATTATAAATCTTTCATTACAACACATCCTTGTGGTTGCAAACCTCATGAGAATAAATTATGATAATACTTTCTTCGCAGGGGGGATACCCATTGAGCAGATGAATTGGGACATAGGCTGATGATAATCATAAAAAATAGAATGGTTTTACATTTGTCTTTAGTTTCAGCACGGAATTTATCACTGCTTCATTTTTTAAAGCTTATCAATAACTATATTTCATTAAATGCCTTAAAGAGTTTTACATTTAGAATCATTCAGAGAGAAAATAAAGCTGGAAAAACAAATGAGAAAAACTTCCGAGGTTAAAAATCCAATACTTTGATAACTCAGTCTTTGACACAAACAAAGGAGTATGTGGAGTGGAATTAGCCTGTCTGCAGTGGAATTTGCACCAATTTAGTGCATATTATGAAGAAGTTATTCTGGCATTAAACCTGTTTCTGCCTTGTATTAGAACGCAAGCAGTAAATCACCAATTCAATCAATGATCAAAAAACAAACCTGACTAAAACAACACAGCCACTAATTCTGCACTGCTTCTTTGTGTATGAGACAAATGAGGGGCGATTTTCACTGAATACTTTAGGCGCTAAAGAGGCACAGAGGTCACCAAGCTAAGGCCTTAAGCTGAAACGTTGGTTTAGCTCGCGTTTAGCGCAAGGCGCCAGCTTGGGAAAGGAGTTGAAAGGAATGGTGCCCGGAGGCTCGTTAAACAGCAGATTGCCACTTAAAATGCCTGCTAGTGCTCATTAAAGAGGCTGTACGGCATTTTGGTGGCTGGCGCTTCAGCTAACGCCCTCTCCATCAGAGAGCAGCTGTTTGGGAGTAAACACGGCGTTGATGGCGATTTCAAGCGCTACTTAAAGGGATACTCACCACTTAAAGAAATACTCTCCATTTCCTGATCATTGCTGCTGGAGCTGTGAAGAGAACCTCTGAAACACATTGGGAGACTATCTGCTGGGACACTTTGTCAAATTTCACTAACACGCAACAACAACTTGTATTCATATAGCGCCTTTCATAGATTCATAGAAAAATTATGACACAGAAGGAGGCCATTCGGCCCATCATGTCCGTGCCAGTCGGAAAAGAACTACCCAGCCTAATCCCACCTTCCAGCACTAGATCCGTAGCCCTGTAGGTTACAGCTCTTCAAGTGCACATCCAAGTATTTTTTTTAATGCGATGAGGGTTTTTGAATCTACCACCCTTTCGGGCAGTGCAGTCCAGACCCCCACCACCCTCTGGGTGAAATTTGTTTTCCTCATCTCCCCTCTAATCCTTCTACCAACTACTTTAAATCTATGCCCCCTGGTTCTTGACCCCTCTGCTAAGGGAAATAGTTCCTTCCTATCCGCTCTATCTAGGCCCCTCATAATTTTATTCCTCTCAATTAAATCTCCCCTCAGCCTCCTCTGCTCCAAGGAAAACAACCCCAGCCTATCCAACCTTTCCTCATAGCTAAAGTTTTCCTCCCTCCCAAGGCAGTTCACAGAAGTATTATCAGACAAAAAATTTGACACCAAACCACATAAGGAGAAATTAGGGCAGATGACCAAAACTTTTGGTCAAAGAAAGGTAGGTTTTAAAGATCGTCTTAAAAGAGGAAAGAGAGGTAGAGAACCGGAGAGGTTTAGAGAATTCCAGACATTAGGGCCTAGGCAACAGAAGGCACAGCCACTAATGGTTGAGCGATTATAATCAGGGATGCTCAAAAGGGCAGCGTTAGAGGAGCACAGATATCTCGGGGGCTTGTGGGGCTGAAGGAGATTACAGAGAAAGGGAGGGGTGAGGTCCTGGAGGGATTTGAAAACAAGGATGAGAATTTTGAAATCGAGGTGCTGCTTAACCGGGAGCCAATGTAGGTCAGCAAGCACAGGGGTGATGGGTAAATGGGACTTGGTGCGCGTTAGGACACAGGCAGCCGAGTTTTGGATGACCTCAGGTTTATGTAGGGTAGCACGTGGGAGGCCAGCCAGGAGTATGTTGGAATAATCAAGTCCAGAGGTAACAAAGGCATGGATGAGGGTTTCAGCAGTGGATGAGCTGAGGCAAGGGCGGAGACGGGTGAAGTTATGGTGGTGGAAATTGGCAGTCTTAGTTATGCCGCAGATATGTGGTCGGAAGCTCATTTCAGGGTCAAATATGACACCAAGGTTGTGAACAGTATGGTTCAGCCTCAGACAGCTGTGACGGAGAGGGATGGAGTCATTGGCTAGGGAACGGAGTTTGTGGTGGGAACCGAAAACAATGGCTTTGGTCTTCCCAATATTTAATTGGAGGAACATTCTGCTCATCCAGAACTGGATGTCAGACAAGCAATCTGACAATTTAGAGTGAGGAGGGTTCGAGAGAAGTGGTAGTAAGGTAGAGCTGGGTGTTGTCAGTGTGCATGTGGAAACTGACATGTTGTTTTCAGATGATGTCACCAAGGGACAGCATGTAGATGAGAAATAGAAGGGGGCCAAGGATAGATCCTTGGGGGACACCAGTGGTAACGATGTGGGAGCGGGAAGAGAAGCCGTTGCAGGTGATTCTCTGGCTATGATTAGTTAGATAAGAATGGAACCAGGCGAGTGCAGTCCCACCCTTATCTTTTTGAGGATGTAAATGGTAAAATAGATAAGGGAGAACCAGTGGATGTGGTGTATTTGGACTTTCAGAAGGCTTTCGATAAGGTCCCGCATAAGAGATTAGCGTGTAAAGTTAAGGCACATGGGATTGGGGGCAAGGTATTGACTTGGATAGAGAACTGGTTGGCAGACAGAAAGCAAAGAGTTGGAATAAACTGGTCTTTTTCCGAGTGGCAGGCAGTGACTAGTGGGGTACCGCAGGGATCGGTCCTTGGACCTCAGCTATTCACAATATATATTAATGATCTAGACAAGGGAACTAGATGTAATATCTCCAAATTTGAAGACGACACAAAGCTGGGTGGGCGTGTGTGCTGTGAGGAGAATGCTGAGAAACTCCAGGATGATTTGGACAGGTTGGGTGATTGGGCAAAAGCATGGCAGATGCAATATAACGTGGATAAATGTGAGGTTATCCACTTTGGTGGCAAAAACAGGAAGGCAGATTATTATCTGAATGGCAAAAGATTGGGAGAAGGAGAAGTGCAACGAGACCTGGGTGTCCTTGTGCACCAGTCACTGAAGGTAAGCATGCAGGTGCAGCAGGCGGTTAAGAAGGCAAATGGTATGTTGGCCTTCGTAGCGAGAGGGTTTGAGTACAGGAACAAGGATGTCTTGCTGCAGTTAAACAGGGCCTTGGTGAGACCACATCTTGAGTATTGTGTGCAGTTTTGGTCGCCTTATCTGAGGAAGGATGTTCTTGCCATGGAAGGAGTTCAGCGAAGATTCACCAGGCTGATACCTGGGATGGCAGGAATGACGTATGAGGAGAGATTGGGTTGATTGGGCTTGTACTCTCTGGAGTTTAGAAGAATGAGAGGGGATCTCATTGAAACTTATAAAATTCTGACAGGACTGGACAGACTAGATGCAGGAGTTTGTGGTGGGATCGGGTGGATGCGGGGAGAATGTTCCCGATGATGGGTGAAACTAGAACTAGGGGGCATAGTCTTAGACTAAGGGGCTGCTCTTTCAAAACTGAGAGGAGGAACTACTTCACTCAGAGGGTGGTAGGTCCATGGAATATGCTGCCCCAAAAAGCTGTAGAAGCTACATCATTACATAAATTTAAAACAGAAATAGACAGTTTCCTAGAAGTAAAGGGAATTAAGGGTTACGGGGAGCGGGCAGGAATTTGGACATGAGTCTAGGTTCGGATCGGTCATGGCCCTATGGGTAGCGGAGCGGGCCCAGGGGCCGTGTAGCCTGATCCTGCTCCTATTTCGTGTGTCTAATTCTGTTAGATTCAGGAGATGGTTCTGTGATAGTAGATTGGCGGTTAGGATCAGATCAGCCATGATCTTATTGAATGGCGGAGCAGGCTCGAGGGGCCGATTGGCCTAATCCTGCTCCTATTTCTTATGTTCTTATGTTCTTATGTAGGAAGGATGTTCCCGATGGTCGGGGATTCCAGAACCAGGGGTCACAGTCTAAGGGTAAGGGGTAGGCCATTTAGGACAGAAATGAGGAGGAATTTCTTCACCCAGAGAGTGGTGAACCTGTGGAATTCTCTACCACAGAAGGCAGTAGAGGCCAATACATTAAATATATTCAAGAAGGAGTTGGATATATTTCTTAAGGCTAAAGGGATCAAGGGGTATGGGGAGAAAGCAGGGACCAGGTACTGAATTTGGATGATCAGCCATGATCGCATTGAATGGCGGAAAGGCTCGAGGGACCAAATGGCCTACTCCTGCTCCTATCTTCTATGTTTCTATGCTTTTATGTTTCACCCAGCTAGACAGTGGAGAGGCATTGGAGGAGGATGGAGTGGTCAACCATGTCAAAATCTGAAGACAAGTCAAGAAGGATGAGGAGGAATAGTTTACCTTTGTTACAGTCACAAAGGATGTCACAAAGGATGTCTCAAGCAACATTTATTCTGGAAATTCTCTGAGAACTTCACCTAAAAAGAGTGATTGCTGGGCTACTCTACCTCATTGGACACCTTATAGGAGTCACCAGGAGAAAGGGAGTGCTTGGTCATAGGCATCTTGCTAGGGGTCCCCCTTGTCTGGACAAGGAATGGGAAGAGGACCTAAGGCCAAGAAGAGCAGCACCAGCTGCTGCAGGAGAGAGGGACAGGAAGGTGAGCTGGACTCCTTCCCCCACTGCAGTTACAGGACATCCTTCCTCCTCTGGACCTCCTCCACCAGGACCTCCAGTGCCGCGTCCGAGAACCTGTGCACCCTCTCACTCGGTCCCTGAGCCATCTTGCAAAGTACCGTTGTGTGCCAGCCAGAGCACTCCACCCCTTCAGTGGAAGTGGGTACAAGGAGCCCATATGTACTGCTCCACAAAAATTGCGTCTTATCAGCACTTGAGTGCTAAACCTGCAGGTTTCTGGTTTAGCACCTCCAGGCATGTTCAAATTATGGTAATCGGCAAATAGGACCAAAACTGTGTGCTAAATTCAGACTTTCAAACAGGCGTGTCTTATTAGCACAGCACCCATTTAGCACCTGTTTTCACCCTGTGGCCAAAACAACCACCATTCACTATTTCACCGATTTAAAATAGGGTTTAATGCCTCCCATGTGTAAGAGAAATGCTTAGTGACAATACTGTAGTTACATATCCTAATATGTACTAAGCAGTGCATTTTTAACAACTGTTAGGACTCAATAACAATAAATACTGCAGTTACAGAGGATGCTTTAGAATTTACAAGCGAAGTATAAATTATTTAATCCAGACATTCCTACATGTGAAACACAATGAAATGGGGAACTAGAAACAACCTGAAATGTTGATCTGAAAACTGCAGCAATTAAAGTCAAATCCTATCTTAAATAAGCAAATATGCATGTAGGTGAGGTTTTGTATCGCCTTTAATCTAGTTTGTCTCAGCTTGGCTCAGTGGTACCACTCCTACCTCTGAGTGAGGGAGGTTTGGGGTTCAAATCCCAATCCAGGATTTGAGCACGTCATGTAAGCTGAACCTTCAATGGAATATTACATTACAAGAAGTAATGCCTTTCCAATGAGGCATTAAACAGAGGCCTCATCTGCTGTAAGGGATCCCATGGCACTATTTGAAGAGCAGGGGAGATTGCCCAGTGGCCTGCCCACTGTTTATCCCTCAACCTGCTGTGTGCAAATTGACTGCTATTTTTTAATTTATTCGTTAATTGGATGTGGGCATCGTTGGCAAAGCTAGCATTTATTGTCCATCCCTAATTGCGCTTGAACTGCTGCAGTCCGTGTGGTGAAGGTACACCCACAGCGACGATGAAGGAACGGCGATATATTTCCAAGTCAGCATGGTGTGTGACTTGGAGGGGAACTTAGAGGTGATGGTGCTCCCATGCGCCTGCTGCCCTTGTTCAAGAACATAAGAAATAGGAGCAGGAGTAGGCCATTCGGCCCCTCGAGCCTGCTCCGCCATTCAATAAGATCATGGCTGATCTGATCTTGGCCTCAACTCCATTGATTCCCCTATATTTCAAAAATCTGTCAATCTCCAGCCTCCACAGCTCTCTGGGGTAGAGAATGCCAAATATTCACGACCCTCTGAGAGAAGAAATTCCTCCTCATCTCCATTTTAAATGGGCGACCGCTTATTCTGAAACTATGCCCCCTAGTTCTAGATTCCCCCATGAGGGGAAACATCCTCCCTGCATCTACCCTGTCAAGGCCCCTCAGAATCTTATGGCCCAGAAATTCGGGTCGGGGGCTTCCCGCAGGTGCAAGCCCCCGACCTGCACTTACCTAGCGTGCTGGCCGTTGAGCTGTGGGCCCGCGTGGGATTCTGATCCTGGGCCTCCTCCAACTGCCGGCACGCAGTGCTTGCGTATCCCAGGGGCGCAGTTAGTTCGATGCGTCCCCTGGGATCACGTGGGCCATGGAGAGCCAATGGCAGCAGGGAATGCTTCATTCATAAGTTTGACAGGAAGAACTGTCAAACCTATAAATACTATAAACCCCAAAATATCACTAAAACTTCAAATAAATGTTTTAAAAAACATCACATTTTAAAAATAGCTATAAATTACATAAAATAACTATTTTAAACGATAATTTAAATTTTTGAAAAAATTAATTACATTTTCTAACGGGGCTAAAAATAAACTTACCTTTCTTTAAAGTATTTAAAAATAATAAACCTGTGGAAAAAATGTTTTAATTTTAATTAATTCACCACTTACCTTGATAAAAGCAGGCCTTGCACCTGCTTTTTAAAAGTGTAACTCCTAGAGACTTACCCTCCCGGAGAAAGCTGGAAAAAGAACGTAAGTTCAATGCGCACGCGCTGCATCTCCGGTGCACGTGGTCCACCTGTCAACCCCTTCTTTCAGGGGAACGGAAGTGCCGGTTTCCCACACATGCGCAGTGCATGCACAAAACTGGCACTTTCGTTGGGCCTACGCGTGAGTACCCCGTGCGTACACACGCGTTGGGACCTGAATTTCCGGGCCAATATGTTTCAATAAGATTACCTCTCATTCTTCTAAACTCCAATGAGTATAGGCCCGACCTGCTCGACCTTTCCTCATAAGACAACCCCTTCAACTCAGGAATCAACCTAGTGAACCTTCTTTCAACTGCCTCCAATGCAAGTATATCCTTCCTTAATTAAGGAATCCAAAACTGTACGCAGTACTCCAGGTGTGGTCTTACCAACGCCCTGCACAGTTGCAGTAAGACTTCCCTACTTTTATACTCCATCCCCCTTGCAATAAAGGCCAATATTCCATTTGCTGTCCTAATTACTTGCTGTACCTGCACGCTAACTTTTTGTGTTTCATGTACAAGAACACTTAAATCCCTCTGTACCACAGCATTCTATAATCACTCTCCATTTAAATAATATTTTGCTTTTTTATTCTTCCTGCCAAAGTGGATAACCTCACATTTTCTTGTATTATACTCCATCTGCCAAATTTTTTCACACTCACTTAACCAACTACATCCCTTTGCAGGCTCTTTGTGTACTCCTCACAACTTGCTTTCTCACCTATCTTTGTATCATCAGCAAATTTGGCAACAGTACACTCGGTCCCTTCATCCAAGTCATTAATATAGATTGTAAATAGTTGAGGGCCCAGCACTGATCCCTGTGGCACCCCACTAGTTACAGTTTGCCAACCTGAAAATGGCCCATTTATTCCAACTCTCTGTTTTCTGTCAGTTAGCCAATCCTCTATCCAGTCTAATATATTACCTCTAACACCATGAGCTCTTATCTTGTGCAGTAACCTTTTATGCGGCACCTTATTGAATGCCTTCTGGAAATCCAAATACACTACATCTACTGGTTCCCCTTTATCCACCCTGCTCATTACATCCTCAAAGAACTCTAGTAAATTTGTCAAACATGATTTCCCTTTCATAAAACCATGTTGACCCTGCTTGATTGTATTATGATTTTCTAAATGTCCTGCTATTACTTCCTTAATAATGGATTCCAGCATTTTCTCAATGACAGATGTTAGGCTAACTGGCCTATAGTTTCCTGCTTTCTGTCTCCCTCCTTTCTTGAACAGGGAGTTACATTTGCGGTTTTCCAGTCCACTGGGACCTCTCCAGAATCATGGGAATTTTGGTAGATTACAACCAATGCATCCACTATCTCTGCAGCCAGTTCTTTTAAAACTCTAGGATGCAGGCCATCAGGTCCAGGGGACTTGTCAGCCTTTAGTCCCATTAGTTTGCCAAGTACTTTTTTTCTAGTGATAGTAATTGTTTTAAGTTCCTCCCTCCCTATAGCCCCTTGATTATCAACTATTATTGGAATGCTTTTAGTGTCTTCTACCGTGAAGGCTGATACAAAATATTTGTTCAAAGTCTCTGCTATTTCCCTGTTTCCCATTATTAATTCCCCAGTCTCATCCTCTAAGGAACCAACATTTACTTTAGCTACTCACTTCCTTTTTATATACCTGCAGAAGCTCTTACTGTCTGTTTTTATATTTTTAGCTAGTTTACGCTCATAATCTATCTTCTCCCTCTTTATTATTTTTTTAGTCATCCTTTGCTGGTTTCTAAAAATTTCCCAATCCTCTGGCCTACCACTAATCTTTGCAACATTGTATGCCTTTTCCTTCAATTTGATACCATCCTTAACTTCCTTAGTTAGCCACGGATGGTTCATTCTTCTCATACAGTCTTTCTTTCTCACTGGAATAAACGTTTGCTGAGAGTTATGAAATATCTCCTTATTTCATAACTCTGCTTATCTACCGTCTTACCCTTTAATCAATTTTCCCAGTCCACTTTAGCCAACTCTGTATTCATACATTTGTAGTTGCCTTTATTTAAGTTTAGGACACTAGTTTCAGACACAAGCTTCTCACCCTCAAACTGAATTTGAAATTCAATCATGCTACGATTACTCTTCCCTAGAGGATCCTTTACAATGAGATCATTAATTAAACCTGTCTCATTACACATTAGCAGATCTAAAATAGCCTGCTCCCTGGTTGGTTCCACAACTTATTGTTCTAAGAAACCATCCCAAATACATTCTATGAAGTCATCCTCAAGGCTACCCTTGCCAATTTGATTTGTCCAATCTATATGAAGATTAAAATCACCCATGATTATTGCAGTACCTTTCTTACAAGCCCCCATTATTTCTTGATTTATACTCTGTCCTACAGTGTAGCTACTGTTAGGGGGTCTATAGACTACTCCCACCAGTGACTTATTTCCCATACTATTGCTTATCTCCATCCAAACTGATTCTACATCTTGATCTTCTGAGCCAATATAATTTCTCACCACTGCACTGATCTCATCCTTTATTAACAGAGCTACCCCACCTCCTTTTCCTTTCTGTCTATCCTTCTGAAATGTCAAATACCCCTGAATATTCAGTTCCCAACCTTGGTCACCTTGCAACCACGTCTCTGTAATGGTAATCAGATCATACCCATTTATTTCTATTTGTCAACTCATCTATCTTGTTACGAGTGCTGTGTGCATTCAGATAAAGCACCTTTAATTTTGTCTTTTTACCATTTGTCTCTACTCTGAATCTATTTGCTGGTGCACTCTTAAGTTTGTATGCTCTGTCTCTTCCTGTCACACTCTGGTTCTCACTGCTCCTATCGCTACCCATGTTATTACCTTCTCTTTTCTCTTTGACTTTCTAAATTCCCCTTCATCTGAACTGTAGGGGGTGGCATGTGCCCAGTCAGCTTCACCTCTGACTGTCTCTGAGCGGTTCGAATCGCTCCCACACCCCTGGGTTCTAGACACCGGACTTAGGTACAGGCAGCGATACAGAAAATCGAGTAGACAAGTGGTTTGGTACAAGAAACCATGAATTTTATTAAAAGGCTGAATAAAACACAATACTGAGAATCACTGGAATAATTACAGGCATAAACAATTACACTTATATGGGAATGGGGAACACACAGCACATCGAGGGAAACAAATACATTAAAAATCTCCTTATCCTTATCCCACCCCCTTTACCTAACTAGGTTAAGCTATGAGGGGCCAGGAATTCATGCTCACCAATTCGAAACCTGTTGCTTTGACTGGTTGGGTTTTGAGGTTCACTCTTTCTGTCCTTTGGGGTATTTCATCACCACATGGTCACAGGGCGCGGCGGTGGAGTTGTTTATGCGAAGCACCCTCCTTTTCCTTCATCAACGCCTTCATTGGGTACTTCATCGCGATGGGCCTTCTTCTTCTTTGGGTGGTCGCCGACGGTATTGCTGCGGTTGGGGTTCGGTTGGCGGTCTTTACCGTTTAATGATTTTCCTATCCAAGCTTCGAACACCAACTTATTCTTAAACTGGGCTATTACTGTCCATGCAACAAACGCCAGCTTATAACTAGGCCATTTGTCTTGATTTTGCTACCCACCCTTCAAACGCCAACTTATTCTTAAATTGGGGTTTTACTGTCCAAGCATGTAATGCCAACTTATTCATCAAATGCCAGCTTATAACTAGGCGTTTGTCCCCCAACGCGTCTTTCCGCTGCCCTTCTCTGCCTTTACCGGTTTACCATATTCTTCGTCTCGTCTCATCTCGTCTGCCCGTTTGTGGCCTGTGTGTCCTGTGTGTTTTCGAATTCGGGTCTCGTTCTCCTCCCGTGTTCGGCCCTCGGTGTAGTAATGGGCGTCCTTGCAGTTGAGCGGTGCGGGGAGCGAGAAGAGAGCCCACCACGAGGCACGAGAGCGAGAGGCAGGAGCCCGGAGCAGGAGGAAAGTGGCAAGAGCTGAGAGATAAGAGACCGATCACTACCGATGGGCCTATAATTATACCCGGTTCTTCATTTCTTATCTGCGCGCCAAATCAGGTCAGTCCTTTGTCTAACTTTTGGCGGGCTCGTTTAAAATGATTACAGCCATTTACTTTAACGACTTCTGGAGTGGTGTCTCCATGATTAATGGCTTCGATGTCCTGGCTGTTTGCCATTTATGAAACTTAATTGTCCTCATCCTGGCTTGATTGCTACTGTGAGCTGTTACCAATTAAATATGCAGAAACCTAATGGCCTCAATTTAGGCCCATTCTAACCTGATCTGTTCCAAGGTGAATGAATGCATATTCTGTGTTTGCTTAGCTGTCTGGCTCCACAAAGTCTCTTCGCAGATTCATGCATTTTAGGTTTCGTATCAGGTTTTGAAAAATGCCTGCCCTTTTGCAGGGCCTTGCTTTAAAAATCCTGTACTTTTGGTCACGAGGTTGCAGAAGCCATTTTGGGTACCCTTTTTACCAACTTGTCCATACAGGGTCCATTTATCCATAACCTTTGGGGAATGTGGGAATTTTGAGAACCCTACACTCCGCCCGTTGATACTAAACTCGCTTTAAGTATCATCCTGACAAGGTGAGCAAAATTTCTGACCCTCCATAGTCAATCTTCCCCTGTAATTACCTATCTATGACCCCATGACACATGCATTTCCCATTCTGTAAAAATGTAGTGTACATAAGCATACATAGACAGAAATACAGGCGTTTACACACATCCAAGCATGGAGGGGGTCCAACACCCCTGCACCACTTGGTACACATCATCTTTATTAAAAACAACAAATCGAAAAGTCTTCATTAAAAATAACAAAAGGAACACAAAAAACAACAATCTTTATTCAATAATACAAACAACAAATTCAAACAGGAGTATCTCCCTCCACCTTCACATAATGTTCTTTCCACATCCTTTGGTTTCGGAATTCTAGTATTTGGCCTTTTCCCTTGCACTGAGTGCATACTAGGTACAATACTATCCCCAACTGGCAAACCACAAGAATGTGGGAAGCCAGTCTAATCCACGAAGGGACCTCTATATTCTCAAAAGTGTCCCACCAGGGTGGAACTACAATATCTAATATCTTGGCCCCTATCTCTACTGTTTTCTGCTCCAGAGTGTAAAAATGTTTCTGTGAAACTATTACTGCTTTGAGTATTTTGGTAAGATGTTCTGGGAGAGGGGGAATTTCGTAGATGAAATGCGCTACATGCTTCTGTAGATTGGTAAAATCCTCTTTTACAGTGAGGTGAACAGTGGAGGGTTCAGGAGTGGGGACAATTCATTCCTTGAACTTCTGCCTCGGGTTTAAAGCAGAAACTGCTGTCACTTACCGGACACCAGCTATGCTGTCCATGCTGGTAGTGGGGCGCTCCTGTGGTGACACAATATGTCCCACCTCCTATGTATGCTACCTGTGGGGGAACATGGTCTTGTGCCATTACCTCCATGGTACAATTTATAGGTTTTGGCCAGCAGCTTTAAACCCACACTGTGGTTTTGAATAGGCGTTCAAGTGCTGGGGACACAGTATTATGTGTGCTCCCCGGCTCCGGCACCCCGAGAGTCAGTACCTGTCATAGCGTGCTCCCACTTTATGACATAAGGTGGGACCGCTGTGAAACAGATGTGTGCACCCCCCTGAATGACTCCAATGTTCTCCACCCTGTATACCGGTGTGGGTTGGGCTGTCCCACCCATGACCGGCATCCTAACTACTATACATATGATCATGTGGTTGGACCATCCACAGTCTACTGGGACTGGGTAGGCCTCAGCAGCTAGCCGGAGTTGGCACGGGCTTAATGTATTCTCAAACAGATGGAGGGCTGCGAGGTGCTTGTTGCTGATCCAGGAGGGGACTAAACCCTGTTTTAAATCCTCCAGATTACAGTGGCCCTCGCCCAGCAACCACGCCCCGTACAGCACACACACCTCGTTCTGTGCAGCCTGGTCCGAAACATTTCTGTCCTCTCTTATGAGGGCATTTACGGTCTTTGCGTGCTTCTCTAGCTCAGCTATAATTTCTTTTAAATGGACCATCATGGCCTGGTCCTCATGTAACTCCGAGCCCACTACCTTGTTTTCGTCCATCAGGATTTTCTTTAACTGAGTTTTTAAACCGTTTGTCTGGGTCTGTAATTCTATGTCATCTAAGCTATTGATGACAGAGGACCCTGTGTTAAACGTAGTAAAAACATCATTCCATGCTCCCCTTCTTTGCCTCCCCGCATTACCCAAAAACTCATTGTGTGCTGTACAGTTCGGTTTTCTCAACATTGGCGAAATCCAAATCGTTAAATTTTCTAAACATCTCCTTTAATAGGGCCTGGTATAGCTGCTCTGTCTCTTTGGGGCACCACTCCGGTAAGTGTACCTCGGTAAGGTTTAAAATCACGGTGGCTACCGCGTAGTGTACCCCCTGGTACAGCACCTGATCCATAGGCACTAGTACCAGCTCATTCCCTGGTCCCTTGGTGGTGGTGGGGCACCCCTCCCTGTGTGTCCTTGCTGCCTGGGTCGTGGGCAGGGGCTTTCGGGGGCGGGTCACAAGCTCAGTGGCATTGACTGGGATCAGGGAGTATGGGACCGCGCACGCCTTCCGGCTGGTATCCCATTTCATCCCCTCCCCGGCATCTTGCCACTGCCGGTGGAAAATGATGGATATGCCTGTGGGGCAGACCCTCTCTGACCCCCACATACAGACATAAATCCCTTGATCCGGTTCCCACCACTTATCCCAGCACACACTTAATCCCCCGTGAGTCCCTATAATCGTCCAATGGGTGTTGTTTCCCAACCGTTCCCACTCGACTGCAGGGTTCCTCATATCCTTGCTCAGCTTTCTGAGCCACCACCACCTATCCAAAGGAATGTGCCCCTTGCATGTTAAACATACACATTTCCCTACGGTGATGCTGACCCTTGTGGTAACGACCTGTACCCTGGGGCACAGGAGGGAGGCCTCCGTGTACGTGAACCCGGTCTGGCTGGAGTACTGAGACGAATTGGACCCCAACACCCTGGCCACTTTCCCTCGTGGACGTAGACGGTGATCTCCTCCACGTCCCGTTCGCCACTTCCATCAGTTACTATAGGTGCTCTTTCTCCTGAGCACCCACAGATGTGGGATTCCTCCACGTCACCTCGCTTTCCAATGCTCAGTCCTATCAGGGCGAGTGGGATTACGCCCCCCTTCATCCTGAAAATCTTTCTGCAAAAAGATACAAGAACATATAGTCAGGTCCCGAGGAGATTCTCTGGCTTGGGTGAAGCATAGTCGGGTCTCGCGACCTCGACTCAAACACACACACTCTTAACAGATTACTACTTACTTAAAACGGCCCATCACCTTGTTTAAACTTACACTAAACACCCAAACTTAAAAATACCTAAACTTAAATTACCTAAACTATATACATCCACCACCCGTCTCCGGGCGGCCAGCCTAATCCCTGTTTGGGCTGCGGCACACCGCTCCCTTCGATGTGGCCGCACTGTCCTGTACTTTCGGTCCCTCACAGCCTGTGGCTGCTGGCTGGGGACCTCTGTCTTCGGACCGACCCCTCACTCGAGGGCCGGCCCTTTTTAACGGGGGTGCCGGTGACCACAGATTCCTTGGCTGGGGCGTCCGTGGGGACCTTCTAGGGACCTTGGCGGGTGGGGGTTTTCTGGCTGGTGGGCCTTTAACCCGAGCCACTGCCCCCTCCGGCGCGGCCTGTGGACTTACCACTACCGCTGGCTGGGGATCTTCCTCCTCAGGCTTTACCTCTCCCGAACCCGGGCTAGGGGCAGGTAACTCTTCGCAGCCTGTTGCTGCAGGCTGAGAGTCTCCGCCCCCAGGTCCCAAACCTGGGTCTGGGGCGGGGTCTTCGCCCTCGGGTCCCTCCTCCTCTAAACCTGGGTCAGGGGTGGGGTCTTCGCCCTCGGGTCCCTCCTCATCTGGATCCCAGAAGAGTGGGGGAGTGTCCCAATCGGTGGGCGGGATGGCCCCTCCCCTTAAACAAGCCACAGAGCCTGCCTGTGCAGTCTGTGAACTTGTTCCCGCTGCAGGCTGAGGATTTCTGTCCTCAGACCTTACCCCAACTGACTGCTTTCTCTTCTCGGGTTTAAACAGTTTACACTGATTAATATGGAACCATTTGGTGCGCCGAGGCATCTTAATGGCGTATACCATGGGGCTGGCCTTGTCTACAATGCTGTAGGGCCCCATGGATAGCGGTTCTAAACTTCCCACCCGAGCATAGTTCCTCACCATGACCTGATCTCCTACCTCCCACTTGTGGTGTTTTCGGGGTTCTAACAGCAATCGGTTGCTCCGATGCTGCTTTCCCATGTTCCCAGCCGCCTGCCCGTGGACCTGCTTAAGGTGCTCGAAGAGGTTTCGGGCGAACCTGTCCCGGTTTACCTCCCTGAGCTGACCTTCGGTGAGCACCGGGGCTAGTACATGGGTGGGGGTCCGCATAAACCTGTAAGTCATCAGCTCGTGCGGGGAGTACCCCGTGGTTCTTGACTGGCTGGCCCGGATTCCCATCAGGACCAACGGTAGGACCTCTGCTGTAAGATTCGAAATTTTCAGGAATTCAATCACGCAACAAAACAAGGTTGATAAGACAGTTTATTGACCAAGAGAAAGCTTGTACAGAAAAACCTTTGATAAAAAGGGGCATACAAAATGGCCACCGGACCTCGTGATCAGTTTCTGGGACCATTTGATTTCGGTTACTGCAAGCCAGACAGGCTTGTGGATTGAGGACAGTAAGCCCGCGAAAGCCAGTATCGGGAAACCGAAACTCAGGGAACTGAGCATACATATTAATTGGATTCTAAGTACAAGACAGTTTCAGGTAACAGGATGGAGCCCATCAAGAAATGGGCGGACAATTGAATGAACACTGAAACCCATTTACTGTACAAAGGAAAGACTGTTTAACAGCCATCAAGGGCAATCTCCAGACCGATCAATATGCGAACCGAGTTACGGTGACAAAGTAAAAGACATTATCGGCCAGGAAGGCCAGTTAAGCTATCACCGGCTCCCGTTACAAGACAAAGCACCCCTGCAGAGATTTCTGCCCGCCAAAAATATTACAAAGACTGGACTATGATCTGGCGGGAGGTAAGACTGTCCCGAAAGAGTATAACTATGGATTTGAAAGGGCCATCAAGGGCGCTTTCCCCTGGGCGGCAGGGCTTCACTTCGGTTTTCATTTCTTCTACGATTACGAGTACGATTACGCTTCGCTTCAGATTCACATTTTCGGGACGGACTCTTCGGTTAAAGACAGTGTGGTCGGTGTTCGGCCAGGCAAGGCTCGGCCACGACGGGAAGACGAAGGAGGGTGGCCCGGGTACTTTTGTCGGGAGATCATCGACGACCCAGGCCGAAGGAGAAGACACCCTCAGGAAGAGCCGACGAGCCAGGCGGGAAAAGAGAAATAAAAGGACACTTGGGGCCTAGCACTCCAGTACCTCAACATCCCATCCGGTAGCGGATTTTTTTCATGTGCATCCATCTCTACAACATCACATCGGTGGCAGATTCTCCCATGTATCCAGTTCTTCAACAACTTTTAACGGATTCAGTCATGACGAGCGCTCATCGAGGCTGTGTCCACTGCCTCATCGCCTGAGAGAGAAAAACAAGCTGCGCCAGAAGTTTCCAAATCCACGTGACGACGGAAAGCTGTGCCAAAAGGCTGCGAACCCCCCCTCTTTTGCGAATCTGAAAGTGGTGAGCATGATTCCGAGTTCCTCAAGTCGAAACTTAGTCTAGGTCTAGGGGAGGGGGTAAGGGTAATCGTAATGTGTTTCCCCTTTTACGATGTGCCATGTGTTTCCCATTTCCATGGAGTTAAGTTTATAGATATGTGCATGCTTGTAGTTACTTTAATTTGTGCTTATGACATGTATTTTATAATGTTGCAAACTGTTTAATAATAAAAGCATCCATTTCGTGCTATTCAACCTGGTCTATTGAGTCTTTCTCTGCACTACAGTTCCCTGCACCTAAGTCCAAGGTCTAGAACCGTAGGGAAGAGTGGGTTGAACCACTCAAGGGTAATTATTGCACGAAGCCTGGTAGGAGACCAGAACGAGCAAAAGAAACCCCCTACACTGCCCATTTTCTAGGTGAGTCCACCGTCTCTTTCCTCAACCATTCCTTTAAGGTCCTATTCATCCTCTCCACAATCCCTGATGAATGTGGGTTGTGGGCAACGTGCCACTTCCCCTCGATGCCTAGCAGCATAAGGGTATTCTGCATCACTTGCCTGGTAAAGTGACTCCCTTGGTCGGACTCCACATATTGTGGTAGCCCCCATCGCGAGAACACTTCCCGGACCAGGATTCTGGCCGTACTCAGAGCTGTGGCTGTTCTGTAGGTAAAGGCTTCTACCCATTTGGCGAACACATCTACCAGGACTGGGCAGTACTTACAGCCTCCCTGGGCGGTGGGCAGGGGCCCGATGTAGTTGACCTGTATCGACTGCCATTGTCCCTCTACCCTCCTGATGTGTCACATAGGTACCTTCCTTTTGTGGGGGTCAGGGTTATTAGCAGCGCACACCAGACAGCAGGCGCAGAACTCGTGGACATCTTCCCTGAGTCCTGGCCACCATCCCGCCTGTTCCACCCACTGCCAGGTGGTCTCAGGCGCAGGATGCCCCGCTCCTGGACCCTCATGGGCCAGTTGAAAGAATTCCCTCCGGTGCTGCTGTGGCACAACCCACTGCTCCCCCCTAAACAGCATGCCTTCTTTGACGGAGAGGGCTGCTGTGCCGTAAGGACCCTCTACCCTTTTTCTCTCAGTCACTGCACTGAGGACTGCAGTGAGGACGGCTTCTTGGGCTTGGACCGTCTTAAGGTCCGGGGCTAAAGCTACCCCTGCACTCCCTTGTGTCCCATCCCTACCCCTGACTGCTGCTACGGGTCTGGATCCAAATGGGTCCCAGAAAGTAGCTGTGCAGGCATCCTCCTTAGCCAGCATGTCAGCCTGCTGGTTGCCCTGACTACAGAGTTCTGTGAAGGAATGGGCCTTCACCTTGTGAATGAAAACCTCCCCTTCCTCCCCCACTGCTGCTAGGACTTTCTCCAAAAGGGGTTTTACTGTGAGGGGTCTCACATTGGCGGAGGTGTATCTGCGGCGGGACCAGATGGCCAGGTACTCCGTACACGAATTGCACGTAAACATGCTGTCCGAGCAAATCGTGTACGGGGTGTGGAAGATTTCAGGGTGTGTAACGACGTACACTACCGCGGACAGTTCAGCCTGCTGGGCGCTCATGGTGCTGGGGAGCTTAATCGCCAGGGCAATGTTTATCGCTGGGTCATAAACTCCGCACCCTGTGAGTCGCTCACCAGCAGATACCGTGCTGGAGCTGTCTACATAGATCTTGCGGCCTGTGGGGTGTATCCTGGCCCGTAAACCTATGTCCACTTCCCAAACCCCTTCTATGGAACACCGGTGGGCTGTTCCAGGATATACCAGGTTGGCTGTGAGCTTTGGCTCGCAGAGACCCTTCACTTTAAGGTCCAACTGTGAGAGGAGCAGGGTCCAGCGAGCAATGCGGGCACTGCTCACCGTTCCATCCTTGATCCTCCCATCCAGGAGCATCTGGGTGGGTGTGTGATGGGTGAGGAGGGTGATGGGAGAGGTGCCTGTGAAGATCAGTGATCATTTCACAGCCCAATGTGTGGCCAAAAGGTGCCGCTCACAGTTAGAGTAGCTCCTCTCCACCTCCATGAGTATCCTGAAGGAGTAGACCCACCGGCCTTAGCCTGCCGTGCCGCTCTTGGAGCAGCACAGCACTCAGGCTATCCCCGCTGGCTGCTACCTCCAGGAAGAACTCTTTCCCCCATCTATGGCCCCTAGAGCTGGTGCGGTCTGCAGATCCTTCTTGCGCCTGACAAATGCTGCCTGGCAGCCCTCATCCCAAGCCCACTCCACTCCCTTGTGTAGGAGTCAGAGCAGAGGGGCTGCTGTGGCTGCATAGTCTTCAATGAAGTCTCTGCAGTACCCGGTTAGCCCTAAAAATGACCTCACACCCGTAACTGTGTTGGGGACGGGTAACTCCTGTACCGCCTCCCTCCTAGCCTTATCTATGGCCCTTTCCCCAGCGCATACGGTCAGGCCCAGGAATTTCACCTCCTGCTGGCCGATCTGCGCTTTCTTCGGGTTTACTTTAAAACCCTCCTGCCTGAGCAGCTTCAGTAGTTTGGCCAGTAGTGGGCCATGCTCCTCTCTCGAATCGGTGAAGAGGAGCAGGTCATCCACAAACGGTACCAACTGTCTGGGCTGGCTGAAGCCCTTTAAACTATTCGCCATGCACTGGTGGAAAATGCTGGGGCTGTTGTGAAAGCCCTGAGGCAAACAGTTCCACATGTACTGTTGCCCTTTAAACGTGATACGCTTATCAATTACTTCATAAAAGGTGATGAGTCGAAGAAGAGATGATGAGTCGAAAGAAGAGATGAATAAGGCTTTTATTAGCTAAGAAGAGACCATGCTTCTTCGTGAGTGACTGAACAAGTCTGAACGAAACCCACACAGTGGTGGGTGGAGTCAGCTGAGGCATGCCTCCATACACAGCGCCACCCAGAGGTGGCAATATACAATACAGTGGTTTACCACATTCACCCCTTGTTTAATGTGAAGTCCGGCGGGGTGAAGGGTACTACAAGTTAAGTCTATCAGGAGGCCTTGTCTGACGTCCTGATCGTCGTGGTGGCGGCGGTGGTGTTGCAGCATCCGACGTCGGGTCTGGTGTCTGGGTGGTTGGCGAAGATTCCTGGGGCTTTGGCATGCCGTCTGCAGGGGTTGGGTTGGGAGGGGTGGTGGGGGATAACAGTGGTAAGGGGGATAACGGTGGTAAGGGGGATAACGGTGGTAATTCAGGGGTACCCGAGGGTGCGAGATCTCGTATGGAGACCGTGTCCTCCCGCCCGTCTGGGTATGTCACCCAGGCATACTGGGGGTTGGCGTGTAGGAGGTGCACCCGCTCGACCAGGGGGTCCGTTTTATGCGTCCTCACGTGCCTCCGCAGTAGGACGGGCCCAGGAGAAGTCAACCATGCCGGTAGCGAGGTTCCTGATGTAGACTTCCGGGGGAAAACGAACATTTTCTCATGAGGGGTCGCATTAGTGGCAGTACAAAGCAGTGACCGAATGGAGTGAAGCGCTGCAGGGAGGACCTCCTGCCAGCGGGAGGTTGGAAGGCCCTTAGATTTTAGTGCTAAGAGGACTGCCTTCCAAACCGTCGCGTTCTCCCTTTCCACCTGGCCGTTCCCCCGGGGGTTGTAACTGGTGGTCCTGCTCGTGGCGATACCTCTTGTTAGCAGGTACTGCCGAAGTTCGTCGCTCATGAACGATGAGCCCCTGTCGCTATGTATATAGCTGGGGAACCCGAACAGAGCGAAGATGTCATTCAGACACTTGATGACCGTGGTACTGGTCGTGTCTGGGCAAGGGATGGCAAAGGGGAAACGGGAGTACTCATCAACTATGTTGAGGAAGTACACATTGCGGTCAGCGGAGGGGAGGGGCCCTTTAAAATCGACGCTCAGGCGTTCGAAGGGGCGGGTGGCCTTGATCAGGCTTGCTCTGTCCGGCCTATAGAAGTGCGGTTTGCACTCGGCGCAGATTTGGCAGCTCTTGGTCATGGTCCTGACCTCCTCGATGGAGTAGGGCAGGTTACGGGATTTGATAAAATGGAAAAACCTGGTGACCCCCGGGTGGCAGAGGTCATTGTGGAGGGACTGCAGCCTATCACTCTGCGCGTTGGCGCATGTACCACGTGATAGGGCATCTGGGGGCTCATTGAGTTTCCCTGGCCGATACAAGATATCATAATTGTAGGTGGAGAGTTCGATTCTCCACCTCAAGATCTTGTCGTTCTTGATTTTACCCCTCTGCTTATTATTAAACATAAAAGCTACTGAACGCTGGTCAGTGAGCAGGGTAAATCGTTTCCCGGCCAGGTAATGCCTCCAGTGACGCACCGCTTCTACAATAGCCTGGGCCTCCTTTTCGACGGAGGAGTGTCTCGTCTCGGGGCCCTGGAGGGTCCTTGAGAAAAAGGCCACGGGTCTGCCCGCCTGGTTAAGGGTCGCGGCTAGGGCGAAGTCGGAGGCATCGCTCTCAGCAATGTCTGCTGTATCCGTTGCTGTTGTTGCTCCTCAGGTGTCGCCATTTAACTTTTAGCTAATAAAATTGATACGCTTATCAATTACTTCATAAAAGGTGATGAGTCGAAGAAGAGATGATGAGTCGAAAGAAGAGATGAATAAGGCTTTTATTAGCTAAGAAGAGACCATGCTTCTTCGTGAGTGACTGAACAAGTCTGAACGAAACCCACACAGTGGTGGGTGGAGTCAGCTGAGGCATGCCTCCATACTCAGCGCCACCCAGAGGTGGCAATATACAATACAGTGGTTTACCACAAAACGTAAAGGCAAACTTGTACTGATCCTCCCTCCTTAAAGGGATGGACCAAAACCCGTTGGAAATACCCAGCACCATGAACGTGGTCACAGTATGGTATGGCAGCTGTAGCTACTATGACCAGAAAGCCCTGCAGCGGGTAGTCAAAACTGCCCAACGCATTACCGGCACCCGGCTACCGACCATAGAGCACATATACCAGAAACACTGTTTACGGAGGCCACGGTCCATCATCAAAGACCCTACCCACCCCAGCCACAGTCTGTTCGCCCTCCTGCCATCTGGGAGACGCTACAGATGCATTCGCACCCGTACGACCAGATTTAGGAACAGCTTCTTTCCCAGGGCTGTCATCCTACTGAACTCCACAAATAAACTCTAAAGCCTGCACATCTGCCAATGCACTTTATTATGGTTATGTTTATGTTAATGTATTACTAGCCAAATGTATGTTGAATGTTTAAATGTCTTAATCTAAATGTACACTCTCGGGAGCCGCAAGCCTACATTTCGTTTAACTGCACTTGTGTACTAACAATGACAATAAAAGCTGATTTGATTTGATTTGATTTGATTTGGATGCTGGGTGCACAGGGTCCCCTTCCCTTCTTTCCCTGGGATTACTACTACCTCGCCGTCCTTTCCTGTACTTGCCCCCATAGGCAATGATTTCTTAAATCCACCAGGATCCCGTGGCGTACAATAAAGTCGGCTCCCAGGATCCCTTTTCCACCCTCCTGTTCCCACTTCATTAGGATACAGGTCCACTTAGAGCGGAGTGTACCCAAACGAATGGACAGCGGAATGGAAAACGAGCCAGCCTGTTCTCTGCCTGTGAATCCCAACAGGCTGTATGGGACCCCACTAGAGAGAGGCGAGGTGGTGGGGTTAGCTGAGTGGACCATGGTGCATGATGCCCCCGTATCCAACAGGTAGGTCCCCTTCACCTTTTCTACCTCCATCTCCACGAGGGTTTTTTCCATACATCGTACCACAGGGAACACAGGTAAACAGGCTGCACTGGCTCTAGTCATGGCTGTGGGTTGGATGGGGCTGATGGGGTCAGAGCACGGGTAGCGGCGGCTACTCTCCCCTGGCCAGTCAAGAAGTACCTCATGGTGTCCAAAAATGACTCGACCGTGGCGGGAGGCATCCCTGCCTCTACCTTTTGGGCTAGGGCTGCGGAGTTCTTTCCCTTGCTGTCTTTCCAAGGGTTTTTACACTCCTTCCTCCAATGGCCATCCTTCCCGCACCCGTAACAATTGAGCTTTGTGTTGGGGGGTTTATTCCCTTCCTGATGCCACACCTTCCTACCCTGTCCGGGTTTTACCTCATGCACCTTCCCCTTAGGTGGGTGTGCATTGGATCCCCTACCATTCTTATAGGCTAGGGTCAACTGTCTGATCACCATAAGTTCGGTGGTCAGGGGATTCTTGGGGTCGAACCAGGCTTCCGCCTTGGCCCGGACCTGTGGCAAGCTGTTTGCCACCAGGCAAAAGAGCCAGTGGGCCAGTGGATCCCCGTTCAGGAACGCCCGGTTAGGTGCCCCCGGACAGGCACTCCAGTACACCGGCCATAACCTGTCCGCAAAAGCTTGCGGGGTTTCCCCTGTGAGCTGCACCGTCTTCTCCACACGGGAGAAAGGACTTCCCTCATTCATCCCCATGGCCTCCAGAACTTCATCCCTGAGCGCCTCATACCTGCCCTGCCCCCTCTTACACTCGTCAGAGAGGGATTGGAGGAGCTTACTCTCCAAAGAGTACAGCAACATTTTAGCCCGCTCAGCATCATTGCAATCGTTGATGCTGGCTGCCTGTTCCACTTCTCTGAAGTGGACCGAGGGGTCTCCTTTCTCGGTGAGCCTTGGGATATGGCTCACCATAGCCCTAAGCTGTTGGGTGCTATAGGGTAATACGAACTGGTTTTGGAGGGGTCCCTCTTCCTCGTCATTAACGGGTGGGCCGAACCTCCGATGCCGGGCTGGGCACATCGGTCCTGGTTCTAGCCTCTCCTGCGGGGGTTGTTCCACCTCCACTTCGACCCCTGACTGCGCCCCCCCTTGCTGCCAGACGTCGCTAATACCTGGCGCTATGGGTGGTGGCCGCGGGACCTCCTGTTCCTCAACCGGGTCGCCTCTTTGCACTACCTGCGGTGTTTGAACCGTTCTCCCCTCGTTCCCTGTGAAATCTGCCTGGCCTGCCTTTGGGCTTATGAGGCACACTGTGCCCTTTGCCTTCCTTAGGGCAAGGCTCAGATTTTCTGTCTGTTCCTTGCAGGGGCCATGATCTGCGTCTTCAAACCCCTGTTCGCTCGCTAACTTGTAAGCTGCCTTTACTTCCTTTACTTTCTCCTCCTGCTCCCTTACTTGTCTCGCTAGGCAGGCGTTCTTTTCCCGTAACCTCAACTCGTTACCCTTGGCTTTGGTGACTTGGCACTGTAGGTATTCCAACCTGGCCTTATGTTCTCCCATTAACTGCACCCTTTCCTGATTCAGGGCCTGCAATGCTACCAGTAACTTCTCCCCTACTAGGGCCTTGTCCTGGATTTCCAGGGCTGACTCTTTTATCTCAGCTGCCTGTGCTGCAACCAGCCCGTCCAAAAGCTGGACCTGCTTTTTGAAGCACATCAGCCAGATTGCTTTCTCTAGGGATTTCTTGTGCTCCTTCCCTTCTGTCCACTTAGCTGCGGCATCTACCGGATGCCCAGCCTTTAACAGAGTGGTGATCCACTTCTTTGTGATATTCACCTTACTAAACACATAATCAGAAATCCTTTCCTCCATCTTGGTTTGCTCATCCGAACTATTGTCTACTGTATCGCACCCCTGTTGCCGGAGTCCTGCCGCGGTCACCATTTCTGTAGGGAGTGGTGTGTGCCCAGTCAGCTTCGCCTCTGACTGTCTCTGAGTGGTTTGATTCGCTCCCACACCCCTGGGTTCTAGACACCGGACTTAGGTACAGGTGGCGATACAGAAAATCGAGCAGACAAGTGGTTTGGTACAAGAAACTGTGAATTTTATTAAAAGGCTGAATAAAATACAATACTGAGAGTCACTGGAATAATTACAGGCATAAACAATTACACGTATATGGGAATGGGGAACACACGGCACATCGAGGGAAACAAATACATTAAAAATCCCCTTATCCTTATCCCACCCCCTATACCTAACTAGGATAAGCTATGAGGGGCCAGGAATTCATGCTCACCAATTCGAAACCTGTTGCTTTGACTGGTTGGGTTTTGAGGTACACTCTTTCTGTCCTTTGGGGTATCTCGTCACCACGTGGGCACAGGGCGTGGCGGTGGAGTTGTTTATGCGAAGCACCCTCCTTTTCCTTCGTCAACGCCTTCGTTGGGTACTTCGTCGCGAAGGGCCTTCTTCTTCTTCGGGCGGTCATAGAGTCATAGAGTTATACAGCACAGAAAGAGGCCCTTCGGCCCATCGCGTCCATGCCGGCCATCAAGCCCTGTCTAATCTAATCCCATTTTCCAGCATTTGGTCCGTAGCCTTGCATGCTATGGCATTTCAAGTGCTCATCCAAATGCTTCTTGAATGTTGTGAGGGTTCCTGCCTCTACCACCCTTTCAGGCAGTGAGTTCCAGATTCCAACCACCCTCTGGGTGAAAAAGTTCTTCCTCAAATCCCGCCTAAATCTCCTGTCCCTTAACTTGAATCTATGCCCCCTTGTTATTAACCCCTCTACTAAGGGAAAACGTTCCTTTCTATCTACCCTATCTATGCCCCTCATAATTTTGTACACCTCAATCAGGTCCCCCCTCAGCCTTCTCTGCTCCAAGGAAAACAACCCCAGCCTGTCCAGTCTTTCTTCATAGCTGAAGCGCTCCAGCCCAGGTAACATCCTGGTGAATCTCCTCTGCACCCTCTCCAAAGCAATCACATCCTTCCTATAGTGTGGCCACCAGAACTGCACACAAAATTCCAGCTGTGGCCTAACCAGCGTTTTGTATAATTCCATCATAACCTCCCTGCTCTTATATTCTATGCCTTGGCTCATGAAGGCAAGTATCACATATGCCTTTCTAACCACCTTATCCACCTGTTCTGCTGCATTCAGGGATCTATGTACATGCACACCAAGGTCCCTCTGATTCTCTGTCTTTCCTAGGGTCTTACCATTCATTGTGTATTCCCTTGCCTTGTTAGTCCCTCCAAAATGCATCACCTCACACTTTTCAGGGTTAAATTCCATTAGCCACTGTTCCGCCCATCTGACCAACCCATCTATATCATCCAGCAGACTGAGGCTACCCTCCTCGCTATTTACCACCCCACCAATTTTCGTGTCATCTGCGAACTTACTGATCATACCTTTTTCCATTCACATCCAAATCATTAATGTAGACCACAAACAGCAAGGGACCCAGCACCGATCCCTGCGGTACCCCACTGGACACAGGCTTCCAGTCACAAAAACAACCTTCGACCATCACCCTCTGCCTTCTGCCACTAAGCCAGTTTTGGATCCAATGTGCCAAGGCACCCTGAATCCCATGGGCTCTTACCTTCTTGACCAGTCTCCTGTGCGGGACTTTATCGAAAGCCTTACTGAAATCCATGTATAACACATCCACTGCACTACCCTCATCCACACACCTAGTCACCCCCCTGGAAAAATTCAATCAAATTGGTCAGACATGATCTTCCCTTGACAAAGCCATGCTGACTATCCCTGATTAATCCTTGCCTCTCCAAGTGGAGACTAATTCTGCCCCTCAGAATGTTTTCCAATAATTTCCCTACCACTGATGTTGGCTCACTGGCCTGTAATTCCCTGGTTTATCCCTACTACCCTTCTTGAATAATGGTACTATGTTAGCTGTTCTCCAGTCCTCTGGCACATCCCCTGTGGCCAGAGAGGTTTCGAAAATTTGTGTCAGAGCCCCTGCAATCTCCTCCTTTGCCTCACACAGCAGCCTGGGATGCATCTCATCCAGGCCTGGGGATTTATCCGCTTTTAAACCTGCTAAAACTGCTAGTACCTCCTCCCTCTCGATGCTAATATGTTCAAGTATGCCACAGTCCCCCTGCCCGATTTCTATGTCTACAACATCCTTCTCCATAGTGAACACAGATGCAAAAAATTCATTTAAAACCCCACCTACATCTTCTGGCTCCACACACAGATTGCCACTTTGGTCCCTAATGGGCCCTACTCTTTCCCTAGTTATCCTCTTGCCCTTAATATACTTATAAAACACCTTAGGATTTTCCTTTATTTTGCTCGCCAGTGTTATTTCATGGCCCCTCCTCGCTCTCCTAATTTCTTTTTTAAGTATCCCCCTGCACTTTTTATACTCCTCTAGGGCTTCCTCTATCTTTAGTCCTTTGTATCTGCCAAAAGCCCCCCTTTTTTTCCTAATCCATTCTCGTATATCCCTTGACATCCAAGGTTCCCTGGGCTTGTTGGTCCCACCCTTGACCTTTACGGAAACATGTTGCCATTGTACTCTCTCAATTTCCTTTCTGAAAGACTCCCATTGCTCCAATGTGGATTTTCCTACAAGTAGCTGATCCCAGTCCACTTTGGCCAGATCCTGCCTTATCCTATTAAAATCGGCCTTCCCCCAATTTAGAACCTTTATTTCCGGTCCATCTCTGTCCTTTTCCATGACTACCTTAAATCTCACCGAATTATGGTCACTGTCACCAAAGTGCTCACCTACTAACACTTCTACCACTTGCCCGACCACATTCCCTAGAATTAGGTCCAGTACCGCCCCCTCTCTTGTAGGACTTTCTACATGCTGGCTCAAAAAGCTCTCCTGGATGCACTTTAAGAATTCTGTACCCTCTAAGCCTTTCACACTCTGACTATCCCAGTTAATATTGGGGAATTTGAAATCCCCCACTATTATTACCCTATTATTTGCCGACGGTATTGCTGCGGTTGGGGGTTGGTTGGCGGTCTTTACCGTTTAATGGTTTTCCTATCCAAGCTTCAAACACCAGCTTATTCTTAAACTGGGCTATTACTGTCCATGCAACAAACTCCAGCTTATAACTAGGCCGTTTGTCTTGATTTTGCTACCCATCCTTCGAATGCCAACTTATTCTTATGTAAGAAGTGACACAACACCAGGTTATAGTCCAACAGTTTTATTTGAAATCACAAGCTTTCGGAGCGCTGCTCCTTTGTCAGGTGAAGTGGAAAGATGCATAAAGACACAGCTTATATAGTCAGAGAATAATGCCAGACCATTACCTGGTGTTGTGTGACTTCTTACATTTGTCCACCCCAGTCCAACACCGGCATCTCCACACCAACTTATTCTTAAATTGGGGTTTTACTGTCCATTATTGTAACGCCAACTTATTCATCAAACGCCAGCTTATAACTAGACATTTGTCCCCCAACATGTCTTTCCGCTGCCCTTCTCTGCCTTTACTGGTTTACCGTTTTCTTCCTCTCGTCTCGTCTCGTCTGCCCGTTTGTGGCCTGTGTGTCCTGTGTGTTTTCGAATTCGGGTCTTGTTCTCCTCCCACGTTTGGCCCTCGGTATAGTAATGGGCGTCCTTGGTGTTGAGCGACGCGGGGAGCGAGAAGAGAGCCCACCACGAGGCACGAGAGTGAGAGGCAGGAGCCCGGAGCAGGAGGAAAGTGGCAAGAGCTGAGAGATAAGAGACCGATCACTACCGATGGGTCTACAATTATACCCGGTTCTTCATTCCTTATCTGCGCGCCAAATCAGGTCAGTCCTTTGTCTAACTTTTGGCGGGCTCGTTTAAAATGATTACTGCCATTTACTTTAACGACTTCTGGAGTGGTTGTCTCCGTGCTTAATGGCTTCGATGTCCTGGCTGTTTGTCATTTATGAAACTTAATTGCCCTCATCCTGGCTTGATGGCTACTGTGAGCTGTTACCGATTAAATATGCAGAAACCTAATGGCCTCAATTTAGGCCCATTCTAACATGATCTGTTCCAAGGTGAATGTATGCATATTCTGTGTTTGCTTAGCTATCTGGCTCCACAAAGTCTCTTCACAGATTCATGCATTTTAGGTTTCGTTTCAGGTTTTGAAAAGTGCCTGCCCTTTTGCAGGGCCTTGCTTTTAAAATCCTGTACTTTTGGTCATGAGGTTGCAGAAGCCATTTTGGGTACCCTTTTTACCAACTTGTCCATACAGGGTCCCTTTATCCATAACCTTTGGGGAATGTGGGAATTTTGAGAACCCTACAGAACCCTCCCCCTCACTATTTAGTTTAAAGCCTTTGCTGGTAGAGGTCGCAGGTTTGCGAGGTGCTGTTGAAGAAGCCTTGGCGAGTTGCTGCAGTGCATCTTGTAGATGGTACACACTGCAGCCACGGTATGTCGGTGGCGCACAGAGTGAATGTTTAAGGTGGTGGATGGGGCGCCAATCAAGCGGGCTGCTTTGTCCTGGATGGTGTTGAGCTTCTGGAGTGTTGTTGGAGCTGAACTCATCCAAGCAAATGGAGAGTATTCCATCACACTCCTGACTTGTGCCTTGTAGATGGTGGAAAGGCATTGGAGAGTCATGAGGCGAGTCACTCACCGCAGAATACCCAGCCTCTGACCTGCTCTTGTTGCCACAGTTTTTATGTGGCTGGTCCAGTTAAGTTTCTGGACAATGGTGACCCCCCAGGATGTTGATGGTGAGGGATTTGACTATGGCACTGCCATTGAATGTCAAGGGGGGTGGTTAAACACTCTGTTGTTGGAGATGGTCATTGCCTGGCACTTGTGTGGCACATGTGTTACTTGCCACTCATTAGCCCAAAGCCTGAATGTTGTCCAGGTCTTGGTGCACATGGGCACGGACTGTTTCATTATCTGAGGAGTTGCGAATAGAACTGAATGCTGTGCAATCATCAGCGAACATCTCCACTTCTGACCTTATGATCAAGGGAAGGTTATTCATGAAGCAGCTGAAGATGGTTGGGCCTAGGACACTGCCATGAGGAACTCCTGCAGCAATGTCCTGTGGCTGAGATGATTGACCTCCAACTACTACAACCATCTTCTTTTGTGCTAGGTATGACTCCAGCCAGTGGAGAGTTTTTCCCCTGATTCCCATTGACTTCAATTTTACAAGGTGTAGACAGCTCCATGGTGACTAAATAACATCAGTGACTTCCCTCCAAAAATAATTAATTGGCTGTGAAGCACTTTGGGATGCCGTGAGGATGTGAAAGTTGCTATAGAAATGCAATTTATTTTTTAATCTGCTGCTCAGTTCTTCTCTGGGCAATGTTTTTGAAAATATACTAAACAGCAAACCTATAACATTGGGATTGGAGTGTTTAAGAAACATAAGTAAACCTGTTCAAGAAGGATGACATTTCTGAAGATTCATGAAGTAAACTGGAATGTGTATGAAAAAAATGAAGATGGTATTTAATGGAAGAAGTTAAAAATTGTAGGAAATAAACATAAAAAATGTTGAAATGCTCAGCAGGTTGTGCAGCATCTTTGTAGAAAGAAACTGAGTTAAAGTTTTAGGCCAATGACCTTTCACCAGAAGTGGAAGATGTTACGAACATAGGAACAGGAGTAGGCCATTCAGCCCCTCGAGCCTGTTCCGCCATTCAATTAGATCATGGCTGATCTCTACGTCAAATCCATTTACGCGCCTTAGCTCCATATCTCTTGATACCATTTCCTACCAAAAATCTATTTATCTTAGTCTTGAAAGCTCTGAGGCCTATAAATTTGGTTGCTTTGCGCCTCCCGGGCGCTAACGGGGCACAAAGCAGCTAGTGCCCGGACGCGGCATCGCCAACATCTCCCGCAAAATTCAGCGGGTGATTAGTGGTGGCGGTAACCGTTAGAGCCCCGCGGCTCTGCGCTGCCGGCGATGACATCATTGCCGGCAGCGCAGCACCCCGCTCGCACCCCAGCAGCGATCTTCGATAGCACCCCCTGACTTACCGCTGGACGCTATGTCCAACAGGGTCAGGGGGGCCTACCTGCGGCCAGGGCGGCGCAAATTAAAGGGGAGGTGCCGGGCGGCCATTTTTGTTGCTGGCCACCTGCCAGCACCTGCCCCCTCTGCCGACCCCTGCCTCCTCTGCAGTCCCCTTCTCTTGAGTGCTGGGCTCTTTTGCCAGCACTCTGATCTAGGGTTGCAAAATTCTGGGAATTTTTAAAAGAGGAAACTTTCCATGGGAATTTTTGGGAATTTATGGGAATTTTGGGAATTTATGGGAATTTATGGGAATTTTGAGTTTTTTTGCACACTGATAGTTTTTGTCTCTGACCCTTATATTATCTTTGTCGTCAAAATAGACATACTGTTCCATACAAATAAAAACAGGCTTTCAAAACTTTATTTAGGTTATAATTTTGAACTTTATTGAACCCCCACAAAAAAGACCCATCTAAAATAAAATAAAAAGAGCGTCAGCTTATTTAGCCTGTAATTTGTCCTTATTTTGTCCCTTTGAGTCTTCTACTCATGAGTCTTCTGAGTCTTCTACTCCTCATTGCTCCTCCTGATTCTCTGACTCTGGCTCTGACGTGTCCATTTCCTCCTCTGTGTCAGTGTCTAGCTGTGTGGTGGACACTTCTGTATCTGGCTCAATAAGTTGTAGGTTCGCCCGGATAGCCACCAGTTTCTCCACTCTCTTGTTAGTCAGCCTGTTGCGCACCTTTGTATGCGTATTCCCAAAAAGTGACCAGTTTCGTTCAGAGGCCGCTGATGAAGGTGGGATTTGGAGTATCACCGATGCAATAGGTGACAGGGCCTCAGATGCACAAAGTCCCTTCCACCAGGTATGTGCACTGATATGCTTGCATGATTCCCATATCCCATCCCCATTCCAAAGACCTTGCTTGGTAGAGAACTTTGCCAGACTTCCCAGAACTTTGCCCACATCCAGATTGAGATGGTGTGAGAGGGTAGAAATCACACTGTAAGCGCTGTTGATCTGTTCTCCAGAAAGTATGCTTTGGGTCCAGCATGTATGCTGCAGCATGAATCGGCTTGACACAAAATTCTTGACGTGTCTGTATGAATTGAACAATTGCCTTCTCCTCTGCTTTGAGCAGCAGGGATATGGGTAGGGCAATGCTGGTTTGTTCTTTTAAATCAGTAAAAAGCCTGAGAACATCTGACAAGACAGCGTCATCTCCTTCAATCTGAGCAATTGCAGCTGCTACTGGTGAGAGTAGTTTAAGGCTGCTAACCACTCTCTCCCAAAACACATCATCCAGCAGTATTTTCTTGATGGTGGTTTCCATATCCCCAGGCTGGGATATTGCCATTTCTTGCAGCGACTCCTTACCCTCCAGAAGGCTGTTGTACATTATGACAACACCACCCCATCTAGTGTTGTTGGGCAGCTTCAGTGTGGTGTTCTTGTTCTTTGTCATTTGCTTGGAGTTGTAGGTTGCTGCAACTACCTGTTTTCCCCTGACATACTTAACAACTTGCTTGGCTCTCTTGTACAGAGCTTCCATGGTTCTCAAACCCATGATGTCCTTGAGGAGCAGGTTAAGCCCATGAGCTGCGCACCCAATAGACGTAATATGAGGGTAGGCCTCCTCCACTAGAGCCCAAGCAGCCTTCATATTCGCAGCATTGTCAGTAACTACTGCAAAGACCTTTTGTGATCCAAGATCGTTGATGACCGCTTTCAGCTCATCAGCAATGTATGTGCCTGTGTGTCTGTTGTCCTTCGTGTCTGTGCTCTTGAAGAACACTGGGAGAGGAGTGGAGACGATGTAGTTTATGATGCCCTCCCCTTGTACATTTGACCACCCATCTGAGATAACTGCAACACAGTCTGCCATCGCTATCGTTTCTTTGAGCTTTCCTTGGACTCAGTTATACTCAGCCTCCAGCAAATAAGTAGACAAAGCATGTCTGGTGGGAGGACAGTATGCAGGGCGAATAACATTGAAAAATCTCTTCCAGTACACATTGGCTGTGAGCATGAGGGGTGAGCCTGTTGCATATACAGCTCGAGCAAGGCACTCATCTGCATTCTTCTGGCTATGGTTATCCATTGTATCAAAGAACCTTCCAAGTGGGCCAGGAGTTGCTGATGACAAGGAGCCTGATGCTGAATGAGAACCATCATCTTCTTGAATGGAAGCAGAGGAACTCTGGGCTGACTGCTGTGAGCTTTGAGTGAAGTTGTTGCATTTGGATAAATGCTGCTGCATCTTTGTGGCATTCTTTACATATGGCTTTCTACAGTGTTTGCACATGTACACAGTCTTTCCATCTTTAATGCCTGGGGTAAAATTCTTCCACACATCCGACGGTAAATGTGGCATTGTTCTATGCAGAGAAATAAAGGGCATTCATCTCTGTGTCGAACTGCAGTCGATCAGCACGATTGCAACAGGGTGAGTACATTTTTGCTGATGCTCCATGTGATGGAAGCATGACCTGTACACACACGACGCTATATCACCAATAGTGTATTATTTTGTATATTTTAAATTGAAGGACAACAGAGTTCAACAAGTAACTGGTTTATTTGGTATAAAGTCTGATTTACTTACTGCATCATCACAACATCAGCAGAAAACAAAATGACTTCCCTCAGGTCCCTTAACCTGGATCTTAAAAAAACTATAGCAGTCTTACAGATGCCTGCAGGCCAATCACAATTCGATATGCAAATATTACAAATAGAGGGAGCTAATCGCTCATCCACTCATCCAACCAATCAGGACACATTTGTTCACAGTCACACACAAAACTTGTAATTATTAAAACAAGCCAAGTAAGAAGATAACCTGCTCGGTCTTCCAAAGGGAGATGGACCGGATGGTTGACCAGAATGCGCTGCAGGCCACCTTCCCCTATCTAGACAACGTCACCATCTGCGGCCATGACCGGCATGACCACGACGCCAACCTAGAAAAATTCCTCCGTACGGCCCAACGGCTGAATCTGACATACAACAGAGAAAAATGTATGTTCCGCACCACGCGCCTCGCTATTCTTGGCTGCGTGGTGGAAAACGGAGTCATTGGCCCCGACCCCGACCGAATGCGCCCCCTCCTGGAACTACCCCTCCCCCACTGCCTAAAAGCCCTGAAGAGATGCCCAGGGTTCTTCTCTTACTACGCCCAGTGGGTGCCCAACTATGCGGACAAAGCCCGGCCCCTCATCAAGTCAACCTCCTTCCCCCTGATGGCAGAGGCCCGTGCGGCCTTCACCCTCATAAAAGAGGACATTGCGAAGGCCACAATGCACGCAGTGGATGAGTCCATCCCTTTCCAAGTGGAGAGCGATGCATCCGACTTCGCCCTAGCCGCAACCCTTAACCAGGCGGGGAGACCTGTGGCCTTCTTTTCACGGACCCTCCAGGGCCCCGAAATTCGACACTCCTCAGTCGAGAAGGAGGCCCAGGCGATAGTGGAGGCTGTACGGCACTGGAGGCATTACCTGGCCGGTAAACGTTTCACCCTGCTCACTGACCAACGGTCAGTAGCATTTATGTTTAACAACAGAAAAAGGGGGAAAATCAAAAATGATAAGATATTGTGGTGGAGGATCGAGTTATCCACCTACAACTACGATATCTTATACCGGCCCGGGAAACTTAATGAGCCCCCAGACGCCCTATCCCGTGGGACATGTGCCAACGCACAAGTCGATAGGCTACGGACCCTCCACAATGATCTCTGCCACCCGGGGGTCACCAGGTTCTTCCATTTTATTAAAGCTTGCAACCTGCCTTACTCCATCGAGGAGGTCAGGACCATGACCAGGGGGGCACGGTGGCATTGTGGTTAGCACTGTTGCCTCACAGTGTCAGGGACCCGGGTTCAAATCTGGCCTCGGGCAACTGTCTGTATGGAGTTTGCACATTCTCCCTGTGTCTGCGTGGGTTTTCTCCGGGTGCTCCAGTTTCCTCCCACAGTCCAAAGATGTGCTAATCTTCCCGTGGGAAATTTACCGGAAACTTTCCACCCCTTTGCAACCCTACTCTGATCCCTGGTGGCCCAGCTGGGCCCTGGGTCGTGCTGCGCTAGGACCCTCCCCCTTAAGAAGGGGAGGAAGACCTGCAGTACCACGGCATGACATGCCACAGTGTGTGGCGCTGCGGCACATAGTGCCGCGATATTCACTCGGAGCGCCCCAGGAGGGAGGCGGGGCGCTTCCAGTAGCACCCCGCTTCCCTCTTGGGGCGCTACCAGTGAATTTCGGCCATGGGGGGGGCTAATATTTTCAGGGCGCTAAATGTAGCGCCCCAGTGAAGTTAGTGCCCCAGAGGGGGCGCAACTCAATTTCCCCCCCAATTGTCTAATTGAGAGAATTCCAGATTTCTACTACCCTTTGTGTAAAAAAAGTACTTACTGATTTCCCTCCTAAATGGCCGAGCTCTAATTTTAAAATTATGTCTCATGGGAACATGAACAGATTCAATAATAACTTATAAAAAAGATTGGATAAAGATCTTGAAGGGGAGAAAATTGCTGGGCTATGAGGAAAGAGCAGGGGAGTGGGACTAATTGGATAGCTCTACCAAAGAGCCGGCACAGGCATGATGGGCCGAATTGTCTCCTTCTGTGCTGTATCATTCTATGATTCCATTAATCATTTTGATTGCTTTTTGAACCTGTCTACTCACTTTAAATAATTTGTGTACTTAGACTTGCAAATCTCTTTGCTCCTCTACAGTTCCTAACTTCTCATCGTTTTAGAAAATGCTCCAATTTATGCTGATTTACGCCCATTTATGTTTGGGCGTATGCTAATGAGATTGGCAGGAAATTCGAACGTAATTTGACATTTGAAGAATGGGCGCGGGAATGGGCAGAGTTTAGGGTGCAACTTCCAGGTTGTGCCACCACAGGAAATTGCAGACATCTATTTGCAATTTGTTTTTCACCACAGAGGCATTCCAGCAAAACTTTGTGAAAATACTGATTTACTTTTATCCATAATTGTGATATTTACAGATCTCATTTCACTGATGAGTATACTTCTGATTTCTATCATTAAGAGATGTCTGTCACAGATGCCTGGAGAATGACATGAAATGTGACTACCATGGTATGTAATTAGGTTTTAAGTGAAAGAGTGGTAGCTTATGACAGACGTGGTCAACAAATTTGACTCCCTGACCTTTTGCTTAAACGTTGCCAGGATTGCCCACACAAAACACAGGGACAGTGATGCTGTTTCTGGAACTGTTTATTGAATTGGCTATTTTGTACCCAGCAGGAAAACTCTGGTGTGTAGGGATTTCGCAATAATTTCAAGATTTCCTACAGTTCCGAAGATTGGATTTTGATTAAAGAATACCTGGGTAATATACCTTTAAAAATCCAGGGATCAAAATGGCCGCCAGACCGCATGGCAGAAGAAAAAAGGACGTGAAAAGGCAGCCTGCTGTGTCTGTGAAAAAGGTTCAATGGAGCAGTCAAACTGCCAACCAACGGCAGTTCAGGGGGTTCCCCTCCCTGCAGTAGACAATCGATGTGTTTACAGAAACTGCTACAATGTTTACCCAAAGGATTAACCACTTGAGACTGCAGTTTCAGTCTGACCACAGGACAATGACTAACCTCCAAGGCTGTTTACTCAAGCAATCAAGGAAATAGACATGCTTTTTTTTCAAACCACGGCAGCTTAATTCAAAGCCCATCACAGACAATGAGGACACATTTAAACTGCAGCTTTATTCAAAGCCCATCACAAACAATGAGGACACATTTAAACTGAAAAAAACCCAGTTTAAACGAATGGGTAATTCATTCAAACCCATTACAGACAATGGGGACGGTTTGGATCCCTTTTGTTTAGCCCAGATACATCCGGATTTGGGCGGGAAGGTTTTGGCCCCAAATGTGGTATAAAAGATAGCTTCTCAGAAGCCTCTCTCTCTCTGTGGCCTCGCCTCCCTGCCCTCTACAATGTGGGAGCCTGCCTAAAGGAGTGAAACACCAGCAGTTTACTTTTAAAATACTGGGGTGTTTTTACTTTGGGGCAGTGAAGATCAAAGATCGCAGGGCACGGAGCAGGCGTTTTTCATTGGTGAGCATATATTTTTCTGGCCCATTACAAGGCAACTTAGAATAGGTATGGGGTGGTAATTAAGTGGGAATTTTGTTAGAAATGTGATTTTAGTCGATTTTCCCTCATTGTGTCCGTTTTCCCCTCCCCTATCTAAGTAACAGTGTTGCACTAGCAGATAAGTGCTGTAGTGAACGCTAAGAGTTCTATATTGAAAGTGTTATTAAAAGGGTGTTGCACTAAGCAGAGAGGTGCTTCAGTGGACACTAAGTAGCTGTATTTAAAAGTGCTGTATTTAAATAAAGGAGTGTAGCACTGAGCAAAGAGCGCTGTAGTGGACACTAAGTGTACTGCGTTAAGCAAAAGTGCTGTACCAGGCACGGGTGTGCTGTGTCGATTATTTTAAGTTGTTTCTTTCTTTTTGTTTCAATAAATGCTGGTCTGTTTTGCACCCAAACCACGAGTCACGTTTTCTGTCTACATCGCTACCGAATAAGTCCGGCGGTCAGAACCAGGAATAGGGGAGCGCTTTGAAACCGCACAGGGGTCCCTGGAGCAGCTCAGAGGCTTCTGGCTGGCCAGAGACAATAACCCCAACCCCGCAGTTAATTCCTACAGGTGCCAACAAGTCACGTCCTCAGTGCGTATGTACTTATATATTTTACATTGCCTGGCTTCCACCAGTAAAAGGTTCTGTCACTCTGTTTAACTGAATCACGATGCTGATGAAGAACATCAGTGGAAAGAGACCTGACCTTTCCAATAAGTGCAGTGCCACAAGGTTTGAGTTATGGAAAATGCTGTGCAGTTCATTTCAAAGGCACTGAAGCCTGTACTTATGTTCACACTCCACTCAGCTAAGGTTCTCCTGTGTTAATAGAAGCTCTGTGAAATTTGCCCAGATACTAATTTCGACCCGTGGGATTACCAACAAAGGGCTTCTTACTTTTCAAGTGAGAATTCTTAGAGATTTCTGATAATGTCTTCAAAAGCTTGACCCTTACACTAAGTTAATCCCGTGTGGGCTCTGTTTCAAAGTAAATCTTGCATTTCAAATTCTTGCCTTCTCTTCATATCAGTATGAAAACTCAACATTAACGCTTACTACAGTGCGAACCCTGCTCCCTACATGAATAATGCAATCTGATGGGTTGAAAGTCAGCAACAATTTAAACACAGCCGGTCTCCGACTGCTACTAGTTTCCAGCCTACTGGAGTGACTCTGCACACCCAGTGTAAAAACTGCTGGACCCAAACTGGTGCTGGGTGTGAGATGAAAGAAGGCATCAATGTGAGCACTACTAGACTGTTACTAGCATAACTTTGGTGAGCCATATAAATATATTAGGCCAGAATTTACTGCCAAAATAACAGTGAAGCTAACGGTGTTCTCCATTACTTACACACAAATTGCACAGCAACATCAGGCGAGGGAAGACGCGTGGCTATACGCATGTAAATCAGGAACTTGCTATCCGAGATGCATTGCTCAGCTGTTAGCTTCATGAAAGCGGCATTTCACTGTCTGACTCACCATTCAAATGCATCAAACGGTGTGAGGTTCCTGTACTTGCATGGTAGATATGAATTAAACTCGTCACAGAAAGTTAGGGCTTGTCCATTTCAGTCTAAGTATGCTTTTTATGGCATGATAAGTCTTAATTACTGCCAAACAACCTCTCTGGCACTGAGTGTAAAGTCTCATTCCTTCAGCTTTTAATTGTTGTTGGAGATTTTTTTTTAAATTTAAATTAAAACTTTTTTTACTTTTTCTTTCTGTCTCTCTTTTCTAATCCAATCTTTCTTTCCCTCTTTATTTCACTTTCTGTACCTGATTTGTCATTGAATTCGCTATTCTAACTTACACTTCCTGATTCAGATCGTATACGGTTCAAACCTCAAGGGGGAGAAATTCGGTACCGCTCCGTTTGAGGCGCAATTATCGGCCGGGCGTAAAGTTTAGCGCCTGGCACTTATTATCGCCTCCGACTGCAAACTTTGCTTCTATCGCCCCTGGAGATAATTTGAGTGCTAAATCAGGTGCTACACACCTCTCTTAAGGCGCTATGGCCAAGGAGTGAGGCGCTAACTCAGAGCGCTGGTGAAGCTCATGTGATATCAGTCAGCAATGGAACACAGACGCACTGGCTTCGGCCAGTTCTTAAAGGGGAGGGTCAATCTTGCTCTCCAGCCACACCCTGCTCATTGCAGCCTTGAATCTCAGCCTGGAGAGACCTGTACATCAAATCTGCTGGAAAGAACAATGGAGAGGCCCAGGGAAAGAGCTCAGAGTGCAGCCCCCATAGTCTCTTCTAAATCAATACAAGGAAGGTCAAATCAAAATGAACCTGCAAAGTGCTGCTCAGTACCCAAAACTCCTTCACACAGCATTGAATCTCTCCAGAAGTCTCTCTCTCTCTCTCTCGCTCTCTCAGAAAGCGTGGTGCAAAAATGTCGCCGACAAAAAAAGGCAGGAAGCGGCTGCCTTTAAATAGCGCTCCCCCGTCCCTTCCCAACTGCAAAACGTTCCCCTGTACCTGTCGTTGCTAGCAGCAGGCAGAAAGACAGGAGGCACCACTCAATATCCGGTCCGGGGCACTACCGGGGCGTTGCACGCTCGACTGACGTCATGATCTGCAGGCGCAGGAGATCGTGGCGGTAGTGTTTAGCGCCGCCGCAAAATGTCTGGTCAATTTCGCGAGCGGCGCAAACATTGCCGCGCCTGGGCGCTAGTTGCTTTGCACCCCGTTAGCGCCCTCTTAGGGCACTAACGGGAGGCACTAATCAACCGAATTTTTCCCCCCAATTGTTTAATCTGATTGGTTAAGGAGATACACAATTCCTTGCCTGTTCACACAGGCCCCAGATGCCCTGTAGAGGGCGCTGTGCCTTTTCGCTCTCCCACTAACAGCAACTTGCTGTGCAAAATATCATGGAGATTAAACAGGCAAGGGCAAGTCTACTGAATGGCGGGTGCTGTTTGTTCACTGGCTATGGTAAATACTGGCCCAATGTTTAAACATGTAACTGTTTTAGGATCTCTTCATAATTTACTACAGCTGAAAAAAAAATAGTCCATCTCATTCAACCACTTCCATGACTTGGAGTAGATTTTCCCATCTGGTTTCCAATTGGACATGAGTCAGGCTGTGAGTTATTAGCACCAATGCGACCATTAGTGTGCTAACTGTGCCTGATTTTATTGCTTTACTTTTATTTATTTACATAGGGGGAAAAATTCAGTTGGTAGCACCTCCCGTTAGCACCTTAAGAGGGCGCTAAGTGAGGCGCAAACCAACTAGTGCCCGGGCGCAGCACTGCCCATGCCTCCCGCAAAATTCAGCGGGAGGTTAGTGGTGGTGCTAACCGGTAGCGCCCTGCGGCGCTGCGCCGCTGGCGATGACATCATTGGTGTGCGCAGCGCTCCGCTCACGCCCCGGCCACGATCTTCGGGAGCGCCCCCTGATTTACCGCCGGACGCTATGTCCGACGGGGTCAGGGGGGCGTACCTGCGGCCGGGGAGGCGCAATTTAAAGGTGAGGTGCGGGGCGGCCATTTTTGTTGCTGGCCGCCTGCCAGCACCTGCCTGCGCTCCTGTCCCTGGCCTCCTGAACCCCCGCCCCCCCCCCGCCACCCCGCAGAGTGCCGGCTGCACTCCAAGGGCCCAGCACTTCTCTTGGGTGCCGGGCTCTTTTGCCGGCACTCCTGATCCCCAGGGGCCCAGCTGGGCCCCAGGTCGTGCTGCACAAGGCCCCTCCCCTTTAAGAAGGGGAGGAAGGCCTGCAATACCGCGGTGCGATGTGCCGCAGCCTGTGGCACTGCGGCACATAGCGCCACGATATTCACTCGCAGCACCCCAAGAGGGAAGCGGGGCGCTACTGGAAGCGCCCGCCTCCCTCTTGGGGCGCAACCACTCAATTTCCGGTGCGGGGACGCTAATTTTTCCGGGTAGCGCCCCGGCGAAGTTAGCACCTCAATTGGGGTGCTACTCAATTTTTAGCCCATAATGTGTACAAGCTCCTGACCCATATTGGGCCTGGATGCCTCCTAACAAGGGGTGGTGGGCAAATTTAAAGGGGTGCAAATGGGCACATATGGGGATAAAAATGTTGGTTGCCTTTTTAAAGGCCGTTAATATTTTTAATGTATAGTTGTTTGTTTGGGCAACAAAATGGCCTAGCAAAACGCATTGGCTGCCACAATAAATGTGGAAGCAGGAAACAAGAGTCTGTAGCCAGGTGATGGGGTGGCACAACTCTCCAACCCCCTGTTTGATGGCTGGTAAAGTGACAGTGGTGCAGAACGATGTGGCAGCAAGGAGGGTGGACCTGCTTGCCATCCAGGGCACTATGCCCATTGGGAAGTATTACAGTATGTTTGGAAGGAGGGGGAGGAAGTAAATGTGAGGGTGAAGCTGGCCATTGTTGCGACTCACTGTATCATCCCTAAGGTGCATATTAGCCGCAGGTGTCCTTGCAGCAGATGGCAGGGCTCTGAACATGGTTGCCAGCTGAGCAGGAGCCTGCATTGCCAGTACCACATGATCATCACTCAGTAGGTGGGCCTTTGCCTTTTAATATGCTAGAAGGGTATCAGCAGGCAGCTACAGTTTGCTTCGGATGTGGCCTCATCTGCCTGGTGTTCCTTTTTCTTTTTCTATTCTTCCTCCAGAAAAAAGTAAAGGAGGATTCCCACTGGGAAACCCATTCCTAATATCATGGACATACCAAAAAAAGTTACTACAAGAATAAAAAGAAAAAGAAAGACTTGCATTTATACAGCACCTTTCACGACCACTGGACGTCCCAAAGCGCTTTACAGCCAATGAAGTACTTTTAAAGTGTAGTCACTGTTGTAATGTGGGAAACGCGGCAGCCAATTTGCACACAGCAAGCTCCCACAAACAGCAATGTGATAATGACCAGATAATCTGTTTTTGTTATGTTGGTTGAGGGATAAATGTTGGTCAGGACACCGGGGATAACTCCCCTGCTCTTCTTCGAAATAGTGCCATGGGATCTTTTACATCCACCTGAGAGAGCAGACGGGGCCTCGGTTTAACGTCTCATCTGAAATACGGCACCTCCGGCAGTGCAGCACTCCCTCAGCATTGCACTGGAGTGTCAGCCTAGCTTTATGTGCACAAGTCCCTGGAGTGGGACTTGAACCCACAACCTTCTGACTCAGAGGCAAGGGTGCTACCAATTGAGTCACAGCTGGCACTATTTGGCACAAAGCCCATAGGACAACTAAGTGAAAAGAGGAATAAAATTTTAAAATAAAATGTTATAGAAATATTGCTGCAAAGTTTATACTGATAGGGTTAGATGAAGAGGGGTGGGAGGAGGCTCATGTGAAGCATAAACACCGGCATAGACCTTTTGGGCCATATGGCTTCTTTCTGTGCTGTACATTCTATGTAAAAATCTTACTGTTGAGCTTTTTAAATGCACTTCTATAAACAGCTCACTTTAGCAGGCCTGGACATCCTTCTTCTATGGGTGGATAGATGACTGAGCGCTGAGTGTAAATGCCAGGAATGGGCATCTAAATAATGTTATCAGAGCCTCATTTTAATGTAAGTAATGGCAAACTAGGATGGGGTGCTAACTGGGATGCAGAAACATAGCAAAATGAATCTCCCCCATTTTGCCAATCTATAATACCCATTAACCATGTGTAACCAATTGGAAAATCTATGTTGATACTTAAAGATAACATTGGCAACTATAACTGTCAGCTGTGGCTCAGTTGGTAGCACCCTCGCCTCTGAGTCAGAAGGTTGTGGGTTCATAGTCCCACTCCAGGGACTTGAGCACCAAATATCTAGGCTGACACTCCAATGCATTGCTGAGGGAGTGCTGCACTGTCAGAGGTGCCGTCTTTCAGATGAGGCGTTAAACCGAGGCCCTGTCTGCTCTCTCAGGTGGTCGTAAAAGATCCCATGGCACTATTTTGAAGAAGAGTAGGAGAGTTATGCCCGGTGTCCTGGCCAATATTTATTCCTCAATCAAAATCAGATTATCTGGTCATTATCACATTGCTGTTTGTGGGAGCTTTCTGTGCGCAAATTGGCTGCTGTGTTTCCTACATTACAACAACGACTACCCTTCAAAAAGTACTTCATTGGCTGTAAAATGCTTTGGGATGTCCGGTGGTCATGATAGGCGCAATATAAATGCAAGTTTTTCTTTTTCTTTATATAACTCCTTAGATCCCAGGATTAAGTGCTGTAGTCGCTGGGACCTGGGTTCAAATTCAGCCCAGAGTGGGTGCATAAAATCTTCCTTTCTCCAACATGTGCACTAATCTAAATCTAGCTTCTCATGCGCTTGGTTCCACCACACAAACCTGCCCGAAAATTAGTCTCACTCAAAGAGACCACAATGACAGCAGAAATTAAATAGGGCACAAGAGTGCAGTAGTGATGCTCCTTGATACTGGGATAAAAATATATTAATCGGGCAATAAGTTTTATGGTGTGTTTAACTCACATTGTACCTGACCTTGGGAGTGTTATCTTCAAACTAGTTCCAAAAAATCCCCCAACAATGTTCTATTCTGCAGCAACCAACATCCTTCACCTTAAAAAGCACAGAACTGACAAAAATAATAAACTTTTCAAAAAAAATATGAAACTAAAACACATTAAGATCCAGTTCCTCTACTGCCTTTAGCAGTTGTCATGATTTCCATGATGTCAATTAGGAACTCTCCAAATGGACATTCAGCACATTTATCAAATTTTGGAGTTTGCTCAAAACACAACAGGCTAAATGTCTTATAGAGAAATCTTCTTTACAAAATTGTACCCTGAGCATCTCTAATCTTTTCTTTTCCTGGAGAACATTTTGGATAGGATGAGATCCCGGTAGATTATTGACACGTAATCTTTAAAAGAAAGCTTTACTTTAGTAATTTTCATACCAGCCTCAGCAGTGATGAATTTTGTAAATGGTTTAGAAGTTTATTTTAACAACAGGATATTATTTTCTTCTGCAGTTGCCATCAGGGAAAGATAGCTGTTATGATTTTCCAGGAAGATTCATGGATGTTTCTTTAGGAAAAGTGCCCCTAAATACACATTCCTGGCAGCCTGGGGGTGAAATTGGAGTAGGCCCAAAAATGGGCGCGGGGATCGCGATGCACGATCTGCCTGTGCCCTTTGAAAGTAGTGCAGGCAGCACACAAAATTCGTGCTGCCTGCTCATTAGCATGATTGCAGCGCTGAGACCAGCGTTAAGCGCGCTGCTGGTTGGCTCAGTGCTCATCCGGGCGCCCAATCGGGTGCAGTCTGCTCTCCAATTAAAATTTGCCTGCAGAGCGAAAGGCTGTCTGCATTTCTTAAAGAGGAGGGGCTTTGCTGCAGAAGGACCTCATTGTCACTGTAGCTGCAGCAATGGCACAACAGGGGAGAGAAAGGGCACGTCACTTCTCTGATGGCCTTGGTCCAGGGGGTCTATAGAAGGAGGCAGGTCCTCTACCCGCAGGGGCCGGGAGGCCATCGAGACACACTATCAGAAGGCAGTAGGAGGAAATTGTGCAAGCCGAAAGTGCCATCACTGTTGCCTGGATCCAGTGCCAGAAGAAAGTTTAATGACCTCACACAAATGGTCAAAGTGAGTGAATGCATCTTCAAATCCCATATCCCACCAACTGCACCACCTGCTCAATGTACCACACCCCCATTACTCACCTACCAACAATCTCCAGCAATCACAACTCATACCTCTAAATCATAGTTTACCTCACTCACACACACTTACCACAGCTGCAAGTCTCACACCCACATCTCATACCTTGCACATAATGCCAGCTATTCAACCATGACAGGCACATCATCAAAACACATTGCACCACCCTCACTGACACACTTCCCTTTCTCTTGCAGGCCAAGGAGGCTCACAACCAGTGTGAGTAGCAACTGGCAGGGGCAAGCACAGCTGCACAAACTTACTGCACTGGAGGAGGCAGCGCGGCAGCAAGGAGCCCTAGTAAAACGGAAGTCAATGGGAATCAGGGGAAAACGCTCCACTGGCTGGAGTCATACCTAGCACAAAGGAAGATGGTTGTGGTGGTTGAAGGTCAATCATCACAGCCCAAGGACATCGCTGCAGGAGTTCCTCAAGGCAGTGTCCTCGGCCCAACCATCTTCAGCTGCTTCAGCAATGACCTCCCCTCCAACATAAGGTCAGAAATGGGGATGTTTGCTGATGACTGCACAGTGTTCAACGCCATTCACAACTCCTCAGATAATGAAGCAGTCCATGCCCGCATGCAACAAGACCTGGACGATGTTCAGACTTGGGCTGATAAGTGGCAGGTAACATTCGTGCCACAGAAGTGCCAGGCAATGACTATCTCCAACAAGCGAGAGTCTAACAACCTCCCCTTGACATTCAATGGCATTACCATTGCCAAATCCCCCACTATCAACATCCTGGGGGTCACCATTAACCAGAAACTTAACTGGACCAGCCACATAAATACTGTGGCAACAAAAGCAGGTCAGAGGCTAGGTATTCTGCAGCGAGTGTCTCACTTCCTGACTCCCCAAAGCCTTTCCACCATCTCCAAGGCACAAGTAAGGAGTGTGATGGAATACTCTCCACTGGCCTGGATGAGTGCAGCTCCAACAACACTCAAGAAGCTCGACACCATCCAGGACAAAGTAGCCCGCTTGATTGGCACCCCATCCACCACCTTAAACATTCACTCCCTCCACCACCGGCGTACCGTGGCTGCTGTGTGTACCATCTACAAGATGCACTGCAGCAACTCGCTAAAGCTTCTTCGGCAGCACCTCCCAAACCCGCGACCTCTTCCACCTAGAAGGACAAGGGCAGCAAATGCATGGGAACACCACCACCTCCAAGTTCCCCTCCAAGTCACACACCATCCTGACTTAGAAGTATATCTCCGTTCCTTCATCGTCGCTGGGTCAAAATCCTGCAACTCCCTCCCTAACAGCAATGTGGAAGTGCCTTCCTCACACAGACTGCAGCGCTTCAAGAAGGCGGCTCACCACCACCTTCTCAAGGGCAACGAGGGATGGGCAATTAATGCTGGCCTTGCCAGCGATGTCCACATCCCATAAACGAATAATAAAAATGAAAAATAGGAAGTGCCCTCACTGAGGCCGTGACGAGCAGCGAGGTCGAAAGCTTTGATGATGACGGTATGCTCATACCTAATCCTTCTTCTCACATCCCACTTCCACCTCATCGCCAATCTCTTCTCACTTAAAAGCTGCTGATGGTGTAAGCACACACATCTTGCTTTGCCCCCCTCCCCTCACCACAACCCGACCATTGTGCCTTTCTCCTTTCAGATACACAAGCACTACCAGCAGCCCAGCCAGTGCAGGAAGAACTAGAGGAGGAGAGTGGTCACTCGATCTGACACTCCCAGGCAGCAACTCAGAAAATGGCACTGCGCCTTAACTTTAGAGGATAGTATAGAGGCGGGACCTGCACGTGGTGAGTCACCAGGCATGAGTGAGCTGCAGCCAGGCCAGGGGGAAAGGGTAGCGCAGGTGCCAGCTCCACGGAGGGCGAGTTCGCACACAAGTTCTGCTGCACAGGACTCAAATGATGACTTCGATGGGACAGCCTTCAGAAGAACGGTGATGGGCATGCACACAGAACTGCTTGGTGCAATGGCAGGCCTGCCAGAGAGCTTCTTGTCACTGTCAAGGAGCATGGAGGAGTCCTACTCCAGCATTGGACGGGGCTTTGTGTGGAGTTTGGAATCCATGATTTCCACCACAAAATGGGACACCCGTATGTACTGGAGGGCTCCCCCAAGTAATCAAGGCAGCGGAACCGTTGCTTGAGCACCCCGATGCTCTGCTCGCTGACGTTCCTCATGGCAGTTTGGCTGTCAATATATGATTGCTGACCACGAGTGGTGAGGTTGCGGAGGGAAGTCATCAGCCAGGTGTGGAGCAGCCACCCTCGGGTTTGACGTGGTGGCTGGAAAATGTCTGGCACTGCGGACTAGCGCAGTATGAAGTCATCATGACTCCTGCCAGGATACCAAGCATTCGACATCATGATGTGCTGGGCATGGTCGCACACTAACTGCACATTAAGTGAGCGGTAGCTTTTGCAGTTGCTGTACATCTCAGGACTGATGAACGGCACCCACAAAGCCACACATGTGCTGTAGTGTATGTAACCTGTACCACCTTAAGAGGATACCTTAAGGTGATGGACTACATTTTGATGGCTCCTGTACATTGTAGTACCGGTGGTGACCACACCGGTATATAAACCCTGCGGAGCAAACTGTATCCCAGTTCAGCCCTGGCCCTCAATCACTAAAGACCTGTTTACTTACTTCTGTAGTCTGTGTCCTGTTATTCAGTATAACTGCAATTGAAACCACAGACTCAACAGTGGCTACGAGTTTGATCTTACCTTGCAGCAGTTTTGCATCAAAGGAAGCTTCGTCCTCAGGAACGGGCGTCGAAAAAGGACATCCGCCCTCAACATCCTGCATCGCACGGGAGGCCATCGGAAACCCGGGTTGGTTTGCTGGCCACGAAGTCAAGCATCAGTGAGCATCCCTTCTACGATAGCGGCGGGTAAGCCCGATCGAGCGGCACGGGGGGGAAGTCGGCCGAGTTGTCAGTGGGAGAAGGGGAGGGAAAACGACGAAAAGGGCGGAGAACACGACCGCAGCCGGTGTCAGGGGCCGGACTGCAATCGGGCAGTGACGCGCAGCAGCCAGAAAAGCGTTTATGGCCACAAGGACCGCGGGAGCGGCGGGGGAACAAGAGCAGCAACGCAGGGGAAAATAAAGGACCGCTGGGAGGCGTGGACGGCAACAGCATGGGAATCGCCATTTTGAGTCGGCGGGGGAAGAAGACAAGCGTGGGAAAAGCCGCCAAGCGCGGGAAAAGCCGCCATCTTGGAAAAAAAAAATAATAATATCCAAAGGGGAAGGAGAAACTCAGCAAGGATGCCAAAAACGGGTAACATCACTGCTTTTGATAACAATGTGGAAGATTGGGCCACTTATGTGGAACGCATCGAAGTTTACTGTACAACGAAAGAGGTACCGGATGATAAGAAAGCACTAACCCTATTAAACTCAATGGGTGCGAAGACGTACGGGTTATTAAGGAACCTTGTAACACCAGACAAACTGGTAGGGAAGAGTTTCGCGGATATTGTTACTATCCTGCAGGAGCATTAAAACCCCACGCCGCTGCTGATAGCGGAGCGATTTAAATTCTACAAAAGAATTCAACTTAAAGAAGAAAGCAACGCTGAATTCCTAACAGAACTGCGCAAGTTATCAAAGTACTGCCAGTTCGGAACAGGACTAGCAGACGCACTGAGAGATAAGTTTGTGTGTGGGCTCCTAAGGGAAGGAACCCAGAAGCGACTGCTAGAGGAAAAGGACCTTACGCTGGACAAAGCTTTCAGCATTGCAGCATCCCACGAGGCAGCAGCATGGGGCGCTGCAGAGATACAGCAAAGGCCATTGGAATTCAGCACCAATGAAATGGCATTGGGCACAGTAAGGTGCTATCATTGTGGAAGGACAACGCATGACCAGAACCAGTGCTGGTTCAAAGATAAAGAATGCAGGCAATGTAGCAAACTTGGTCACATAGTGAGAGTATGCCGGTCCGGAAAGAAGACCAGCTGCAAAAAGTCACCGCAGGAGAAGTACAAAAAAGTACACAAGGTGACAGAGAACAGTTCGGATGAACAGAAGACGGATTCAGACTCCAGCAGTAAGCAACTGGGTTGTCTGAAAATACATAATGTGGGTAACACAGCAGACCACCAAACTATCTGGGTCATGCTCCGGATTGCAGGGGTCCAAGTGAAGATGGAATTGGACACTGGGTCGGCATTAACGGTCATGAATAAGCATGATTACAAAAGGTTATTCTCGCACATTCCCTTGAGGGATACGGAGATTGTATTGAAAACATACATGGGGCAAATAGTATACCCCAAAGGAAAGATAAAAGTAAACGTGGTCTACAATGGTAAAGAAAGTCAGAAAATGGACTTGTATGTGTTACCTGATGGAGGTCCGCCACTACTGGGACGGGAATGGATCCGGAGAATAAATGTGGACTGGCATTCCATACAAGCACTGACTGTAGATGCCTGTAAGGAGGACGACGTCAAACCTAAACGACTGTCGAAAATCTTAGACGATGCTAAGAAGGTGTTCCAACAGGGACTTGGAACACTGAAAGGAATTACGGCAACCATCAAGGTTGAAGAACATGCAAACCCAAAATTTTTCAAAGCCAGACCGGTGCCTTATGCGATACGACCTGCTGTGGAAGCAGAGCTGGAAGGGCTAGAACGTTCAGGGGTACTGTCCAAGGTGGACTGGAGCGAATGGGCTACACCCATTGTTCCTGTCATGAAGCGTTCGTTGAGCAACAAGCCTGGGGAACCTGGGAAGGTTCGCATCTGTGGTGATTTCAAGATCACTGTTAATCAGGTTCTTCACACGGTGCAATATCCGCTTCCGCGGATTGAAGATATCTTCGCTTCGCTGTCTGGCGGGAAACACTTTGCTAAGATAGACCTGGTGCAGGTGTACCTACAGATGGAAGTTGATGAAGCGTCACGTCAGTATCTCACGATCAACACGATCAAGGGCTTATATCGGTACAATAGACTGGTTTTTGGAGTGGCATCGGCTCCAGCGATTTGGCAAAGGGCCATGGAGCAGGTATTGCAGGGAATTCCAGGCACACAATGCTACCTGGATGACATCCTGATTACAGGAGATAACGATAAGGATCACCTCACGAATTTGGAGCAGGTGCTCATCAGATTGAAAGAATATGGGCTCAGAGTTAATAGCCAGAAATGCGAGTTCTTTCAAAAGCGAATCGCGTACTGCGGCCACGTCATTGACCGGGAGGGGCTCCATAAGTCACCTGACAAGATCAAAGCTGTTGTAAAAGCTCCTGCACCGGAAAATGTATCACAGTTGAGATCGTTCCTCGGGTTGGTTAACTATTACCACAAGTTTCTTCCAAATTTATCCACGGTGTTACACCCGCTAAACACTCTTTTGCAAATGGGAATACCATGGAAGTGGAGCGATGATTGTAAGCGGGCTTTTCAAAAGAGCAAGGCACTGATCACCTCTAAGGAAGTGTTGGCTCACTTTAACCCAACGCTGCCTATTCACTTAGCCTTTGATGCTTCTCCATATGGTATCGGGGCAGTGCTCTCACATAAGTTTCCAGATGGCTCGGAAAGGCCAGTCGCTTTCGCATCCAGATCATTGACCTCCGCTGAGCGCAACTATGATCAGATAGATAGGGAGGCTCTCAGCCTCGTGTGGGGAGTTAAGAAATTTAACCATTACCTGCAAGGCCAAAAGTTTACGCTGCTGACAGATCACCAGCCGTTGGTTTCCATTTTCAACCCTAAGAAGAGTGTTCCGGTAATGACGGCGCAGAGGCTTCAGAGATGGTCCCTTTTCCTAGGGGCACATCAATATGATATTGAATTCAAAGGTACAAAGCAACATGGTAATGCTGATGGGCTGTCGCGCTTGCCACTACCTACAGCAGAAGAGGCACCGGCAGTTGACCCTGTCGAGATATTTCACTCGACCATCATCGAATGCTTACCAGTCACCAATGCGGGTATTGAGAGAGAGACCCGAAATGACCCGACACTGTCGCGGGTCTACGACTTGACAGTGAAGGGATGGCCGCGCATGGTGAACCACTGTTACCAGCATTCTCAGCCAGACGAGAACAGCTGTCCGTATGTCAAGGAACATTGATGTATGGAACAAGGGTGATTATTCCTCCAAAATTAAGAGAGAGAGTTCTGAAAGAATTGCACGAAGGTCATCTGGGGGGAGTCAAGATGAAAAGCCTTGCTAGGGCTTATGTGTGGTGGCCAGGTATCGACAAACAAATAGAGGATCTGACTAAAAGCTGCTCAGGGTGCCAAAAAGTTCAAAACGCACCTCCAATTGTACCGCTGCATCCGTGGGAATGGCCTTCAGCCCCATGGCAACGTGTGCATATCGACTTTGCAGGTCCATTCATGGATTCCATGTTTTTGATAGCAGTAGACGCACATTCTAAATGGCCAGAAGTGATTAAGATGTCGACCACTACCTCTGAGAAGACGATCGCAGTTCTAAGAACCATATTTGCAAGGAATGGGTTGCCGGAGCAAATATGTTCAGACAACGGACCACAGTTCGTGTCAGAAGAATTCCAGAAATTCATGGAAAAGAATGGGGTGAAACACTATACATCTGCCCCATATCATCCGGCTACAAATGGGTTGGCCGAGAGATTTGTACAAACGTTCAAAAAGGCGATAAAGGCCATGAGTGAAGACCATATTCCACTACAACACAAGGTGGACAATTTCCTGATGGTGTATCGAAACGCCACGCATGCAGTGATAAATCAAAGCCCTGCCATAATGTTCTACAACAGAAGGTTGCGGTCCCGGTTGGATTTATTAAAACCCAATGTGCGAAGGGAAGTCGAAAACAAGCAATTCCAGCATGTAAATAACAAGGCCACTCGTAGTTTCGAAATAGGACAACCAGTGTTGGCCAGGGACTATAGGGATGATAAATGGCAACCTGGAACAATTCGTGCACGACAAGGACCCTTGATGTACACGGTAGACGTTGGAGAGAACGTAATACGACGTCATGCTGACCAACTTGTGGAATCGGGAACAAGGGTCGACCCCATGTCTACAGCAGAGACACCAGTTGAAGAACTTATTGAGCCTGTAGCATCTACCTCAGACTCGAACGTACCTGATGATGTTCAATCCATAGGAGATCAAGTGGATGAGTCACCCCAGCAACAAGAACCAGAGACCCCTGAAAGGCATTATCCGGCCCGGATCAGGAGGCCTCCTCAGAGACTGAATCTTTGAACAGTTTTGTGTGTAAATTGTATATATGTTATCCATGTAATGTTTAATTTGGGGTGTACACTGTTAAGCTAAAAGGGGAGAAATTGTAGTGTATGTAACCTGTGCCACCTTAAGAGGATACCTTAAGGTGATGGACTACTTTTTGATGGCTCCTGTACATTGTAGTACCGGTGGTGACCACACCGGTATATAAACCCTGTGGAGCAAAGTGTATCCCAGTTCAGCCCTGACCCTCAATCACTAAAGACCTGTTTACTTACTTCTGTAGTCTGTGTCCTGTTATTCAGTATAACTGCAATTGAAACCACAGACTCAACATGTGCAATCGATGGTGCCCTACACTATGGGGAAGCCTGATATCCTGGCAAAGCCACGTGCGCACTCCTCCTGCTTCTCTCCGTTCAGAAAGAGGACAATGAAGTCCCTTCTCCTGGAGTACAGAGCCTTTGTGACCTCACGAATGCAGCAATGGACGGTGAACTGGGAGATGTTAGCTATGTCATCTGCTCCAGTCTGGAAGGATCCGGTGGTGAAAAAATTCAGGGCCACAGTCACCTTGAGGGTCACTGGCAGCACCATTGTCGTTGCCCTGCTCTGAGGCTGCAGGTCTAGTTCCTGACATTGCAGAATTCTGTGACCACCTCCTTGGTGAAGAGCCTCCAAATACACTGCTCCTGGCTAAAGTGCAGGTAGGAGAAGTGCTCCCTGAAGACCCTAGGTGGGTAAGGCTGCCAGCTGAGAGCCATCCTCCCCCTCCTCCTCCTCCCTCTGCGAGCAGCTTGTCTTTGCTGCCTCTGCTCCATCTCCCTGTCATGCTGCAGCGCGAGGGGGACTGCAAGTAGAGGCCCAATTGTTAAGTCTGTGTGTTATAGTGAGAATCACTACACAGACCACAAGAGTAAATTCAACAGGTCTTTACTGGTTGGAGGTCGGACTATACTGGATACAATATTATTACACTGTGCTTATATACCGGTGTGGTCACCACCGGTATTACGTATACAGCAGCCAAAGAAAGTAGTACCTTTCTTAAGGTGGACCAGGCTTAAGTTCTCTTAAGGTGGAACAGGTTACATACACCACAATCCTCCCTTTTTAGCTTAACAGTCATATCCCCAAATAAACATAACATATATACATATATAACTTCAGGTATAACAATTCAAAGGTTCAGTCTCTCAGGAGGCTTTCTGATTCGGCTTGGATAACGCCTTTCAGTGGTCTCTGATTCTTGTTGTTGAGGTGCCTCCTCTAGTTGGTTGCCAATGTATTGGGTGTCATCATCATCAAATACATTCTCGGCCGAGGTAGATGCTTCAGGTTCATGAACGTCTTCCACAGCTGTCTCTGTCACAACCATGGGTTCGACCCTTGCTCTCGACTCTACCAGTTGATCCGCATGACGCCTTATCACATTATGACCAATATCTACGGTGTACATCAGAGGTCCTTGTCTGGCCCGGATTGTTCCGGACTGCCATTTGTCGTTTCCATAGCCCCTTGCCATCACTGGTTGTCCTACGTCGAAAGTTCGAGTGGTCTTGCTGTTAATATGCCGAAACTGTTTGTTTTCCACTTCCCTCCGCACATTTGGTTTTAACAAGTCCAACTTGGACCGCAACCTCCTGTTATAAAACATCATAGCAGGACTTTGGTTAGTCACGGCATGATCGGCGTTTCTATATGACATCAGGAACTTATCGACCTTGTGTTGCAGCGGAATTCTGATCATCATTCATGGCCTTAATAGCCTTTTTGAATGTCTGGACAAATCTTTCAGCCAACCCGTTTGTCGCCGGATGATATGGGGCAGAGGTATAATGTTTAACTCCATTCTTCTTTAAGAATTGTTGGAATTCTTCCGATACAAACTGTGGTCCGTTGTCCGAACAGATCTGTTCTGGCAATCCGTTCCTTGCGAATATTGTTCTTAACACCGCAATTGTCTTTTCTGAAGTAGTGGTATTCATCTTGATGACTTCTGGCCATTTGGAATGTGCGTCCACCGCGATTAGTAACATGGAGTCCATGAATGGACCAGCAAAGTCAATGTGTATGCGTTGCCATGGGGCTGAAGGCCATTCCCATGGGTGTAGCGGTGCTATCGGAGGTGCATTTTGCACTTTTTGACACCCAGCGCAGCTTTTCGTTAACTCCTCAATCTGTTGGTCAATACCCGGCCACCATACGTAAGCCCTAGCAAGACTTTTCATTTTAACTCCCCCCAGATGACCTTCATGTAGTTCTTTTAAAACTCTTTCCCTTAACTTGGGAGGAATAATCACTCTTGTCCCGTACCTCAAAGTACCATGGCAGACGGACAGCTGGTCTCGCCTTGCCGAGAATGCCGGTAACAGAGGATCACCCCGTGTTGGCCATCCTTTCACTGTCACCTCGTAGACTCTGGACAGTGTCGGGTCGTTCCTGGTTTCTCTTTCAATACTTGCGTTGGTGACAGGTAAACACTCGATAATGGTCGAATGAAATAACTCAACAGGGTCAACTTCCATCGTGTCTTCATCTTCAGGTAGTGGCAGGCACGACAGGCCATCAGCATTGCCATGCTGTTTCGTACCTTTGAATTCTATCTGATATTGATGTGCCCCTAAGAAAAGAGACCATCTCTGGAGACACTGTGCTGTCATCACCGAAACACCCTTCTTAGGGTTAAAAATGGACACCAACGGTTGATGGTCCGTCAGAAGTGTGAATTTTTGGCCCTGTAGGTAATGATTAAACTTCTTCACTCCCCATACAAGGCTAAGGGCCTCCCTATCGATCTGCGCATAGTTGCGCTCAGCGGAGTTCAATGATCTGGATGCAAACGCGACTGGCCTTTCCGTGCCATTTGGCAATTTATGTGAGAGTACTGCCCCAATACCATATGGAGAAGCATCACAAGCCAACCGAATAGGCAGTGTCGGGTTGAAGTGAGCCAACACTTCCTCTGAGGTGATCAATTCTTTGCTTTTGCGAAATGCCTTCTTACAGTTTTCGCCCCAGTCCCATGGTACCCCTTTCTGTAAAAGAGCGTTCAACGGATGCAGCACCGTGGATAGATTTGGCAGAAATTTATGGTAGTAGTTAATTAATCCTAGAAACGACCTCAACTGAGAGACAATCTCCGGAGCGGGAGCCTTTACAACTGCCGCTATCTTGTCAGGAGACTTATGAAGCCCCTCCCGGTCAATGACATGACCACAGTACGAGATCCGCTTCTGGAAGAACTCACATTTCTGCCGATTTACCCTAAGTCCATACTCTTTCAGTCTGTTGAGCACCAGTTCCAAGTTAGCGAGATGCTGTTCATCACCATCACCTGTGATCAGAATGTCGTCCAGGTAACATTGTGTGCCTGGAATTCCCTGTAATACCTGCTCCATGGCCCTCTGCCAAATTGCTGGAGCCGATGCCACACCAAAAACCAGCCTATTGTACCGGTACAACCCTCGATGCGTGTTGATCGTGAGGTATTGGCGTGACTCTTCTTCAACCTCCATCTGCAAGTACGCCTGCGCCAGGCCTATCTTGGTGAAGTGTTTCCCGCCAGACAGTGAAGCGAAAATATCCTCAATCCGTGGAAGCGGATACTGCACCGTGTGAAGCACCGGATTAACGGTGATCTTGAAATCTCCACAGATGTGAACCTTCCCTGGATCTCCTGGCTTATTGTTCGCAGGACGTTTCATAACGGGAACAATGGGCATAGCCCACTCACTCCAATCTACTTTAGACAGTACCCCTGAACGTTCTAGTGCTTCCAGCTCCGCTTCAACCGCAGGTCGTATTGCACAGGGTACCGGTCTGGCTTTAAAAAATTTTGGTTGTGCATGTTCATCAACCTTGATGTTTGCCGTAATTCCTCTCAGTGTTCCCAGTCCCGGCTGGAACACCTCTTTAGCCTCATCCAATATTCTGGACAATCGTTTAGGTTTGACAGCTGTTTCCCCGGAATCTACCGTTAGTGCTTTCAAGGAGTGCCAGTCCATATTCATTTTCCTAATCCACTCCCGTCCTAGTAGTGGTGGACCTCCTTCAGGTAGCACATATAAGTCCATTACTTGGCTTCCTTCGCCCTTGTGGACCACTTCTACCTCTATTTTTCCGATGGGGTACACTCTTTGCCCCGTGTACGTTTTCAATATAATCTCCGTATCCTGTAAGGGAATATGTTGGAATAACCTTCTGTAATCTTTCTTATTCATGACCGTCAATGCCGATCCAGTGTCCAATTCCATTTTTACTTGGACTCCTGCTATCTTAAGAGTGACCCAAATTGTCTGGAGGTCTGTATCCTTACCAACGTTGTGTATTCTTAAGCTATCCAGTTCATTACTGCTAGCGTCTGAATCTGACTTCTGTTCAGTCAAACTGTTCTTTGTCACCTTGTGTACCTTTGCATATTTTCCTTGCGGTGACTTTTTATTGCTGGTCTTCTTTCCTGACCGGCATACTTTAGCTATGTGGCCAAACCTGCCACACGTTCTGCATTCTTGGTTTTTAAACCAACACTGGTTCTGATCGTGCGTTGTCTTTCCACAACGATAACATTTGACAGAACTCAAACCCAATTTGTTTGTACCGAGTTCCGGTGGCCGTAGCTGCATTACTGCCATGCCTCTCGCTGCGGCCTCGTGTGCTGCTGCCATAGTGACCGCCTTCTCGAGAGACAGCTCATTCTCCTCGAGCAGTCGCCTTTGTGTATCCTGTTTAAATAAACCACACACAAATCTATCTCGAAGTGCCTCTGTCAGTCCCGTTCCAAACTGACAATATTTTGCTAGCTTACGTAATTCCATCAAATATTCAGCATTGCTTTCATTTTGCCGCTGTCTTCTATCGTAAAATTTAAATCGTTCCACTAGCATCAGCGGCGTGGGGCTAAGATGATTTTTTAGGACAGTAACAATCTGTTTGAACGTCTTATCCGCCGGTTCATCTGGTGATAACAGGTGTTTCAATTGCCCGTATGTCTTCGCACCCATTAAGTTTAGTAATGTTAGTGCTTTATCTGTCTCAGGAATTTTATTTGCCTTACAATAGTTTTGTATGCGTTCTACATACATAGCCCAGTCTTCTATATCACTGTCGAAGGCATTAATGTTCCCATGTTTAGGCATCGTAGCAATTTATCGTATTTTTAATGTTATCTAAGATGGCGGCTTCCCGCTCTTGCCGTCGTCCTCCGCCCACAAAATGGCGGTTTTCCCGCGCTTGGCGGTCTTCACCCATCCCCCGACGCTGTCTCCGCTTCACCGCGGCTCTCACGCCTTCAGTTTCCCCAGACACTGCGCCTTTAGCCCGAATGCGGCCCTTATCTCCGGTCGCGATCGATGTCCCGCGCTGCGCCTCTCGCTCGAAAGCGGCCCGGCCCTTATCTCTGGTCGCGATCGACCTCACCGCCCTTATTCCTCCATCTTCCCAGCCCCGTCTGTACAGCCAACGCGGTTGACTTTCTGTCGCGTCGCTGCCCGGCTTACCCACCACGAGGTAGTAGAAGAAGCTGACAGTCACTGATGGAGGCTTCGAGGTCAGGATGTCTTCTGCACTCCGGTTGCTCGATGCCTGCCGCTCGACGTGTCTTCCCGCAGGTGATGAGGGTGGAAACCTCTCTTCGACGTCCTGTCTGTGGACGAAGTCGCCGTGGAAATTACTGCAGCAGGGCAAGAATTGGACTCGTCGCCACTGTTAAGTCTGTGTGTTATAGTGAGAATTACTACACAGACCACAAGAGTAAATTCAACAGGTCTTTACTGGTTGGAGGTCGGACTATACTGAATACAATATTATTACACTGTGCTTATATACCGGTGTGGTCACCACCGGTATTACGTATACAGCAGCCAAAGAAAGTAGTACCTTTCTTAAGGTGGACCAGGCTTAAGTTCTCTTAAGGTGGAACAGGTTACATACACCACACCAATGACTGGGAGCAAGTGGTGTAGTCAGAGGCCTTCCTTAAAGAGACAACACCTTCCCAACATCCAGCAGCACTCCCTGCACACTTTCCCAACTTTTTAAATGTCTTGCACCAAGGCACTACTCAAAATAAACTGTACAGGAACCAGTACAAAACCAAAAAGCAACTTACTTCAAAGTTGGATGTATCCCTTTAAATAGCACTGGTGGTGGGGACCGTCGTGTAGTTGAACGTACGTTCAGCTCTGCGTGTTTAGGTGAGTGCGTGCAGCGGAGCAGCGACATCCAAAATGGCAGGTCGTACGTCAAATCAGCATTTTTGCTGTCACGATCTGCCTCATTTGAATTCTTCCGCCGCACTATCGACCAGCCCAAAATGGCGTCTGCCGCGGCCGGGAAGTGGGCGCAATCGAGGCGGCCACCATTATTTTGCTGAAATCGGCCTTAACTGTCGGCGCTAAGGTGCCGAATTCTGCGACACCTGTCTTTGCTTAATACTTCCATGGGTAATGTGCCGAGATTTTCCTCAGTCAAACTCGCAGTGATATCATGCTATATGCCACACTGTGTAGTAAACAGCATAAAAAGAATCTGCATACATTTTGTAAGACATACTTAAAGCATTGCAAATGTTGCTTCAGTGGCAAGAATGCACAGTTTAATATGTTCCATTATATCTCTGCTCTGCAGGAGCTTGTGAGAAATGTAGCAGAGTAATCAGCATTGACTTAATTTTACATTATTTTTTGTAGTTTGTCATCTCTGAAATGTTCTTGGAATATCAGATTCAGAGAGAATGAAACCATCATGTATTGAACCTGGATCGTTGGCACAAACATGTGGAATGATATTTTAAGCATCACGAACAATCTGCATAATCAGTTATGCAAAGGCATTTCAAGACAAATAGAGCTGCGCTTGAAGGGAGTGCAGGTCAGAGAATCAGCACTACAGTGTTGTAGCCCTATCTCCAGCCTAGACTCCCTTTGAACATAGGAAATAGGAGCAGGAGTAGGCCATTCGGCCCTTCGAGCCTGTTCCGCCATTCAATAAGATCATGGCTGATTTTCGACCTCAACTTCCCCTTCCCGCACTATTCCCATATCCCTTGATTCTCTTAATATCCAAAAATCTATCGATCTCTGTCTTGAATATACTCAACGACTGAGCATCCACAGCCCTCTGGGGTACAGAATTCCAAAGATTCACCACCCTCTGAGTGAAGAAATTTCTTCTCATCTCAGTCCTAAACAGTCGACCCATTATTCTGATACTTGAACACGGTTCCCTGCTGGGACCACGGGACCACAGAATTTACTCTTAATTATAGATGCAGAAATCTCAACAAATGTTCAATCCACAGCACCAAAGATATTTGAAAAAATAGCTGCAACATAAAAAAAACTTTTTTTGAGTAGTTAAGCACTAATGTGTGCTTTAGGACATCAGTGGCCTAATGTGTAAAATTGGACATGATCAACTGAGAGATCTCTACATAATCACACTTTGAGCTTTGAATGAGCCAGTAGCCATAGGTTTGCAGTGGCAGTGGCCTACACAGCCATGGGTAAAGCAAGTGGGAGTGCAGAGTCATTCTAATTCTCATTGAAAATGATGGCATATGTTGATGAGAACATCTCAATTCAGCTTACTCCAGTGTAGACACTGATTTTTGGTTCTTTCCTGCTGTATTTATCAGAACGTGCTTGGTCACATCCTATATGTTCTCTTTCTTCTTCTGTAACCCATCTGTTGTGAGGTGGTTGCTCCCAAAACAAAGATATTACCATCAATAAATATTGCTGCAGTTATAGAACATGGCTGAAAACTTGTGTATATCAAAGTCCTATTTACATCTATTGATTTGTGCTTTAACTGTGCACTGAGGACACCCTCCATTGTGTTGTGTGGCACTACCACTGTGCTAAATGGGATAGATTCAGAACAGATCTAGCAGCTCAAAACTGGGCATCCATGAGGCACTGTGGGCCATCAGCAGCAGAATTGTAGTCCACCACAATCTGTAACTCTTGTGTATGTACCTTTAAGAGAGAACTGATTTTATACTGCAGTACCGGCAGTGACCACACCTGTATATAAAGAATAGCAGGCTTCTGTACTTTACTTTAAGCTTACCCTCTGTTCAGTAAATACCTGTTATTATTGTTCTCCTGCAGTCCGTGTATTATTGATACTCGGACACTACACTGGCGACGAGCAGGTTCGAACTCACCTGCAGTACTGCATCACCTCACGGGGATCTTTCCCTGAAAAGAAGCTTCTTGGAGGTCGAAGTCAGAGCAACGGGCGTCGACCGCGGGCAACCGCCCAGGGATCCATCGGAGTTCGGAGAATTGCAGGGGAGGCTGTGGAGAGCTGGGCTTGGCTCCCCAGTCAAGGTGTTCCAGCAAATCGTGCTGGTAGCCGGTAGTGCACTGACCCTTCCGGACTGTGGCGGGCTCGAGCTCGATCGAGCGGCTCTGCAAAAGGGGCCGTGCAGCGTCGTCAGGCAGAAAAGAGAGAGAGAGAGGGTGGAGCGCACAGGGCCAGTCAGTGCTCAAGAACCGGGCAGCGTAGTGAAAATAAAATGAGTGGAAGGAAAAGTGAGACGCGCCGAAGCCGCGGGTCACCGCCATTACCCTGTAGAACACTAGGAGCAGCGTGGCAGCAAGTGGAAGAAGGAAAAGCGCGGGAGGCGCCATTTTAAGCCACCCAAGATGCCGAAGAGTGGCAGTATCACTGCTTTCGACAATGAGGTAGAAGAGTGGACCACCTATGTGGAAAGAATTGAAGTGTACTGCAAGGCAAATCAGGTGGCCGATGGAAAGAAGGCGGCGGTATTATTAAATTTGATGGGCACGAGAACGTACGGCCTACCCCAGAGGAAAAATAAGGGTGCCAGTTAAATACAACGGCAAGGAAACACAGAAACTGTATCTATATATACTATAAGATGGAGGACCACCATTATTGGGACGTGAATGGATCCGAAAAATACAATTGGGTTGGCATTCCATTCAGGCGCTAACTGTGACTGACAAAAAGGATGATGACGTCACACCTGGACGACTGTCAAAAATTCTAACTGACGCGAAAGAGGTGTTCCAACGAGGACTTGGGACTCTAAAAGGAGTAACGGCAATGATAAAAATTGAAGATAACGCAAACCCAAAATTTTTTAAGACCAGACCGGTACCGTACGCGATCCGCCCAGCCGTTGAAGCAGAGCTGGAGAGTCTGGAGCGTTCGGGTGTGCTGTCCAAGGTGGACTGGAGCGAGTGGGCCACACCCATCGTTCCTGTAATGAAGAAATCATTGAGCAGCATGCCTGGGGAGCCGAAGAAGGTTCGCATCTGTGGGGACTTCAAGGTAACTGTGAACCCAGTCCTGCACACAGTACAATATCCACTTCCACGGATAGAAGATATTTTCGCCTCACTATCTGGGGGGAAACGCTTTACGAAGATTGATCTGGCCCAAGCGTATCTACAAATGGAGGTGGAAGAAGCATCTAGGAAATACCTCATGATAAACACTCACAAAGGTCTTTACCAGTACAACCGACTGGTATTCGGGGTAGCATCAGCCCCGGCTATTTGGCAGAGGGTGATGGAACAAGTCCTGCAAGGGATCCCGGGGACCCAGTGTTATTTGGACGACATCCTGGTTACGGGCGAAAATGACAGTGAACACCTTGCCAACCTGGAGCAGGTGCTCACTAGATTACAAGAATATGGGCTACGAGCCAACCGCCCCAAATGCGAGTTATTCAGGAGACAAATCTCGTATTGTGGCCACATGATTGATGAGGAAGGGTTGCATAAATCCCCAGACAAGATTGAGGCTATAGTCAAGGCTCCAGCACCGGAAAATGTGTCACAACTGAGGTAGTTTCTCGGGTTGGTGAACTACTACCATAAGTTCTTGCCGAATTTATCTACAATTCTGCACCCACTGAATGCCCTGCTGCAAACTGGAGTAACATGGAAATGGAGTGATGAGTGTAAGCGTGCCTTTCAGAAATGTAAATGCCTAATCACTTCAAAAGAAGTATTGGCCCACTACAATCCAACACTACCGATTCGGTTGGCATGTGATGTGTCTCCCTACGGCATTGGAGCGGTGCTGTCACACAAATTCCTTGACGGTTCAGAGAGGCCAATAGCCTTTGCGTCGCGCTCGTTAACCTCCGCCAAGTGTAACTACGCCCAGATTGACAGGGAGGCCCTCAGCCTGGTGTGGGGGGTGAAGAAGTTCAATCACTATCTGCACGGGCAGAAATTCACCCTACTGACTGATCATCAGCCCCTGGTCTCCATTTTTAACCCAAAGAAGGGCGTTCCGGTGATGACGGCGCAACGGCTGCAAAGATGGTCACTTTTTCTAGGGGCACATCAGTACGACATAGAGTACAAGGGTACGAAACAGCATGGAAACGCTGATGGGCTGTCGCGCCTACCGTTGCCTACGGTGGAGGAAGCACCTGCAGTGGACCCTGTTGAGATATTCCATTCAACCATAGTCGAATGTCCCTGTTACAAACTCAAGTATAGAGAAGGAAACCCGAAATGACCCGACACTCTCTCGGGTCTATGATTTGACGGTGAAGGGATGGCCAGCACATGGCGACTCACTGTTGCCAGCATTCTCGCCAAGGAGAGAACAGCTGTCAGTGTGCCGGGGGACCTTGATGTGTGGATCCCGAGTGGTAATTCCACCCAAGTTGAGAGATAGAGTGCTCAATGAGCTTCATGAGGGTCATCTGGGAGGGGTAAAAATGAAGAGCCTAGCCAGGGCGTTTGTGTGGTGGCCGGGAATCGTTAAAGAAATCGAGGATATGACCAAGAGATGCACAGGATGCCAGAAGGTCGAAAACGCTCCACCACAGGCCCCGCTACACCCATGGGAGTGGCCCTCATCTCCATGGCAACGGGTACACATTGATTTTGCTAGTCCATTTATGGACTCAATGTTTCTAATCGCCGTGGATGCCCATTCGAAATGGCCAGAGGTCATCAAAATTCTTTATCCTGAATGGTGTCGAGCTTCTTGAGTGTTGTTGGAGCTGCACTCATCCAGGCAAGTGGAGAGTATTCCATCACACTCCTGACTTGTGCCTTGTAGATGGTGGAAAGGCTTTGGGGAGTCAGGAGGTGAGACACTCGCCGCAGAATTCCCAGCCTCTGGCCTGCTCTTGTAGCCACAGTATTTATATGGCTGGTCCAGTTCAGTTTCTGATCAATGGTAACCCCCAGGATGTTGATAGTGGGGGATTCAGCGATGGTAATTCCATTGAATGTCAAGGGGAGATGGTTAGAGTCTCGCTTGTTGGAGATGGTCATTGCCTGGCACTTGTGTGGTGCGAATGTTACTTGCCACTTGTCAGCCCAAGTCTGAATGTTGTCCAGGTCTTGCTGCATATGGACACGGACTGCGTCAGTATCTGACGAGTCTCGAATGGTGCTGAACAGTGTGCAATCATCAGCAAACACCCCCACTTCTGACCTTATGATGGAGGGAAGGTCATTGATGAAACAGCTGAAGATGGTTGGGCCTAGGACACTGCCCTGAGGAACTCCTGCAGTGATGTCAAGTGATTGAGATGAATGACCTCCAACAACCACAGCCAACTTCCTTTGTGCTAGGTATGATTCCAACAATACATGCTAAACAGTGCAAGCAGCATGCTATAGTCGAATCAGATCAAAGCTCTGCAGTCCTGTCACACCCAGTCGTAAATGGTGGTGGGCAATTAAACAACTAACGGGAGGAGGAGGCTCCATGAATATCCCCAGCCTCAATGATGGCGGAGCCCAGCATGCGAGTGCAAAAGACAAGGCTGAAGCATTTTCAACCATCTTCAGCCAGAAGTGCTGAGTGAATGATCCATCTTGGCCTCCTCCTGTAGTCCCTACCATCACAGAAGCCAGTCTTCAGCCAATTCGATTCACTCCACATGATATCAAGAAATGGCTGAGTGCACTGGATACAGCAAAGGCTATGGACCCCGACAACATCCCAGCTGTCATGCTGAAGACTTGCGCTCCAGAACTAGCCGCACCTCTAGCTAAGCTGTTCCAGAACAGCTACAACACTGACATCTACCCGACAATGTGGAAAGCTGCCCAGGTATGTCCTGCCCACAATAAGCAGGACAAATCTAATCCAGTTATTTACCGCCCCATCAGTCTACCCCAATCATCAGACAACTGATGGAAGGTGTCGTCGACAGTGCTATCAAGCAGCACTTACTCATCAATAACCTGCTCACCGATGTTCAGTTTGGGTTCCGCCAGGACCACACAGCTCCAGACCTCATTACAGCCTTGGTCCAAACATGGACAAAAGAGCTGAATTCCAGAGGTGAGGTGAGAGTGACTGCCCTTGACATCAAGGCAGCATTTGACCGAGTGTGGCATCAAAGAGCCCTAGTAAAACTGAAGTCAATGGGAATCAGGGGGAAAACTCTCCACTGGCTGAAGTCATACACAAAGGAAGATGGTTGTGGTGGTTGGAGGTCAATCATCACAGCCCCAGGACATCGCTGCAGGAGTTCCTCAGGGCAGTGTCCTAGGCCCAACCATCTTCACCTGCTTCAACAATGAGCTTCCCTCCATCATAAGGTCAGAAATGGGGATGTTCGCTGATGTTTGCACAGTGTTCAGTTCCATTCACAACTCCTCAGATAATGAAGCAGTCTATGCCCGCATGCAGCAAGACCTGGAAGACTTTCAGGCTTAGGCTGATAAGTGGCAAGTAACATTTGCACCAGACAAGTGCCAGGCAATGACCATCTCCAACAAGCGAGAGTGTAACCACCGCCACTTGACATTGAACTGCATTACCATTGCCGAATCCCCCACCATCAACATCCTTTTTGGGTCACCATTGACCAGAAACTTAACTGGTCCAGCCATATAAATACTGTAGCTGCAAAAGCAATCAGAGGCTTGGTATTCTGCGGCAAGTGTCTCACCTCCTGACTCCCCAAAGCCTTTCCACCATCTACAAGGCACAAGTCAGGAGTGTGATGGAATACTCTCCACTTGCCTGGATGAGTGCAGCTCCAACAACACTCAAGAAGCTCGACACCATCCAGGACAAAGCAGCCCGCTTGATTGGCATACCATCCACCACCTTCAAAATTCACTCCCTTCACGACTTGCGTACCATGGCTGCAGTGTGTACCATCTACAAGATGCACTGCAGCAACTTGCCAAGGCTTCTTCAACAGCACCTCGCAAACCCGCAACCTCTACCAACTAGAAGGATGAGGGCAGCAGGCGCATGGGAACACCATCACCTCCACGTTCCCCTCCAAGTCACACACCATCCTGACTTGGAAATATATCAACATTCCTTCATCGTTGCTGGGTCAAAATCCTGGAACACCCTCCCGAACAGCACTGTGGGAGTACCTTCACCACACAGACTGCAGTGGTTCAAGAAGGCAGCTCACCGGAATCTTCTCGAGGGCATTTAGGGATGGGCAATAAATGCTGGCCTTGCCAGCGACGCCCACATCCCAGGAACAAATTTTTAAAAATTTCAGGTGCAACATCATACAGGAATCATTATAGTCTTTCTACTGGTTGTCTTCAAATCCTTCCTGTCAGTGTTGTGTATGTCCCTTTAAGGGAATAACTGGTCACAGACTGCAGTACCGGCAGTGACCACCCCTGTATAAAAGGCCCTAGCAGGCTTCTGTAGTTTCAGTTTCAAGCTGCCTCTTGTTCAGTAAAGTACCTGTTAAACAGTTCTCCCGAAGTCCGTGTATTATTGAGGCACGGACTTTACAGTGGCGAAGAGTAAGTTCGAACTCACCTGCAGTGTGGCATCATCTCAGAGGGGTCTCGCCTGAAAGGAAGGTCCTGGAAGGTCGTAGTCTGAGCAACGGGCGTCGACCGAGGGCAACCGCCCAAAGAATCCATCGGTGTTTAGAGAATTGTGGGAGAGACTGTGGTTCCAGCGAATCGTGCTGGTAGCAGGTAGCGCGCTGACCCTTCCGGACTGCGGCGGGCTCAAGCTCGATCGAGCGGCTCTACAAATCGGGCCGCGCAGCGTTGCCGGGAAAAGAAAACAAGAGAGAGAGGGTGGAGCGCACAGGGCGCGGTCGGTGCTCGAGAACAGGACAGCGGAGAGAAACTAAACGGGGGGGGAAGGAAAGCGAGACGAGCCGAAGCTGCGGGTCGCCGCCATTACCCCGTAGAATGCTAGGAGCAGCGTGGCAGTAAGGGGAAGAAGCAAAAGCGCGGGAGGCACCATTTTATCCCGTTGGGGAAGAAGCAAAAGCGCGGGAGGCGCCATTTTATTCCATTGGGGAAGAAGCAAAAGCGCGGGAGGCGCCATTTTAAATCGGCCAAGATGCCGAAAAGTGGCAGTATCACTGCTTTCGACAACGAGGTAGCAGACTGGACCACGTATGTGGAAAGAATTGAAGTGTACTGCAAGGCAAATGAGGTGGCTGATGGAAAGAGGGCGTCGGTATTATTAAATCTGATGGGTGCGAGTACGTACCGCCTATTGCGGAATTTAATTACCCCAGCTAAACCAATGGAGAAAAGTTTTGAGGAGATTGTTCATATCTTACAGGAACATCTAAGCCCTACACCACTGCTGATAGCAGAAAGATTCAAGTTCAAATATAAAAGAAACCAGCACAAAGATGAGAGCAATGCTGACTATCTTACGGAACTACGCAAGTTATCGAAGCACTGCCAGTTCGGAGCAGGACTGGCAGACACCTTACGGGATAAGTTTGTCTGCGGGCTCCAGAGTGAAGGAACCCAGAAACGACTACTTTCAAAAAAGGACCTGACGCTAGAACAGGCTTTCAGCGTGGCAGTATCCTACGAAGCAGCAGCACGGGGAGCTGCGGAAATACAACAGAAACCACAAGAATACAGCGCTAACGAAATGGCGTATGGAGCCGAAAAGTGCTATCGCTGCGGCAGAACAACCCATGAGCAGAAGGACTGCTGGTTTAAAGACAAAATATGCAGGCAATGCGGGAAAATGGGACATCTAGCAAGAGTCTGCAGGTCGGGAAAGAAGACCAACACGACAAGAACTACTAAGGAACAGTACAGGAAAGTAAAGAAACTGACAGATAGTAGTTCAGAAGATCAGGAGAGTGACAAGGACTCTGGGAGCAGGCGACTAAGTTGTTTAAAGTTACTCAACGTGATCGCAAAAGAAGATCACCGAACCATTTGGGTCACCCTCATGATAGCAGGGTCCCCAGTGAAGATGGAATTGGACACAGGATCAGCCCTAACTGTCATGAATCGACGAGACTATGAGCGGCTATTCTCACACATACCCTTAAAGGACACGTCCATTGTATTGAAGACATACACGGGGCAAAAGGTCTACCCCAGAGGAAAAATAAGGGTGCCAGTTGAATATAACAGAAAGGAAACACAGAAACTATACATGTGTATACTACGAGATGGAGGACCACCATTATTGGGACGTGAATGGATCCGAAGACTACAATTGGATTGGCATTCCATTCTGGCACTAACTGTGACTGACAAAAAAGATGATGACGTCGCACCTGGACGTCTGCCACAAATTCTATCTGACGCGGAAGGGGTGTTCCAACAAGGACTTGGGATTCTAAAAGGAGTAAAGGCAACCATAAAGATTGAGGATAATGCAACCCCAAAATTTTTCAAGGCCAGACCGGTGCCATACGCGATACGCCCAGCTGTGGAAGCTGAACTGGAGAGTCTGGAGCATTCGGGGGTGCTGTCTAAGGTGGACTGGAGCGAGTGGGCCACACCCATCACTCCTGTAATGAAGAAAGCATTGAGCAGCACGCCTGGGGAGCCAAGGAAGGTTCGCATCTGTGGGGACGTCAAGGTGACTGTGAACCCAGTCCTGCACACAGTACAGTATCCGCTTCCGCGGATAGAAGATATTTTCGCCTCACTATCTGGAGGGAAACGTTTTACAAAGATTGACCTGGCTCAAGCGTATCTACAAATGGAGGTGGAAGAAGCATCTAGGAAATACCTCACGATAAACACTCACAAAGGCCTTTACCAGTACAATCGACTGGTATTTGGGGTAGCATCGGCCCTGGCTATGTGGCAGAGGGCAATGGAACAAATCCTGCAAGGGACCCCGGGGACCCAGTGTTATTTGGACGACATCCAGTTATGGGCGAAAATGACAATGAACACCTTGCCAACCTGGAACAGGTGCTCACGAGATTGCAGGAATATGGGCTAAGAGCCAACCGTCCCAAATGCGAGTTATTCAGGAGACAAATCTCGTATTGTGGCCACATGATTGATGAGGAAGGGTTGCATAAGTCGCCGGACAAGTTTGAGGCTGTAGTCAAGGCTCCAGCACCAGAAAATGTGTCGCAACTGAGGTCGTTCCTCGGGTTGGTGAACTACTACCATAAGTTCTTGCCGAATTTATCTGCAATTCTGCACCCACTGAATGCCCTCCTTCAAACTGGTGTAACATGGAAATGAAGTGATGAGTGTAAGCGTGCCTTTCAGGAATGTAAATGCCAAATCACTTGAAAAGAAGTATTGGCCCACTACAACCCAACACTACCGATTCGGTTGGCATGTGATGCGTCACCTTACGGCATTGGAGCGGTGCTGTCACACAAATTCCGTGACGGTTCAGAGAGGCCAATAGCCTTTGCATCGCGCTCGCTAACCTCAGCCGAGCGTAACTACGCCCAGATTGACAGGGAGGCCCTCAGCCTGGTGTGGGGGGTGAAGAAGTTCAATCACTATCTGCACGGGCAGAAATTCACCCTACTGACTGATCATCAACCCCTGGTCTCCATTTTTAACCCAAAGAAGGGCGTTCCGGTGATGACGGCACAACGGCTGCAAAGATGGTCACTTTTTCTAGGGGCACATCAGTATGACATAGAGTACAAAGGTACGAAACAACATGGAAACGCTGATGGGCTGTCGCGCCTACCGTTGCCTACGGCGGAAGAAGCACCTGCAGTGGACCCGGTGGAGATATTCCATGCGACCATAGTCGAATGTTTGCCTGTTACAAACGCAAGTATTGAGAAGGAAACCCAAAATGACCCGACACTCTCTCGGGTCTATGATTTGACGGTGAAGGGATGGCCAGCATATGGCGACTCACTGTTGCCAGCATTCTCGCCAAGGAGGAAACAGCTGTCAGTGTGCCGGGGAACCTTGATGTGTGGATCCCGAGTGGTAATTCCACCCAAGTTGAGAGATAGAGTACTCAATGAGCTTCACGAGGGTCATCTGGGAGGGGTAAAAATGAAGAGCCTAGCCAGGGCGTTTGTGTGGCGGCCAGGAATCGATAAAGAAATCGAGGATATGACCAAGAGATGCACAGGATGCCAGAAGGTCCAAAACGCTCCACCACAGGCCCCGTTACATCCATGCGAGTGGCCCTCATCTCCATGGCAATGGGTGCACATTGATTTCGCTGGTCCATTTATGGACTCAGTGTTTCTAATTGCTGTGGACGCCCATTCGAAATGTTCAGAGGTCATTAAAATGTCCTCCACCACCACGGAGAAAACTATTGCAGTCCTAAGGACCATCTTCGCCAGGAATGGGTTGCCAGAACAGATCTGTTCCGACAATGGCCCACAGTTTGTGTCTGAGGATTTCCGGAGGTTCCTGAAGAATAATGGGGTGAAACATTACACATCTGCCCCATATCATCCAGCCACAAATGGATTGGCTGAGAGGTTTGTTCAAACCTTTAAAAAGGCCATAAAGGCAATGTATAATGACGACATACCACTGCTGTGGTGTATGTGCCTTTAAGAGCCCTTGTGTACTGTAATGCCGGTAGTGGCCACTCGGGCTATATAAGCCTGTATAGCGTCTTGTATCTTTTAGTTCACCTCCAGAGTTTGTTCAGTAAACACCTGTTAAACCAGCTCCTGCATTCCGTGTCTCCATTAACACACGGATACAACAGTGGCGACGAATTGGAAACGGACTTACCTGCAATTCGGCAGCACCTCAAGGAGATCGATTCCTCAGACGAAGGTCGAAGAAAAAAAAAGAAAAAACTCTGGTTTCACCAGCTAGCCGGGCTGGTGGCAGGTACTGCAATAATCCTTCCTGGGCGGCGGGCTGGGGCTCGATCGGCTGGCTCTGCAGCGGGGCCGAGCAGCGAAGGCGGAGGCAAACAGAGACGGAGGGTGGAGCACTCGGGAGACGGCCAGCGCTGCAAAGCAGGTTGGCGTTCGGACCAAGCAGAGGGAGGGAAAAGTGCCAGAGAGTCCGGCGGGAACGAGTCTCCAACTATTAAAAATATCTGTATGAATAAAAACCGCGGAGAACAGCGTTGTCAGCAGCGGCAGCGGCGGGAAAGCGCGGGAGGCGCCATTTTTTCTCGGCAAGGAAGAAAGGAAAGCGCGGGAGGCGCCATTTTTTTTCAGGATGCCTAAGACTGGCAATATTACTGCTTTCGATAGTGATGTAGAGGATTGGACCACATATGTGGAAAGAGTGGAGGTATATTGCACAGCGAATGAAATAGAGGATGATAAAAAGGCATCGGTATTTCTAAATCTAATGGGCGCAAGGACATACGGGCTGTTACGAAACTTAATCACTCCAGCCAAACCGATGAACAAGAATTTTAAAGAGATTGTTGATACCCTAAAGGAGCAGTTAAACCCAACACCGCTGCTGATAACGGAACGATTCAAATTCTTCAGGAGGAATCAGCACAAGGGCAGCATGGTGGCATAGTGGTTAGCACTGTTGCCTCACAGCGCCAGGGACCCGGGTTCGAATCCAGCCTCGGGTGACTGACTGTGTGGAGTTTGCACATTCTCCCCGTGTTTGCGTGGGTTTTCTCCGGGTGCTCCGGTTTCCTCCCACAGTCCAAAGATGTGCGGGTTAGGTTGATTGGCTATGATAATTTGACCCTTAGTGTTAGGCGGATTAAAATATGTGGGGTTACGGGGATAGGGTGGGATATGTGTTGGTGTAGGGGTTACGGGGATCGGGTGGGATATGTGTCGGTGCAGGCTCGATGGGCCGAAATGGCCTCTATCTGCACTGTGGGGTTTCTGTGATTCTGTGATTCTGTGAAGAATGAAAGTAACGCTGATTACCTCACCGAATTAAGAAAGCTGTCAAAGCACTGCCAATTCGGGGCAGGACTGGCAGATTCTCTTCGAGACAAATTCGTCTGCGGTCTCCTAAGTGAAGGAACACAGAAAAGGCTACTTCCTGAGAAAGATTTAACACTGGACAAGGCTTTCAGTGTGGCTGTATCATACGAAGCAGCAGCAAGAGGAGATGCAGAGATACAGCAAAAGCCACAGGACTTCGGCACCCATGAAATGACACAGAGTTTTGAGAGATGTTATCGCTGCGGCAGATCCACCCATGACCAGAGGGACTGCTGGTTCAAGGACAAAGCATGCAGGCAATGCGGAAAGATGGGACACATTGCACGTGTATGCCGGTCTGGAAACAAAAAATCCACCGACAGAAAAAAAATCAATAAGGAAAAGTACAGAAAGGTACAAATGATGACGGACAGTAGCTCCGAAGACCAGAAGAGCGATAGCGACTCTGGAAACAAGAGACTAAGCTGTCTCAAATTACATAATGTAATTGCCAAATAAGATTACCAGACCATTTAGGTTACCCTCACGATAGCGGGGTCCCCAGTTAAAATGGAGCTAGATACAGGATCAGCTCTGACTGTCATAAGTTGACGGGATTACGAGTGGCTATTTCCGCATATACCTTTGAAAGACACATCCATTATCTTGAAAACATATACGGGGCAGAAAGTATACCCCAGAGGGAAAATAAGGGTGCCTGTTGTATACAACAGCAAGGAAATACAGAAGTTGTATTTATACGTTCTGCAAGATGGTGGTCCACCGCTGTTGGGACATGAATGGATCAGGAAGATAAGTTTAGACTGGCACTCCATTCAGGCACTGACGGTGACCAGTAAGTAAAAAAATGATGATGACGTCATACCTGAACGATTAAAAGACATCTTGGCCAACGCCTAAGAAGTGTTTGAACAGGAACTAGGAACCTTGAAAGGCGTCACTGCCTCAATAAAAGTGGAAGATGCGGCAATTCCCAAGTTTTTTAAGGCAAGGCCGGTGCCATACACAATTCGTCCAGCAGTCGAGGCAGAGCAGGAGAATTTGGAAAAGGCAGGCGTGTTATCCAAGATAGATTGGAGCGAGTGGGCAACACCCATCGTTCCGGTCATGAAGAAAATGTTGAATAATGATAAAGCTGAAGAACAGAGAAAAATTCGCATCTGTGGGGACTTCAAGGTGACTGTAAACCCGGTCCTTCACACGGTACAGTATCCTCTTCCGAGGATAGAAGATATTTTCGCCTCACTATCCGGAGGGAAACGTTTCACCAAAATTGACTTGGTACAGGCATATCTACAGATGGAGGTTGAGGAGGCCTCTAAAAAGTATCTCACGATAAACACACACAAAGGCCTGTACCAGTACAATCGACTGGTTTTCGGAGTAGCATCAGCTCCAGCTATCTGGCAAAGAGCTATGGAGCAAGTCCTGCAAGGGATTCCGGGGACTCAATGCTGCCTAGACGACATCCTTGTAACAGGAGAAAATGACAACGAGCACCTTGCCAATTAGGAGCAGGTGCTCACTAGGCTGAGAGAACGGGGCCTACGAGCAAATCGCCCCAAGTGCGAATTTTTCCAGAAACAAATATCATATTGTGGCCACAAAATTAACGAATAAGGGTTGCATAAGTCACCTGAAAAAATTGAAGCGGTCATAAAAGCCCCAGCACCTGAAAATGTCTCACAATTAAGGACGTTCCTGGGATTGATAAATTACTATCATAAATTTTTACCGAACTTGTCAACTGTTCTGCACCCTCTTAACGAACTGCTACAAACGGGAGTAAATTGGAAATGGAGCGAAGACTGTAAACGTGCCTTCCATAAATGCAAAGGCTTGATCACGTCCAAGGAAGTTTTGGCTCATTACAACCCATCACTGCCATTCAGACTGGCGTGCGATGCATCCCCTTACAGCGTAGGAGCGGTATTATCGCATAGATTCCCTGATGGCTCGGAGCGGCCAATAGCTTTTGCGTCACGCTCATTGAACTCAGCTGAGCGTAACTATGCCCAGATCGAGAGGGAAGCACTCAGCCTGGTATGGGGAGTGAAGAAATTCAACCATTACCTACATGGACAAAAATTTACCTTGTTGACTGACCATCAACCCCTCGTCTCCATATTCAACCCTAAAAAGGGTGTTCCCATTATGACAGCGCAAAGGCTACAGAGGTGGTCCCTTTTCCTAGGGGCACACCAATATGATATAGAATACAAAGGATCAAAACAGCATGGAAATGCTGACGGTTTATCGCGTCTACCGTTGCCAATGGTAGAAGAGGCACCTACAGTGGACCCAGTGGAGATGTTCCACTCAACCATAGTGGAATGTCTACCAGTAACAAATTCTACCATTGAAAAGGAAACGAGAAATGACCCGACTCTCTCACGAGTCTACGATTTAACGGTGAAGGGATAGCCAGCACATGGCGAACCACTGTTGCCAGCATTCTCGCAAAGAAGAGAACAGCTGTCAGTGTGCCGAGGAACCTTGATGTGTGGATCCAGAGTGGTGATTCCACCCAAACTCCAGGATAAAGTGCTAAAGGAGCTTCACGAGGGGCATCTGGGTGGAGTGAAAATGAAGAACCTAGCTAGAGCGTTTGTGTGGTGGCCAGGTATCGATGGAGACATCGAAGAAATGACCAAGGGCTGTCTAGGATGCCAGAAGGTCCAAAACGCCCCACCACAAGCCCCTCTACATCTATGGGAGTGGCCCTCATCTCCCTGGCAAAGGGTACACATCGACTTTGCTGGTCCATTTATGGACTCAATGTTCTTAATCGCGGTTGATGCACACTCCAAGTGGCCGGAGGTAATAAAGATGTCCTCCACCACCACGGAAAAAACCATCACAGTATTAAGGACCATATTTGCCAGGAATGGGCTGCCTGAACAGATCTGTTCTGATAATGGACCGCAATTTGTGTCCGAAGAGTTCAGGAAGTTCTTAAAAAACAATGGGGTTAAGCACTACACGTCCGCCCCATACCATCCCGCCACCAATGGATTGGCTGAAAGGTTTGTCCAGACCTTCAAGAAGGCCATAAAGGCCATGGGTAATGAAGACATAAAACTACAGCATAAGGTAGATAACTTCTTGTTTGCGTACAGGAATGCAACACATGTGGTTACAAACCAAGCCCCCGCCATGATGTTTTTCAATAGAAGACTAAGATGCCGGCTGGATTTGATCAAGCCAAACATCAGAAGGGACGTAGAGAACCGGCAATTTCAAGGCATGAATGAAAGGCCAACTAGAACCTTCCAGATAGGTCAACAAGTTTTGGCCCGGGACTACCGTACCGAGAAATGGCAGCCTGGAACTATTTGCACACGACTAGGACCGCTGATGTATACCGTGGACATTAGAGAAAGCATAATAAGGCGCCATGCTGACCAGATCATAGAGTCATCCGAAAAGGGACAACCTACACCACAACTCTATACGCCTAATGATGAAGCAGAGATACCCATAGTATCTACCTCCGATCCGGTGATACTGGAACCAGATGAACCCGACACTGGCATTCAAGCCGAATCGACCATGCCAAAAGAACCTACTACACCACCAAAAACTACTACACCACCGAGGCGTTATCCGGACCGAGTCAGGAAGCCTCCAGAGAGACTGACTTATAATTGATTAACTGCAGCAAATGTGTAGATTATTGTTCTTGTAAACATGTTAATTAATGATTACTTAAAATGTTATGTACTGGTTGTCTAAAAGGGGAGGAATTGTGGTGTATGTGCCTTTAAGAGCCCCTGTGTACTGTAATGCCGGTAGTGGGCACTCGGGCTATATAAGCCTGTATTGTGTCTTGTATCTTTTAGTTCACCTCCAGACTTTGTTCAGTAAACACCTGTTAAACCAGCTCCTGCATTCCATGTCTCCATTAACACACGGATACAACAACTGCAACACAAGGTGGATAACTTCCTGTTTGCTTACCGGAATGCGACACATGCAGTAACCAACCAAACTCCAGACGTACTGTTTTTCAACCGGAGACTAAGATGTCGCTTGGATTTGCTCAAACCAAACATAAGACGAGATGTTGAGGATAAGCAGTTCCAGCACATAAATGAGAAGCCAACCAGGAGCTTCAAGATAGGGCAACCAGTCTTGGCCCACGACTACCGAACAGAAAAATGGCAGCCAGGCACGATATGCACACAGCAGGGACCACTAATGTACACAGTGGACGTTGGAGAGAGCATCGTGAGACGCCATGCTGACCAGATTCTAGAGTCACAGGAACAAGCCAAACCTGTACCACAAGCATGTGCATCTGGTAATGAGCCCGAAGTACAGATTGCGTCTACCTCAGAAACAGGGGTATTGGAAGCTGACGAACCAACCAATGACAATGAGCCAGAATCGACTCCACCGCCAGAACAGGGTACTCGAGAAAGGCGCTATCCAGTCCGGATCAGGAAGCCTCCTCAAAGACTGAACTTATAAATGACTATTCTAGTTGATGTATATATTACTGAGAAAATTGTAATTGTAATTAGTTATTATTTAGTTGTTAAATGAATGTTATGTACTGTTTATCTAAAAGGGGAGGAATTGTTGTGTATGTCCCTTTAAGGGAATAACTGGTCTTAGACTGCAGTACCGGCAGTGACCACCCCTGTATAAAAGGCCCTAGCAGGCTTCTGTAGTTTCAGTTTCAAGCTTCCTCTTGTTCAGTAAAGTACCTGTTAAACTGTTCTCCCGAAGTTCGTGTATTATTGAGGCGCGGACTTTACAGTCAGTTGGGTTTATTATTGTGGATGAGGAAATATCTACAGTCTCCAATTAAATTTGTTAACTAATTGTTTGACAGGTTACTTTGCATAATATTACCAGTTTGTCTTCTTTGCCTTTCTTTAACCCTAATTTCTATGGTTAGGTTCATCCAGTGTGAAGGTGTTCCGTTATCATACAGACACAGTAATTGGTGAGTGGGTGAAGCCCAATTCCATCAGAACATCTATGCAACCCCATGATGAGGGCACCACTAACAAAAAGAAATGGAAATCTTTCCAAATTAAAATGAATATCTAATAATTCAAATAACAATAGTCAGAGCCTATTTGACAAGGCTGTCTATTCCATATGATGTCCACTAGTTCCTGTGTATTGATGCAAAGGCTGTTGTGGACATAAGTGTGTATAAATAGAGCTTATTCACCACTGGCGCATAAAACAACATTTAGCTTCACACAGTGATTTATCTGTAGTGTTATCTTAAGTCACCAACAGAAAGCTGAATGGATCCATGCAAATGTAATAACTAGCAGTAACCACATGATGTTTGTTAAGAAGTGTGGCTTATATTGCCACAGATGGTAAAACAAGGAACCCAAGCTCACAAGCAACATTTCAGGAAGTAAGTTACTGCAGAGAGATAGATTTCCTCAGTGTGGTACATGTAACAAAATCATAAACCTGAAGCCATTTAAAAAGAGCAGGTTTATAATCTTGTTACTCATAAAACAAAATCTCGACCCTCCCCCCATAATTAATCAAACAGTGTTTGAAGGAATAACAGAGGCTATTTTGGCCTTTACTGAGATGTTATAAGCATATAATTAATGGTGCTCTCCCATTCATCAGACCCAGTTTACATGTGCTGAGGTTCGTTGACCTAGTTGCTCTGCATGCCTTGTACGGACATATGAACATACAAAAATGACAGATAGGAAAGGACCTGGTCCATCGAGCCTGTCCTATACAGTCTTGTTGCAATTAAGCATCATGACTCCCAAATGTTCCCACCCACCATGTGAGGGGACCAAAACTAGAAACAGTATTCTAGATGAATAATGGAACATAAGAAACAGGAGCAGGAGTAGGTCAGTTAGCCCCTCGAGCTTGCTCCGCCATTCAATAAGATCATGGCTGATCTAATCTTGGCCTCAACACCACTTTCCCGCTCTCTCCCCATACCCCTTGACTCCCTTGTAGTTCAAATGTCTGTCAAACTCCGCCTTGAATATATTCAATGACTCCGCCTCCACAGCTCTCTGGGGTAGAGAATTCCAAAGATTCACAACCCTCTGAGAGAAGAAATTCCTCCTCATCTCCATCTTAAATGGGCGACCCCTTATTCTGAAACTATGACCCTAGTTCTAGATACCCCCACTAGGGGAAACATCCTCTCAGCATCCACCCTGTCAATCCCCCTCAGAAACTCATATGTTTCAATAAGATCACCTCTTATTCTTCTAAACTCCAATGAGTATAGGCCCAACCTGCTCAACCTTTCGTCATACGTCAACCCCTTCATCCCAGGAATCAACCTAGTGAACCTTCTATGCACTGCCTCAATGCAAGTATATCCTTCCTTAAATATGGAGGCCAAAACTGTACGCAGTACTCCAGGTGTGGCCTCACCAGCGCCCTGTAAAGTTACATCTAAACTTCCCTACTTTTATATTCCATACCCCTTGCAATAAAGGCCAACATTCCATTAGCCTTCCTAATTACTTGCTGTACCTGCATGCTAACTTTTTGTGTTTCATGTACTCGGGCCCCAGGTCCCTTTGTACCGCAGCATTTTGTAGTCTCACTCCATTTAAATAATAATTTGCGTTTTCATTCTTCCTTCCAAGGCCTTGGTTAGATGAGGCCTAACCAAGGCCTCATACAAGATTATTATGGTGCTTTTTGTTTTATATTGGATCATCCTAGCAATATATCCCAATACTCTATCAACCTTTACTATAGCCTCACGGCACTGTTCGTGAACCTTTCGAGACTCATGCACTATAACATTTAGGACTTGTTCCTGCTCAAAAGCTTTTAGTTTGGAGCCCTACATGGTATATACACGCTTAGTGTTAGTTCCAACAATTTGCATAACACTACATTTATTTACATTAAATGTCCCCTACCAGGCTCAGGCCCATTCCTCCATTACATCTGGATCTTTTGTTTTAGTATTTTTTCTCATCCAAGGTTCTAACATAAGTGCAAATCCTTCCACCATCTGTGAACTTATTGACAGTTCCCCCAATGTGTTCATTCAGATTATTAATATAGACCGTTAATATCCCAGCACTTTTCTGGAGTATCAGGCTTGTGTAGAAATGTTAGCAACTAGGGTTCCAGCCAATAATCATGGTGACCCAGAAGTGAGTCTTCATAGAATCATGCAGCACAGAAGGAGGCCATTCAGTCCATTGTGCCTGTGATGGCTCTTTGAAAAAGCTATCCAATTAGTTCCACTCACCTACTCTTTCCCCATAGCCCTGCAAATTTTTCCTTTTCAAGGACATATCCAGTCTTGAAATGAGTCATCTCTTTCAAACAGGTAAGATAATAGAGAATGAAGAAAAATGACTTAAGTAGAGCCCAGGGCATTTTCCATCAGCTTCAGGATTGTATTTTGGGGATTGCATGTTACCTGCATATTCATGAATGATGCCTATTGCAAGCACTGGCACTGGAAGTGAATACTTTCACTTCATAACACAAATAGTCCATGAGTCTTAAAACCCTTAGAAAATCAATTGCCCTGTAAAATGTTGCTGGATGGATAACTATTGTGCTTTAGATTTTTGGGTGTAAATGATAAAAATGTCTGTGACCTCTATGGTCTGCGTCACAGTGTGATTCCTTTATGACACCTATTAGATCCGTGTGTTAATGGAGACACGGAATGCAGGAGTTGGTTTAACAAGTCTTTACTGAATGGAGACAACCTGGAAACTGAAACTACAGAAGCCTGTTAGGGCCTTTTATACAGGGGTGGTCACTGCCGGTACTGCAGTCTGAGACCAGTTATTCCCTTAAAGGGACATACACAACAAATCCTCCCCTTTTAGATAAACAGTACATAACATTCATTTAACAACTAAATAATAACTAATTACAATTACAACTACGGTTGCTAGATACATTGGTTGAAGTTAAGCAATTATAAGTTCAGTCTTTGAGGAGGCTTCCTGATTCTGTCTGGATAACACTTCTTTGGGGTATCAGGTTCTTCTGGCAAGGTTGAGTCGGGATCAATGTCGTTGTTTGGTTCGTCTGCTTCCAATATCACCGATTCTGCGGTAGATGCAATTGGTACTTCGGTTTTATCGCCAAGTGTATCAGATCGTGCTGTGGAGTTGACGTTTTCCAGTGACTCTAGAATCTGGTCAGCATGACGTCTTACAATGTTCTCTCCAACGTCCATGGTATACATTAGAGGTCCTTGCCGTGTACAGATCGTTCCTGGCTGCCATTTCTCTGTGCGGTAGTCCCGGACCAAAACTGGTTGACCTATCTTAAAACTCCTGGTCGGCCTTTCATTCATATTCTGAAACTGCCTGTTCTCCACATCTCTTCTGACATTTGGCTTAACCAAATCCAAGCGGCATCGTAGTCTTCGATTGAAGAACATCATGGCTGGAGTTTGGTTGGTAACTGCATGTGTCGCATTCCGGTAGGCAAACAAGAAGTTATCCACCTTGTGTTGTAGGGGTATATCTTCATTACACATTGCCTTGATAGCCTTCTTGAATGTTTGAACAAACCTCTCGGACAATCCATTAGTGGCTGGATGATATGGGGTGGATGTGTAATGCTTAACACCACTGTTTTTTAAGAAACTCTGGAACTCTTCAGACATAAACTGTGGTCCATTGTCAGAGCAAATCTGTTCAAGCAGCCCATTCCTGGCGAATATGGTTTGTAAGACTGTGATAGTTTTTTCTGTGGTGGTTGAGGACATTTTATTACCTTTGGCCACTTTGAATGTGCATCCACCGCAATTAAAAACATCGAGTCCTTAAAGGGACCAGCAAAATCAATGTGCACCCTTTGCCATGGAGATGAGGGCCACTCCCATGGATGTAGAGTGGCTTGTGGTGGGGCGTTTTGGACCTTCTGGCATCCTGTACAGCTCTTGGTCATCTCTTCGATTTCTCTATCGATTCCCAGCCACCACACAAACGCTCTGGTCAAGTTCTTCATTTTTATTCCTCCCAGATGACCCTCATGAAGCTCATTGAGCACTCTATCCTTCAATTTGGGTGGAATTACTACTCTGGATCTACACATCAAGGTTCCTCTGCACACTGACAGCTGTTCTCTTCTCGGTGAGAATGCTGGCAGCAGTGGTTTGCCATGTGCTGGCCATCCCTTCACCATTAAATCATAGACCCAGGAGAGTGTAGGGTCATTTAGTGTTTCCTTTTCTATGTTTGCATTCGTCACAGGGAGACATTCGACTATAGTCGAGTGGAATAACTCCACTGGATCCACTGCCAGTTCTTCTTCCACCGTCGGCAACGGTAGGCGCGACAATCCATCAGCATTCCCATGCTGTTTAGTTCCTTTGTACTCGATGTCATATTGGTGTGCCCCTAGGAAAAGGGACCACCTCTGTAGCCGTTGCGCCGTCATTATCGGTACGCCCTTCTGAGGGTTGAAAATGGAGACGAGAGGTTGATGATCAGTTAGTAGAGTAAATTTCTGACCGTGCAGGTAGTGATTGAACTTCTTCACCCCCCACACCAGGCTGAGGGCCTCTCTGTCAATCTGGGCGTAGTTACGCTCGGCTGAAGTTAACGGGCGTGACGCAAAAAGTTATCGGCCTCTCTGAACCATCAAGGAATTTATGTGACAGTACCGCCCCAATGCCGTCGGGAGACGCATCACATGCCAGTCTTATCGGTAGTGATGGGTTGTAGTGAGCCAATACTTCTCTTGAAGTGATTAGGTCCTTACTCTTCTGAAAGGCCCGCTTACATTCATCGCTCCATTTCCATGCTACTGTCGTTCATAGTAGGGCGTTCAGTGGATGCATAATTGTGGACAAATTCGGCAAAAACTTATGGTAGTAATTCACCAATCCGAGGAATGACCTCAGTTGCGACACATTTTCAGGCGCTGGAGCCTTAACAACTGCTTCAATTTTGTCAGGGGACTTATGCAACCCCTCTTCATCAATCACGTGGCCACAATACTGTAATGATATCAGCAAATAGTGATGTTATTTGCCTGTTCGATTATGATGCCTTAATAGCATGATTGCAGGTATTGATTGCTTGTGCCCGACCAGCAGAGGTCATGTGACCAGACAAGCAGGCTGAGAGTTTTTAGTTTCACTTTAGCTGGAGCTGAAGCATGGTGTCTCCTGAAAAGCTGTATAAAGTCTTGAACAAACCTTAGATTAAAAGTTATTCTTTTTCATAAATGTCTCATCATTGAACCCACAAGGAAATCAATACATGGTGTCAGAAGTGGCTGAAAGAGAGGGACTGAAAGAGATGAAGAAAAAAGTTTGAAGTTAAAACAGCTCTCCACATACTAGCAAGCCAAAAGAGAAAATCGTTGCTTACCATTAGAGAATAGCTAACGAAGTGAAAAATGGAAGGTCTACTCCCACCAGTGACGCTTCATTTGACAGGTAAGGTGGCTGAAAATTGGAGAATGTTCAAACAACGTTTAGAGTTGTATTTAGCGGCAACCGGAGCTGACGAGAAAAGTGATAAACAGAAATCGTCCGTGTTCTTACATGTAGTGGGTGATGCAGCGCTGGAGGTATATAATAATTTCATATTTGCCATTGATGGAGACAAAATGAAGCTAGATAAAATAATGGAACAGTTTGAGGCCTACTGCATACCTAAATGCAACGTGACCTTTGAGAGGCACAAATTTTTCACGTGTACAGAAAATCGGCGAGACTATTGATCAGTATGTGACTGAACTGAGAAACCGAAGCAAATCGTGTGAATTTGGGGGACTGACAGACTCGCTGATAAAAGACAGACTGGTGTGTGGTATTCCAGATAATGGTCTAAGGGAAAGACTGCTAAGAGAGCAAGATCTAGACCTGGGAAAAGCCATAGCACTGTGTAGGGCTACAGAGACTGTGAAGTTGCAGGCAAAGGAGCTGTTCAGTGACAGTAGCTGCAACGTGGATGCAGTGAGAAAGAACGGATACAAACCGTTTAACAAAGAGAGCGCCAATGTGAAAAAAGAGGCGTGGCCAGCAAACAAAAATGAAAGGGACAATCGGAAGTCATGTAGTCAATGCGGTACACAGCATCCACCAAGAAAGTGTCCAGCATATGGTAAAACATGCAATAGATGCAACAAAAACAACCATTATGCCCGTTGCTGTAAGAACCAAGCGCAACAAAGCAAGGTCCATACAGTAGATGAAAGCGAGATAGAGGAATTCTATGTAGATGTGGTATCTGAAAACAAAAAAGAAGAAAGAGACTGGATGTTGACACTAAAAGTGAACGACATACACATTCCATTTAAATTGGATACTGGAGCACAAGTTAATGTGATATCAGAGACCGATTTTAAGAGAATTAGACCCAGACCAAAGTTACATGGAATACAAGTGAAAGTGACCGGATACTCAGGTACTGATATACCAGTGAAAGGAAAATGCATTGTCAAAGTAACACACAAGGACAGAGAGCACACGCTAGCATTAATCATGGTGCCAAAGGAGGTGCAAGCCATACTAGGTTTAAAAGCCTGTGAGAGACTGAACCTGGTAAAGAGAGTCCTCGTTGTGGAAAGCGAAGGAGAGACAGTCTATGATGAACTCATGAAAGAGTACAAAGACCTATTTAAGGGTCTAGGCTGCATTCCAGGAGAACACACGATCAGAGTAGATAAAAGTATGACACCGGTCATACATCCATGCAGAAAAGTTCCGTTTGCTCTTCAAAAGCAACTGAAGGCAGAGTTGGACAGGATGGAAAGCCTGAACGTGATTCAGAAGATAGATGAGCCAACTGAGTGGGTGAGTTCCCTCGTCGTAGTGGACAAAAAGAATGGAAAGCTCAGAATTTGCCTGGATCCAAGAGATCTAAACAGAGCAATAAAGAGAGAGCACTTCAAGCTTCCTACACGTGAGGAAATCATGGCACAGTTGGCAAATGCAAAATATTTCAGCAAGTTAGATGCATCCTCAGGATTTTGGCAGATGAAGCTGGACGAAGCAAGTTCAAAACTGTGCACGTTCAACACTCTATATGGCAGATACAGATTCCTAAGGTTACCATTTGGCATTGCCTCAGCTCCTGAAGTGTATCACAAGACTATCCATATGATCTATGAGCACCTGGAGGGAGTTGATACATCAATGGATGACATCATAGTATGGGGAACCACGAGAACTGAGCATGACGAGAGACTGAAAAAAGTGCTGGAAGCAACAAGGAAAACAAACCTGAAGCTGAACAGAGAGAAATGCCAGCTTGGGGTGACAGAACTGACATTCGTGGGAGATATCCTTAGCAGTGAGGGCATCAGACCAGATCCCAGAAAGGTGTCCGCCATTGAGAATATGCCAAGGCCACAATGCAAAAAGGACGTGCAGAGGTTTAATGGAATGATCAACTACATGGGTAAATTCATATCCAACCTCTCAGAAAAAATAGCGCCACTGAGAAGACTAACTGAAAAGAACATAGAATGGGAATGGAATCATGAGCATGAGAAGTCATGGAGCGATCTAAAGAAACTGCTCACAGAGGAACCAGTTCTGAGGTTTTATGACCCAGCGAGACCCATCAAGATATCATCAGATGCATCACAGAGTGGGCTCGGTGCCGTTCTTCTGCAACAATATGACTACTGGCAATCTATTGCATATGCATCGCGCTCAATGACAGACGCGGAGACGCGATATGCTCAAATAGAAAAGGAGCTGCTCAGCATCACATACGCCTGTGAAAGATTTCACCAGTTTGTGGCAGGACAAGCAATCAGTGTAGAGACTGACCATAAGCCCTTGATTGCATTGTTCCAAAAGCCACTGAATAGCTGTCCGCTTAGAATACAAAGAATGATGATCAGGCTGCAACGCTATACACTGAATGTTGCGTACACACCGGGTAAGCTGATGTATACAGCAGACACGTTGTCCAGAGCTGTTGACCCAAGTGAGCCCGCAAACACCACAATGGATGAAAAAGTGAACGCCTACGTGGACATGATCACAAGTGCACTGCCCATAGCAGATGCAAAAATGGAGCTCATAAAGACTGAAACAAACAAAGATGAAACAATGAGACGACTGAAGAAAAGCACCTTGGATGGATGGCCCAACATGAAGCAAGACTGCTCACCTGACATAGCAGAGTACTGGAACTGCAGGGCGGAACTATCAGTGGTCGAAGACATCATCTACAAAGGAAGTAAAATAGTTATCCCAAAGAGCCTGAGAAAAGAGATGCTAAAAAAGATCCATGGAGGACATCTGGGAATCGAAAAGTGTAAGACAAGAGCACGAGAGGTGATGTACTGGCCACGAATCAACCAAGATGTGACAAATGAGGTGTCAAACTGCACAATATGCCTGAAATATTGAGCAAGCAATCCGGTAGAACCACTAAAGCCACACCCAGCACCAGACAGACCTTACCAGAAGGTAGGCGCTGACCTATTCGTATGTCAAGGGAAGGACTATCTTGTCGTCACAGACTACTACTCCCTGTATCCAGAGGTTTGTAGACTGTACACCACCACTGCAGATGCTGTGATAACATGTATGAAAGCCATATTCTCCAGACATGGCGTGGCAAGCGAGGTCTTCACAGACAACGGACCCCAGTTTTACAATGCAAATTTCCGACACTTTGCCAAAGAGTGGGACTTTGTCCACACAACATCAAGTCCTCACTATCCACAGTCCAATGGACTAGTGGAAAAATCGGTCCAGACAGTGAAAAGACTGATGTACAAGGCAAAAGACAGTGGAACTGACTTCTACCAAAGCATGCTTGTATACCGCACAACGCCGCTCGAGTGTGGTATGTCACCAGCCCAACTCCTGATGGGACGTCGGCTAAGGTCAAACCTACCCATCCCGGAGAACCTCCTGAAAACAAAAGAGGGGGAGAAAGTGAGGAAGTTCAAAGAGCAACAGAAAGAAAAGCAAAAGTACTATTATGACAGAGGAACACAAAACCTACCTGAACTCCACACTGTTGACCAAGTAAGGTTCAAAGACAAAACAAACACATGGGCTGAGAAGGGAACTGTCCTGAGTGAAGTTCAACCAAGATCATACACCATTCAGACAGATGAGGGTGCTGTTCTGAGAAGAAATCGTCGAGATCTTCTCATGGAACCAGCCACAGCAGGTCAAGAGACTGGTACTGTTGAACAACCTGATCACACAGCTGAGAACACATCATCTGAGGCAACAACTCAGATTCAAGGACAATCAATCAGAAAATCCTCAAGACACGTGAAGCCTCCTGAGAGACTCATTGAGCAAATTTAAGGACTATTGTTACAGAAGGAAGTAATGTTATCTTATTCTTTCTTCAAGTTCTAGTGTATTGACATATTTCATGTGAACACACAAAGCAAGGTAAAAAAACCTTGATCATGATAATGATAATGTAAGTTCATTAAGTGTTACAGTTAAAATGCAGATTAATACAAAGAAAACATGTTGTTAGTTAAAAGTAAAATACTTTTGTTTTAAGAAAGGGAGATGTAATGATATCAGCAAATAGTGATGTTATTTGCCTGTTCGATTATGATGCCTTAATAGCATGATTGCAGGTATTGATTGCTTGTGCCTGACCAGCAGAGGTCATGTGACCAGACAAGCAGGCTGAGAGTTTTTAGTTTCATTTTAGCTGGAGCTGAAGCATGGTCATAGAGTCATAGAGTCATAGAGTTTTACAGCACAGAAAGAGGCCCTTCGGCCCATCGTGTCTGCGCCGCCCATCCATCCCTGTCCAGTCTAATCCCATTTTCCAGCATTTGGTCCATAGCCTTGTATGCAATGGCATTTCAAGTGCTCATCCAAATGCTTCTTGAATGTTGTGAGGGTTCCTGCCTCCACCACCCTTTCAGGCATTGAGTTCCACATTCCAACCACCCTCTGGGTGAAAAAGTTCCTCCTCAAATCCCCTCTAAATCTCCTGCCCCTTACCCTGAATCTATGCCCCCTTGTTATTGACCCCCCCACTAAGGGGAAAAGTTCCTCTTTATCTACCCTATCTATGCCCCTCATTATTTTGTACACCTCAATCAGGTCCCCCCTCAGCCTTCTCTGCTCCAAGGAAAACAACTCCAGCCTGTCCAGCCTCTCTTCATAGCTGAGGCGCTCCATCCCAGGTAACATCCTGGTGAATCTTCACTGCACCCTCTCCAAAGCAATCACATCCTTCCTATAGTGAGGCGACCAGAACTGCACACAGTACTCCAGCTGTGGCCTCACCAGCGTTTTGTACAGCTCCATCATAACCTCCCTGCTCTTATATTCTATGCCTCGGCTAATGAAGGCAAGTATCCCATATGCCTTTTTAACCACCTTATCTACCTGCTCCGCTGCCTTCAGGGATCTATGTACATGTACACCAAGGTCCCTCTGACCCTCTGTACTTCCTAGGGTCCTACCACTCATTGTGTATTCCCTTGCCTTATTTGTCCGTCCAAAATGCATCACCTCGCACTTTTCAGGGTTAAATTCCATTTGCCACTTTTCCGCCCATCTGACCAACCCGTTTATATCGTCCTGTAGCCGGAGGCTTTCCTCCTCGCAATTTACCACCCCACCAATTTTCGTGTCATCTGCGAACTTACTGATCATACCTTTTACATTTTCATCCAAATCATTTATGTAGATCACAAACAATAAGGGACCCAGCACCGATCCCTGAGGTACCCCACTGGACACAGGCTTCCAGTCACAAAAGCAACCTTCGACCATCACCCTCTGCCTCCTGCCACTCAGCCAGTTTAGGATCCAACGCGCCAAGGCACCCTGGATCCCATGGGCTCTTACCTTCTTGACCAGTCTCCTATGCGGGACTTTGTCAAAAGCTTTACTGAAGTCCATGTACACCACATCCACAGCATTTCCCTCATCCACCCCACTAGTCACCCCCTCGAAAAATTCGATCAGATTTGTTAGACATGATTTACCCTTAACAAAGCCATGCTGACTATCCCCGATTAATCCTTGCCTCTCCAAGTGGAGATTAATTTTGTCCCTCAGAATTTTTTCCAATAATTTCCCCACCACAGATGTTAGACTCACTGGCCTGTAATTCCCTGGTTTATCCCTGCTACCCTTCTTGAATAATGGTACTACGTTAGCTGTTCTCCAGTCCTCTGGTACATCCCCTGTGGCCAGAGAGGTTCTGAAAATTAGTGTCAGAGCCCCTGCAATCTCCTCCCTTGCCTCCCACAGCAGCCTGGGATACATCTCGTCCGGGCCTGGGGATTTATCCACTTTTTGGCCCGCTAAAACCGCTAGCACCTCCTCCCTCTCGATGCTAATATGTTCAAGTATGTCACAGTCCCCTTGCCCGATTTCTATGTCTGCATCGTCTTTCTCCATAGTGAACACAGATGCAAAAAATTCATTTAAAGCCCCGCCTACATCCTCTGGCTCTACACACAGATTGCCACTTTGGTCCCTAATGGGCCCTACCCTTTCCCTGGTTATCCTCTTGCCCTTAATATACTTATAAAACATCTTAGGATTTTCCTTTATTTTGCTCGCCAGTGTTATTTCATGGCCCCTCCTCGCCCTCCTAATTTCTTTTTTAAGTATGCCCCTGCACTTTTTATACTCCTCTAGGGCTTCTTCTGTCTTTAGTCTTTTGTAACTGCCAAAAGCCCCCCTCTTATTTCTAATGCATTTTTGTATATCCCTTGTCATCCAAGGTTCCCTTTGCTTGTTGGTCCCACCCTTGACCTTTACAGGAACATGTTGGCGTTGTACTCTCTCTATTTCCCTTCTGAAAGTCTCCCACTGTTTTGATGTGGATTTTCCTATAAGCAGCTGCTCCCAGTCCACTTTGGCCAGATCCTGCCTTATCATATTAAAATCGGCCTTCCCCCAATTTAGAACCCTTATTTCCGGGCCGTCTTTGTCTTTTTCCATGACCACCTTAAATCTCACCGAATTATGGTCACTGTCGCCAAAATGCTCTCCTACTGACACTTCCACCACTTGCCCGGCTACATTCCCCAGAATTAGGTCCAGTACCGCCCCCTCTCTTGTAGGACTTTCTACATGTTGGCTCAAAAAGCTCTCCTGGATGCACTTTAAGAATTCTGCACCCTCTAAGCCTTTCACACTCTGACTGTCCCAATTTATATTGGGGAAGTTGAAATCCCCCACTATTATTACCTTATTATTTTCGCACTTCTCAGAGATTTGCCTACATATCTGTTCCTCTATCTCCCCCTGACTGTTTGGGGGCCTATAGTACACTCCCAGCAAAGTGCTTGCCCCCTTTTTGTTTTTAAGTTCTACCCATATGGCCTCATTAGAGGAACCCGCTAATATATCATCCCTCCTTACAGCAGTAATTGACTCCTTAATTAATATTGCAACACCCCCTCCCCTTTTACACCCCCCTCTGTCTCGCCTGAAGATTCTATACCCCGGAATATTGAGCTGCCAGTCCTGACCCTCCCTCAACCATGTCTCCGTGATAGCAACAATATCGTACTCCCATGTGTTCAACAACAACTTCAGTTCATCCACCTTATTTGCAAGACTCCTTACATTAAAATAAATGCCTTCCAGCCCTGCCATATTCTCTTTTGCCTTCACATATTTGCTCTGCCTTCCCAGCTGACTTGTTTTTCCCTCTGTATTTGGCCGTAAATCACCCCCTACTATAGCTCCACTCTGTACCCCAACCCCCTGCCAAGTTAGTTTAAACCCTCCCCAGCAGTGCTAGCAAACCTCCCCGCAAGGATATTGGTTCCCCCCTGGTTCAGGTGTAAACCGTCCGACTTGTACAAGTCCCACCTTTCCCAGAAGCAGACCCAGTGATCCAGGAAACTAAAGCCCTCCCCCTTGCACCATCCCTTTAGCCACGCATTCATCTGTTCTATCTTCCTATTCCTATACTTACTAGCACGTGGCACCGGGAGTAATCCAGAGATTACAACCTTTGAGGTCCTGCTCCTTAATCCTTCACCTAGCTCCCTAAATTCTTGCTGCAGGACCTCATCCCTCTTTTTACCTATGTCGTTGGTACCAATGTGGACCACGACCACTGGCTGTTCTCCCTCCCCCTCCAGAATGCCCTGCAGCCGCTCAGTGACATCCTTGACCCTGGCACCAGGGAGGCAACAAACCATCCTGGATTCACGTCTACGGCCACAGAAACGCCTATCTGTTCCCCTTACTATAGAATCCCCTACCACTATTGCTCTCCCACTCTTTTTCCCCCCTTCCTGGGCAGCAGGAGCACCCCCAGTGCCAGGAAGTTGGCCGCTGCTGCCTTCCCCTGGTGAGTCATCCCCCTCAACAGTATCCAAAGCGGTATACTTGTTTGAAAGGGGGATGTCCGCAGGGGTTCCCTGCACTACCTGCCTGCCTTTGTTGCTCCGCCTGATGGTCACCCCCTGTGCTGCCCTACCCTGAGGCGTGCACAACTCGCTAAACGTGTTATCCACGAGCCTTTCAGCATCGCGCATGCTCCAAAATTCATCCACCCGCAGCTCGAGCGCCGCAATGCGGTCTACAAGTAGCTGCAGCTGGATGCATTTCCTGCACACATGGTCATCAGGGACACTGGCAGCATCCCTGACTTCCCACATAGAGCAGGAGGAGCAGAGCATGGGTCTGAACTCTCCTGCCATGACTTACCCCTTTAATTTCTTTAAAAATTTATTCAATACCCCAGTTACAGGTATGCTCTAGGGCGCTTTATTTACCAACTATCCCCACTACACCACAGAAATTTAACACCACAGAATTCAAGCTTGTATTGAAAAAAGAGAAATACTCACCAACCAATCACCTACCTGCTCCCTGGTGACGTCACACACTGATTACTTTTTACCTCTCTCCCCGCTGCTGAGTTGGTGTGCCTCGCTGCTCTCCGGTTTTTATACCGGTCTCACCACGCTGGTCCCGACTGGTCTCGGGCCTCGCTGCTCTCCGGTTTTTATACCGGTCTCACCACGCTGCTCCCGACTGGTCTCGGGCCTCGCTGGTCGCCGGGTTTTCTCCCGAGCTCCTCCTCGCTGCTCTCGCTGGTCCCGACTGGTCTCGGGCCTCGCCTCTCTCCGGTTTTTATACCGGTCTCACCACACTGCTCCCGACTGGTCTCGGGCCTCGCTGGTCGCCGGGTTTTCTCCCGAGCTCCTCCTCGCTGCTCCCGCTGGTCCCGACTGGTCTCGGGCCTCGCCTCTCTCCGGTTTTTATACCGGTCTCACCACACTGCTCCCGACTGGTCTCGGGCCTCGCTGGTCGCCGGGTTTTCTCCCGAGCTCCTCCTCGCTGCTCCCGCTGGTCCCGACTGGTCTCGGGCCTCGCCTCTCTCCGGTTTTTATACCGGTCTCACCACGCTGCTCCCGACTGGTCTCGGGCCTCGCTGGTCGCCGGGTTTTCTCCCGAGCTCCTCCTCGCTGCTCCCGCTGGTCCCGACTGGTCTCGGGCCTCGCCTCTCTCCGGTTTTTATACCGGTCTCACCACACTGCTCCCGACTGGTCTCGGGCCTCGCTGGTCGCCGGGTTTTCTCCCGAGCTCCTCCTCGCTGCTCCCGCTGGTCCCGACTGGGCTGAGCTGTATAAAGTCTTGAACAAACCTTAGATTAAAAGTTATTCTTTTTTATAAATGTCTCATCATTGAACCCACAAGGAAATCAATACAAATACGATATCCGTTTCTTTGGATTATTTTTTTTTTCTTTCTTCTGGCGTTGACCTTCAACAACGTCGTCTGAGGTGCTGCCGAGTTGCAGGTAAGTTCGTTTCTTACTCGTCGCCAGTATTAGATCCGTGTGTTAATGGAGACATGGAATGCAGGATTTGGTTTAACAAGTCTTTACTGAATGGAGACAACCTGGAAACTGAAACTACAGAAGCCTGCTAGGGCCTTTTATACAGGGGTGGTCACTGCCGGTACTGCAGTCTGAGACCAGTTATTCCCTTAAAGGGACATACACAACAACACCTAGAAGAAGCATCAGTATAAAAATGAATGGCTTCATTGCTGCAGGTTGATATTAAGAAAGGTGATGCTGGGAAGTCATTCAGCATGTGACAGATGTCAATGAGCGCATCATTGCTGAAATGAAACAGAAACAGTTCTGACGAAAGGTCATCGACCTGAAATGTTATCTCTGTTTCTCTCTTCACAGATGCTGCCTGACCTGCTGAGTTTCTCCAGCATTTTCTGTTTTTATTGCAGATTTCCAGCATCTACAGTATTTTCTTTTTGAAACAGAAACTGGTCTGTCAAGACCAAGTAATTTGTTCTTGGTCTGCATACCCTTGAAAAAGGATACTCCCACTACTAGATTTCTTTGCCAAATACAGGCAGAGTGCTGACTGTCCCATTACTCCTCGGGCACATTCTCCTCCCTCAATCACCTCTACCTCTTCCTTCCATCCCACTTCTCACTCAAAACTCTTGTTGTATACTGCTCTAAAAGACCTATACCGACTTCCTTTCTGAGATGACCTTCCTTCTCTCCTTCCTTAACCTCTGTACCGAGCAACACCCGATGCCTCAGTTACCTCAATCCACAAATAAAGTTACCTAGCCCTCTTGCCTTTGACTTCCTATCTGCACTCAATCTGATCCTTCAAGTAAACTCTCCCATCCATACCCAAGACTACCCATTTGACCTTGCTATCACTCAAGGCCACTCTGCTCCTAAGTTCTCAATCACAAGCAATTGGTATTTTGATCACTTCCTCATCTCCTTTACCACCCACATACCCCTGCTGTCCCCTAACCCACTACCCTCAACATCCAGCCATGGAAAAAACATGAATCGTAGCATCCATTTCTGCACAAAAAGTACAGAAAATGGCAACTTGCCCTTACTGTAGTCAGATCTGCCTCCTTATAATTTGCTTAAGCAGAATTTAAAACATCAGAGCATAGTTTCCAATGTTCAGCATGAGTATAAATTGGGTTTGCCTATTTTACACTCACATTTTTTTGCTAAAATTAGCAAACAGAGGAAATCAATATCAGGCATTGTTCCATTGTGACAGAGTATAATTCAGTTTAGAAGATATGAAGTTACAATGTTATTTTGCTGCCAATGGAACCTCAGTAGTCTCAGCTATACACAGTAAACATACGGTAACAGTGTGTACAGGACATTGCTGGCACATCAACCAATATAACAAATATCTCAAGTATCCATCTTGGCCTTACAATAGTAATCTCCAGCACATAACAGCTAATGTAATTTCTGTCTTATTACCTGCTGCAGGAGAAAGATTAGCTAAAGTACTTAAGTGCCAAATATCAGATAATTGGACAAGATGAGATTGATTGGTGGGTGCAGAGTTGACACCTGGAGGAATGGATAAATTGAATGGGGGTCAGTACCAGCAGCACGATTAAATATTTATTTAGTACACCATTTAGTTACCTGCTTCATGAAAATTGACAATCCACAGCCACCTCATACAAGGGCATCTTTATTAGGAAAGAAGAAATAATCTAACCATTAATCTGTTGATAATCTCTTGAAATATGTTTGGGGAATACTCCATGATGATTACAATTGCAAAGTAGGAAAAAGGAATATTATATCTTAATATTGCTATTACAGTCACTGAAAGAAAAATACATGCAAGGAATCAGTTTTGAATTTATTCCCACAAGTAAAAATGTTTTACGGCCTCTTTTGATTTGCAGTGCTTCTAACGCAAACAATGATCTAAAATGAACTTCCATTTTACAAGTTTAATACTCTTCAGTACAGTTCACAGCGTTTTCCACGAAGAACACAATTCAGTCTCTACAAACCTTTCTACTGTGAGCCCTGACACTGTGTTTTGTGAAAGAAGTCCCAGCTGAACACTGAGTAAATCTAAAGTCACACATGGGCAGGAATGTGCCACGTAAAGGATAGACACACAAGAAGCAACTAGTGCATATTATATAAATTGCATTGCATCGGAGGAATTAATGTGTTACATAATAGCTGGGAAGGAGTATGCTACTGGATAACAATGTATCATGAGGAAAGGAAGCTCAGGTTTGACCAACCTAAATGGAGTTATTTCAGGAGGGGACAGATGGGGGATGGGGGAAATGCAGCGAATGTGGCGTACATGGACTTTCAGACAACCTTTGACAAGGCACCACACAGGAGACTATTTGAGAAACTTAAGAGGTAAGTAATTAGGAGAAGGGTAGCAAACTGGATTAAAAACTGGTTAGAAGGGAGGAAACACAGAGTAGGAGTTAAAAGCAGTTTCTCAGAGTAGTTGGAAGTGCATAGTGGTGTCCAGCAGGGTTCTATTCTGTAACCACTTCAGTAATTTGGTTATAAGACTAGAGGAAGTGGTATCCAAATCTGCAGCTGATACTAAAATAGAAGGTTTTATTGGAGGAAATATGGAAAAAGTATTCCCTCTGGCGAGTAGGTCAATAACCAGTGATCATAGATTCAAAATCATTGGGAAAAGCTCTAGAGGGAAGATGAGGAGAATTTTTTTCACTCAGAGTTGTCGGGATCTGGAACACTCTACCTGAAAAGGTGGTGGAAGCTGATTCCATAAATAATTTTAAAAGGGAGTTGGCCAGGCACTTGAGGATGAGGAACTTACAGGGTTACGGACAAAAATGTGGGACTGAGTACGACTGCTCTTTCAAAGAGCCAGCACAGGCACGACAGGCCGAATGGCCTCCTTCTGTGCTGTAAGTTTCTATGGTTCTTTGATATTGATATTATGGTGGAATGCGAAAAATGTGGCAGATGGAATTAATATTAGTAAGCGTGAGCTAGTACATTTTGATAAAAAAATAAAAGTAATCATTATACTTTAAATGGGGGAAAGCTGGGTGATGTGGATGAGGAGTAGATATTTAGGGGCTCAGGTACACAAGACATTAAAAGCAGCACCTCAAGTGGATAAGGCCATAAAATAGGTAATACAGTAATGGGTTTTATGGCAAGAGGTATAAGATATAAAAGTCAAGATGTAATGGTGAATCTATATAAACCTTAGCAAGACCAAAGTTAGAGTACCATGTATGGTTTAGGCTTGTTGCTATAGGAAGGATGTTGAGGTAATGTTGGCCCAGAAATTTGGGTCTCCACGAGTGAGTACGTGGATGTACTCCACGAGTGAGTATGCATGGGGTACTCACCCGTAAGCCCAATGGAAGTGCCAGTTTCCTGCATGCACTGCGCATGCGCGGGAAGCCGGAACTTCCGTTTCCCTGAAAGAAGGGGTTCAGAGGTCAAACACGTGCGCAGTAGAGGCAGCACGTGCGCCTGGAACTTACATTTTTTTTGCAGGTTTCTCCGGGAGGGTAAGTCTCCAGCAGTTAGACATATAAAAAGCAGTCGCAAGGGCTGCTTTTTACAAGGTAAGTGGTGAATTAATTAAAATTAAAACATTTTTTCCACAGGTTTATTATTTTTAAATACTTTAAAGAAAGGTAAGTTTATTTTTAGCCCCGTTAGAAAATAAAATAATTTTTTTCAAAAATTTAAATTATTGTTTAAAATAGTTATTTCATGTAATTTATAGTTTACTTAAAAAATGTGATTTAAAAAAAATTTATTTGAAGATTTAGTGATGTTTTGGGGCTCGTAGTATTTATAAGTTTGACAGCCCTTCCTGTCAACCTTATGAATGAAGCATTCCCTGCTCCGATTGGCTCTCCATGGCCCACGTGATCCCAGGGGACGCATCGAACTAACTGCGCCCCTGGGATACGCAAGCACTGCGCGCCGGCAGTTGGAGCAGGCCCAGGATCGGAATCCCACGGGGGCCCACAGCTCAACGGCCGGTGCGGTAGGTAAGTGCAGGTCGGGGGCTTACACCCGCGGGAAGCCTCCGACCCGAATTTCTGGGCCATTAAGAGAGGTTTCAGTGCAGATTCACTAGGCCAGTATAATGAAATACAATAATGAAGTAAAACTGGAAAATTGGAGCTGTTTTCATTGAAGCAAAGGAGAATATGGGGTGATTTAATAGAAGTGTTTAGTATTATGAAGGCATGGGACAGGATAGGTAGAAACAGATTGTTTCCAGTGGTGAGTGCTCTAGAATGACAGGACAATGTTACAAGATTAAATGTAAAAGATTTGGACAGACAGTTATTTTTACACAGAGGGTTATGAGTCTGTGGAATGCACAACCAGAGTTAGTGATTGAAACAGAGACCATGCCACTTTTAAGAATAGTTTAGCTAGGTTGTTGAAGGTAAGGGGATAAAGGGACATGGAAACAGGGCAGATACATTGGATTAGGAGTACTGTTTGCATGAAGGATAAAGACTAATATCGACTTGTTGGGCTGAGCAGCCTTTTTCCATATTGTAATTTCTATATAAGGTAACCGGAAGCAGCAAGCACTAGCTTTTTGGAAAAACAAGATTTCTGACCAGGACCAAGAGCCAATGTGCAGGACGCTCCCCAAGGTTGAAGGAATAAAAAATACAGTGATGTAAATCAGCAAGTAATGATTCGGTGATGCCAAGCTTTGATTTTAAAACGCTGAAGCTTCCCGGAGGAGAATGCACTTTATATTGTGGAGCTACTCTTGTTTTCATTTGACTCATTTTGAGCACTGCAAAAGCAAGATTCGAACAATCTAGCTTTCTCAGACCAAACCTTAAACAGAAGCATGTTCTAAGTGAGAATTATCTATTCTTCTTTGCACATCATTTTAATATTTATCAGATTAACAACATTTCTTGAAATGCAGAACACACGAGTTTAACATGTGAGAGGTTAAGCAGTGCACTGAAATTATTTACAGAGGAATTTTAATCTTCTTGTGGTTTACAATATCCAGCATTTGACCTTGCAGAATAGAATTTTCCTGTGGGCAATTTCCTGGAACACAGATGAATCATGACGCACTTGTAGTAATGTTTGGTTCACATTTGGCCTTGGAGAGGGTGCAGAGGAGATTTAGTAAAATGGTACCAGGGATGAAGGACTTCTGAGAGTGGAGAAACTGGGCTTGTTCTCCTCAGAACAGAGAAGCTTAAGGGGAGATTCAAAATTATGAGGGGTTTTGATGGAGTAGAAAGGGAGAAACTGCTTTCACTGGCAGGAGGGTTGGTAATCAAAGGACACAGATTTAAAATAATTGGCAAAGGAGCCAGGGAGGAGATGAGGAGACATTTTTTCCACAGCGAGTTGTTATGATCTGGAATGCGCTGCCTGAAAAGGGTGGTGGAGGCAGATTCAGTAGTAACTTTAAAAAGTGAATTAGATATATACTTGAAAAGGAAAAGTTTGCAGGGCTATGGGGAAAGAGCAGGGGAGTGGGATTAATTGGACAGTTCTTTCGGTACAGGCATGATCAGCTACCTTCTGTGTTGTGTGATACTATGATCCTAAGATTTCCTATGCATCTGAATTGTTGCTTAGTCAGTACAAATGATGAAAAGCTTGGTGATCCAGCTATGGGGTGTGCAAAGAAAATTAGGGATAATCCCGACTTACCCACAAGGTCCAGTATTCCCAAAAAATACCCATCTTGATCATCAATAGTTGCTTCCTCTATTAGAAATTAATAATTACTTATCTAATTTCTCAAAAATCTATACAACTTCTACATTGAAGTGGTAGATTTCATACAAGCACGCCTGACACTGCCTGTGTTCATTTGCACTAGTGGCAGTAAGCATGGGCTGGATTTTCCCAGCCCTAGGGAGGCAGGTTTGGAGGCGGGGCTGCTTGGAAAATGGCAGAATCTGGGGGCGGGTACCCATCCCGCCCCCAATCCGCCTCCGTGCCATCTTCCCAGGAGGCGGGTAGCCGACCCGCGCCGGGTCCCGTCTCCTGGAGGCGGGAAGGAGATTACAGCCACTTGCAGTTAACAGGCAGTTAAGAGGATTATCCCCATTTTCCCAGCAGAGGTGCGGCCTTCCCGATGCCGGGAAACCCCGCCAGGGTCACCGAGGCAAGCAGTGGGTCGGAGGGGGTCGGAGGGGTGCAAAAGTGAGCTGTGGAGGTAAATGATGGGTGCAAGTGTGGAGAGGTAAGTATGTGAAGTGAGTGGAAACTGATAGAAAATGTTTACTTACCTTTGTTTCTTCCTGCAAGCTTCAACAGTTGGGGATGCGGAGACTCCCGCATCTCACCAGCAGAGAGGACAGATGGCTGCAGCATTCTCCGATGCAACAACCATCTAATTTCTTGAATACAAGGACTCATCAAACAACAGAGAATGTCAGTGTTTGACAGCTTCACAGAGCTGTCAAACGATGACAATTCATCTGTCAAAATTTTTTGACAAATGAAACATCATACGCTGACGTTCTCTGTCACCGGCTTCCCCTTAATTGGCCTGCTAAACCTGCTGGGCGGGCAAGGTCAATCAAGGGAAAATAGCGTGGGTTGGCCACAAGTCGATGGAGGCGGGACTGAAACCCGACTAGCAGCAGTCCCACCTCCAACGCACCCCCATTGGCAAAACCACCCCCTATGTGTCACACAAAAGAGGGTGTCATGTATTTTTTCTCACTATATCGATCACTGGCTCATTCCAAATGGAAGCAAATGCCTGGCTCTATCACACTGGGGTTTTGCAAGCACCCAGCATCTCCAAGCCATTTCCTGCATCTGGAAGGCAATACTCGATTTTTGGTAGCAATGTATATTACATATTATAGAAAATAAAATCCAAAAGGGATTAGATCAGGAATGTTAATGCCAAAATAAAAAGGGAGATCTTGACTGCCTGAAGGGATTATGTATGTGAATTGAGAAAAGAAAGTAGCAAGTAGAAAGAAGCAAACAAATCAAAATAAATAGAATAATTGTCGGCAACTTGAGTGAAAGTATTTATGTAAATTGAAGGAAGCACAAACCTTATACAATAATTCAGACATGAGTTGTCCCGTGTGCTCAATACTCATCAAATATTCTGCTCTATTTGTCCATTACCTTTCTCCAGGACGAATAATCAAATTGAAATTTACAGTTCTTTGTGCACAAAGTATACCTGCAAAAGTGTACCCATTAATTTGCAGTTATGTAGTTTTTGTATGCGAATTAAAACCAGCGCCTACACACTATGTAAATTCACATAATTATAAGCGCTGTATAGCCTATTTCTGTATAGCTTTGTTCTGATGAAGGGTACCAGACCTGAAACATTAACTCTCTTTCTCTCTCCATGGATGCTGCCTAGCCTGCTGAGTGTTTCCAGCATTTTCTGTTGTTATTTCAGATTTCCAACATCAGCAGTATTTTGCTATTCTATAGCCTATGTTGATCTATCTACACGTTATGTTGTATAATCATTCAGAACAGAACTTTACAACCTGCCTGCATAAACACGCAACAGCCAAAAGGCAATGGTTACTGTAACAATTCATAGAATCATAGAATGGTTACAGCACAGAAGGAGGCCATTTGGCCCGTCGATCTCATGCCGGCTCTCTGCAAGAGCACTTCAGCTAGTCCCACTCCCCTGTCCTTTCCCCGTAGCCCTGCAATTTTTTTCCTTCAGGTACTTATCCAATTTCCTTTTGAAATCCATGCTTGAATCTGCCTTCACCACTCTTTCAGGCAGTGCATTCCAGATCATAACAACTCGCTGCGTAAAAATGTTTTTCCTCATGTCGTCTTTGGTTTTTCTGCCAATCACCTTAAATCTGTGTTCTCTGGTTCTCGACCCTTCTGCCAATGGAAACAGTTTCTCTCTATCTATCTGTCTAGACCCCTCATGATTTTGAACACCTCTATCAAATCTCCTCTCAACCTTCATGGCTCAAAGGAGAACAACCCTGGCTTCCCAAGTCTATCCACATAACTGAAGTGCCTCATCCCTGGAACCATTCTTGTAAATCTTTCTGCACCCTCTCTAAGACCCTCACATCTTTCCTAAAGTACAGTGCCTAGAATTGGACACAATACACAAGTTGAGAATAGGTTCATCATAACTTCCTTGCTTTTATACTCTATGCCTCTATTTATAATGCCCAGGATCCTGTATACTTTTTTAACCGCTTTCTCAATCTGCCCTGCCACCTTCAACGATTTGTGCACATGTACCCACAGGTCTCTCTGCTCCTGCACCCACTTTAGAATTGTACCCTTTAGCTTATATTGCCTCTCCTCGTTCTTCCTACCAAAATGTATCATTTTGCACTTTTCTGCGTTAAATTTCATCTGCCACCAGCCTGAAGTCTATCACTATCCTCCTCACTGTTCATTGTTCATTATACTTCCAAGTTTTGTATCATCTGCAAAGTTTGAAATTGTGCCCTGTACACCCAAGTCCAAGTCATTAATGGTCCATATATTCCGATGCCTAAGGGTGCGTACGCACTGTGTACACACCCGTAGGGACATCAGAAATGCCAGTTTCAGGCATGCCAAGCGCATGCGCTGAAAACCAGCATTTCCGATCTGTCAAGAATGCTCTTGACAGATCGGACGCCTGCCCTAGAGAAGGGCCTCTGCGGGCAGCTAGTTCCGCTTTCTGGAGAACCTCCGCCCACTGAAAACCCTTAGAAATCTTACGCCTGGTAAAAGCAAGCATAAGGCCTGCTGTTACCAGCATACGATTTGAAAAAAAAAAAGCAAAAAAAAAATTTTTTCACTCATTTATCATTTAAAAATACTTTAAAAAAAAGGTAAGTTTATTTTTAGCCCTGTAAAAAACTTTAATTATTTTTTTCAAAAAATTAAATTTTTGCTTAAAATATTTAATTTATTGCAATTTCAACTAATTTTAAAAATGTGATTTTTAAAAAAAAATTGATTTAATGTTTTAAAGTGTTTTTGGGGTGATCTCCATTCATATATTTGACAGGTCTATCTGTCAAGTGTATGAAGGGAGATTCCCTTCTTTGATTGGCCCCCCATGGCCCATGTGATCCCAGGGCACTTGCGAACCGCATGCGCCTCTGGGATATGTGGGCCCTGCACATTTCGAATTGGAGAGACCCAGGAGTGGAAGTGTCTGGACCACGGGAGCCCTCAGGTAAGTCCGTAGATTTTTTTCCAGATCGGAGGCCTCCATACGCGGGAAGCCTCCGATCAGAAAATACGGCCCAGTGTATATATCAAGAAAAGCAGGGGTCCTAGTACTGACCCCTGGGGAACATCAATTCAATTCAATTCAATTCAATTTCAATTCAATTCAATTCAAATGCTTTATTGGCATGAAAGTTTACAGAGAACCATATTGTCAAAGCTTACATAGCAAAAAGGTACATTTTCAAACATTCTGTAGGTGTCAATCGATTTGACATTTGTTGGGTACATACAATATTACTTTTAAACAATATTAATTTTAAACAGTCTTTGTACTTCATTTGGTACGTTCAATATTAATTTTAAACAGTCTTAATTTTAAACAGTCCTCAGGTTGTGACATGTTGTTACATATTTGGCCCCAAGGTATGGTCTGTCTCCTTCTCCCAGGACTAATCTCAATTTTGACAGGTCATCCAATTCCTTGAAATCTGGGGTTGTTTGGCTTAGCTTGTTGAATAATATGTTTCTTGATGTGTTGAATTTTTCGCATTTTAGGAGGAAATGCATTTCTGTTTCAACCTCGCCGGCCAGACATTGATCGCATATTCTATTCTCTCTAGGCTGCCAGGATTTCTTGTATCTGCCTTTTTCAATTTCAATTTCAATTTCCAGTTGGTGTATACTGTATACTTCCTCCAGTCCGAAAAACAACCATTCACCACTACACTCTGTTTCCTGTCACTTAGCCAATTTTGTATCCATGCTGCCACTGTCCCTTTTATCCCATGGGCTTCAACTTTGCTGGCAAGCCTATTATGTGGCACTTTATCAAACACCTTTTTTAAAATTTGCTTATGGGATCTAGGCATCGTTGGCAAGGCCAGCATTTATTGCCCATCCCTAGTTGCCCTTGAGAAGGTGGTGGTGAGCCGTCTTCTTGAACCGCTGCAGTCCGTGTGGTGAAGGTACTCCCACAGTGCTGTTAGGTAGGGAGTTCCAGGATTTTGACCCAGCAACCTTTTGGCATAATCGATGTACACTACATCAACTGCATTACCCTCATCAACCCTCTCTGCTACCTCATCAAAAAACTCAACCAAGTTAGTTAAACACAATTTGCCTTTAACAAATCCATGCTAGCTTTCCTTAATTAATCCACACTTGTCCAAGTGACTGTTAATTTTGTCTCCGATTATCGTTTCTAATAACTTCCCCACCACCGAGGTTAAACTGACTGGCCTGTAATTGCTGGTTTTATCCTTACACCCTTTTTTGAACAAGGGTGTAGCATTTGCCATCCTCCAATCCTCTGGACGATTCGAAGATTATGGCCAGTACCTCCGCAATTTCTACCTTTATTTCCCTCAGCATCCTAAGATGCATCCGTCCAGTCCGGGTGAATTATGTACTTTAAGTACAGCCAGCCTTTCTAGTACCTCGTCTTTATCAATTTTTATCCCGTCCAGTATCTCAACTACCTCCTCTTTCACTATGACTTTGGCAGCATCTTCTTCTTTGGTAAAGATATATGCAAAGTACTCATTTAGTACCTCAGCCTTGCCCTCTGCCTCCATGCCTCCTTTTTGGTTCCTAATCGGCCCCACCCCTCCTCTTACTACCCGTTTACCATTTATATGCCTATAGAAGTCTTTTGGAGTTCCTTTTATGTTAGCTGCCAATCTATTCTCATACACTCTCTTTGCCCCCCCTTATTTCCTTTTTCACTTCCCCTCTGAAATTTCTATATTCAGCCTGGTTCTCACTTGTATTCTCAACCTGACATCTGTCACACGCCCCCTTTTTCTGCTTCATCTTACTCTCTATCTCTTTCATCATCCAGGGAGCTCTGACTTTGGTTGCTCTACCTTTCTCCCTCGTGGGAATGTACCTCAACTTTACGCAAACCATCTCCTCTTTAAAAGCAGCCCATTGTTCAATTACAGTTTTGCCTGCCAATCTTTGGTTCCAATTTACCCGGGCCAGATCCATTCTCAACCCACTGAAATTGGCCCTCCTCCAATTAAGTATTTTACTCTAGATTGCTCCTTGTCCTTTTCCATAGCTAATCTAAACCTTACGATAATATGATCACTGTTCCCTAAATGTTCCCCTACTCACACTTGATCCACTTGGCTCATCTTATTCCCCAGAACCAGATCCAGCGAAGCAATGCTTCCTTCCTCATTGGACCGGAAATATACTGATCAAGAAAGTTCTCCTGAACACACTTCAGAAATTCTTCCCCCTCTCTGCTCTTTACATTATTATTATCCCAGTCTATATTAGGATAATTGAAGTCCCCCATTATCACTACTCTATATAGTTCTTTCACCTCTCTGTAATTTCCCTGCAGATTTGCTCCTCTATAACCTTCCCACTAGTTGGTGGCCTATAGAATACACCTAGTAGTGTAATGGCACCTCTATTTTTTCTTAATTATTTTGTTTGGAAGCAGACAGTTGTTATTGAGTCAGCTACAAGTAAATATTGATGGTTACTGATATGGGTTATTATAACTGCAGTGGCACCATGGCCTAGACTGAACTTGTCACCCAACATCCACACAGATCAAGAGAATGATTAGGAGTGATAACTGCAAGGAGTGGGTTACCACAAAGATCAGTGCTTGGGCCTCAGCTACTTGCAATCTATATCAATGACTTAGATGAGGAGACCGAGTATAATGTATCCAAGTTTGTTGACGATACAAAGAGAAATTTCTTCATTCAAAGGGTTGTGAATCTTTGGGATTCTCTATCCCACAGGGCTGTGGATGCTCAGTCATTGAGTATATTCAAGACAAAGATTGATAGATTTCTGGATACTAAGGGAACCAAGGGATATGGGGATAGAGTGGGAAAGTGGCATTGAGCTAGAAGATCAGCCATGACCTTATTGAATGGGGGAGCAGGCGTGAGGGGTCGAATGGCCTACGCCTGCTCCTATTTCTTATGTTCTTAAGTTCTTAACCCTTATTTATTTTCCCCAACCTAACACGGGGAACTGATGCAAGTTCTACTGCCTCTACCACTACCTGAGACCAGCCCAACAATCAAACAACAACAGCTTGCATTTATATAGCACCTATGACATAGAAAAAAAATCCCAGCGGGCTTCACAGAGGTGTAATCAGACAAGATGGACACCAAGACAAAGAAGGAGATATTAGGAGAGGTGACAAAAAGCTTGGCCAAAATAGTGGGTTTTAAAGATGAAAGGGAGGTTGAGAGATGGAGGAGTTTAGAGGGGGAATTCCAGAGCATGGTGTCTGGACAACTGAAGACACGGCCACCAAAGGTGGAGCAAAGGGAGAGGGGGATGCACAAAAGGCTAGAGTCAGAGGAACAGAGAGTTAGAGGTGGGGGTTGTAGGGTTGGAGGAGGTTACTGTTGTGTATGTTCCTTTAAGAGAATAACTGGTCTCTGACTGCAGTGCCGGCAGTGACCACCCCTGTATAAAAGGCGCTAGTGAGCCTCTGTTGTTTTAGTTTCACTATTGACTTCCACCAGTAAAGACGTGTTTTGTTTAACTCCTGCTGTCCGTGTCTCAATCATTCACGGACATAATACTGGCGACGAGCAGATACGAACCTACCTACAGTCTGCACCACCTCCTGGGATCCATTCCTACAGTGAAGTGAGCAGAGGTCGAGGCCAGAAAGAAAAGAAAGTAAGAGGCAGTAGAAACGGGCGTCGACCGTGGGCATCCGCCCTGTGTTGCAGAGTTGAAGATTGCTGGAGAAGCTGTCGGATGCGGGGCCTGGTTCCTGTCGACGGTGCTTCAGCTAATCGGGCTGGTGGCAGGTAGTGCACTGATCCTTCCTGGGCTGCGGCGGTCGCGAACTCGAGCGGGTGGTTTGCAACGGGGCCGAGCAGCGTTGTCGGGAAGAAGAGAGAGAGAGGGTGGAGCACACAGGGCGCGGCCAGTGCTACGAAGCCGGGCTGCGTATAGACCCGTGAAGAGGGAGGCAAGAGTCCCACAGGGTTGTTCCACGATGGGAAAATAATAAAAAAAATATATATTAAACGCGCAAGAAACCGTGGAAAGCAGCGCTAACAACAGCGGGGAAGAAGGCAAAGCGCGGGAGGCGCCATCTTAATCAGCGGGGAAGAAGGCAAAGCGCGGGAGGCGCCATTTTGTTAAATCGGGGAAGAAGGCAAAGCGCGGGAGGCGCCATTTTAGATTTGCAAGATGCCGAAGACTGGCTGTATCACTGCTTTTGATAATACAATAGAGGACTGGACCACGTATGTGGAAAGAGTCGAGGTATATTTCGAGGCAAACGAAATAGCGGAGGAGAAAAAGGCATCGATATTGTTAAACTTAATGGGCACTAGAACGTACGGCCTATTGCGGGACCTGATTACTCCAGCCAAACCGAAGGCGAAGAGTTTTAACGAAATTGTTGCTGTCCTACAGGAACACCTAAACCCTGCACCGCTGTTGATAGCAGAAAGATTTAAATTCCACAGGAGAACTCAGCACAAAGATGAGAGCAATGCTGAGTATCTTACAGAACTACGCAAGCTATCAAAGCACTGCCAGTTCGGAGCAGGACTGGCAGATACCCTACGGGACAAATTTGTCTGTGGACTCCTGAGTGAAGGAACACAGAAGAAGTTACTCTCAGAGAAAGAGCTGACGCTAGATAAGGCTTTCAGCATGGCAGTATCATATGAAGCAGCAGCCAGGGGAGCTGCAGAAATTCAACAAAAACCACAGGAATACAGCACCCACGAAATGACACGGGGATTTGCAAAATGTTATCGCTGCAGCAGAACTGACCATGACCAGAAGGACTGCTGGTCCAAAGACAAAATATGCAGGCAATGCGGGAAGATGGGACACATTGCACGAGTTTGCAGGTCTGGGAAGAAGACCAGCGACAACAAAAGGGCTACTAAGGAACCGTACAAGAAAGTACAAAAGATGACGGACAGTAGTTCCGAAGACCAGATGAGCGATAGTGAATCTGGGAACAGGAGACTAAGCTGTCTCAAACTTCACAATGTAATCGCAAAAGAGGATCACCGAACCATTTGGGTCACCCTCACGATAGCAGGGTCCCAAGTTAAAATGGAATTGGATACAGGATCAGCGCTAACCATCATGAATCGACGAGACTACGAGCGGCTATTTTCACACATACCCTTGAGAGAGACATCCATCATCTTGACAACGTATACGGGGCAAAAATATACCCCAGAGGAAAAATAAGGGTGCCTGTCGAATACAACGGCAAGAAAATATGGAAATTGTATCTCTACATACTGCCAAATGGTGGACCACCGTTATTGGGACGGGAATGGATCAGGAAGATAAACTTAGATTGGCACTCCATTCATGCAATGACGGTGGACGGTAAAAAAGATGAAGACGTCACTCCTGGACGATTGTCAACAATCTTAGCTAACGCCAAAGAGGTATTTCAACAAGAACTGGGCACGCTTAAAGGCGTAACCGCCTCGATAAAAATAGAAGAGAATGCAGTTCCCAAGTTTTTCAAAGCAAGACCGGCACCATATGCAATTCGCCCAGCCGTCGAGGCAGAGCTGGAGAATCTGGAGAAGGCGGGCGTGTTGTCTAAGGTCGACTGGAGCGAGTGGGCGACACCCATCGTTCCTGTCATGAAGAAAACGTTAAGCAATAAGTCCGGGGAGCCAAGGAAGATTCGCATCTGTGGGGATTTCAAGGTGACGGTGAACCCAGTCCTTCACACAGTACAATATCCTCTTCCAAGGATAGAAGACATCTTCGCCTCACTGTCTGGAGGGAAGCGCTTTACAAAAATTGACCTAGCACAAGCATATTTGCAGATGGAGGTTGAAGAGTCCTCTAGGAAGTATCTCACGATAAACACTCACAAAGGTCTTTACCAGTATCATCGATTGGTATTCGGAGTAGCATCGGCTCCGGCGATATGGCAAAGAGCGATGGAACAAGTCCTGCAAGGGATTCCGGGGACTCAGTGTTACTTGGACGACATCCTTGTGATGGGTGAGTTTGACAGTGAACACCTTAACAACCTAGAACAGGTGCTCACTAGACTACAGGAACATGGGCTGCGAGCTAACTGCCCCAAGTGCGAATTTTTTATGAAACAGATATCGTATTATGGCCATGTGATTGATGAAGAGGGGTTACATAAGTCCCCTGACAAAATTGAAGCGGTTGTTAAGGCCCCAGCGCCTGAAAATGTGTCGCAACTGAGGTCATTCCTCGGATTGGTGAATTACTATCATGAGTTTTTGCCGAATTTGTCGACAATTCTGCACCCACTGAACGCGCTGCTACGAATGGGGGTAGCATGGAAATGGAGCGATGATTGTAAGCGTGCTTTTCAGAAGAGTAAGGACTTAATCACTTCAAGGGAAGCATTGGCTCACTACAACCCAGCACTGCCGATCAGACTGGCGTGTGATGCGTCTCCCTACGGCATTGGGGCGGTACTGTCACATAAATTCCTTGATGGTTTAGAGAGGCCGATAGCTTTTGCGTCACGCTCGTTAACTTCTGCCGAGCGTAACTACGCCCAGATTGACAGAGGCCCTCAGCCTAGTGTGGGGGGTGAAGAAGTTCAATCACTACCTGCGCGGTCAAAAATTTACTCTACTAACCGATCATCAACCTCTTGTCTCCATTTTCAACCCTCAGAAGGGCGTACCGATAATGACAGCACAACGGCTGCAGAGATGGTCCCTTTTCCTAGGGGCACACCAATATGACATCGAGTACAAAGGAACTAAACAGCATGGAAATGCTGATGGATTGTCACGCCTACCGTTGCCGACGGTGGAAGAAGAAGACCTTGCAGTGGATCCAATGGAGTTATTCCACTCGACCATAGTCGAATGTCTCCCTGTGACGAATGCAAACATAGAAAAGGAAACACGGAATGACCCGACACTATCACGGGTCTATGATTTAACGGTGAAGGAATGGCCAGCACATGGCGAACCACTGCTGCCAACATTCTCGCCGAGAAGAGAACAGCTGTCAGTGTGCAGAGGAACCTTGATGTGTGGATCCAGAGTGGTAATTCCACCTAAGTTGACGGATAGAGTACTCAATGAGCTTCATGAGGGTCATCTGGGTGGGGTAAAAATGAAGAACTTAGCCAGAGCATTTGTGTGGTGGCCGGGAATCGATAGAGAAATCGAAGAGATGACCAAGAGCTGTACAGGATGCCAGAAGGTCCAAAACGACCCACCACAAGCTCCTCTGCATCCATGGGAGTGGCCCTCATCTCCATGGCAAAGGGTGCACATTGATTTTGCTGGTCCCTTCATGGATTCAATGTTTTTAATTGCGGTGGATGCACATTCAAAGTGGCCAGAAGTAATAAAAATGTCCTCAACCACCACGGAAAAAACTATCACAGTTTTACGAACCATATTCGCCAGGAATGGGCTGCCTGAACAGATTTGCTCTGACAATGGACCACAGTTTGTGTCTGAAGAGTTCCGGAGGTTCTTAAAGAACAATGGTGTTAAGCATTACACATCTGCCCCATATCATCCAGCCACTAATGGATTGGCCAAGAGGTTTGTCCAAACATTCAAGAAGGCTATCAAGGCAATGTGTAATGAAGATATACCCCTACAACACAAGGTGGACAACTTCTTGTTTGCCTACCGGAATGCGACACATGCGGTTACCAACCAAACTCCAGCCATGATGTTCTTCAATCGAAGACTACGATGCCGCTTGGACTTGGTTAAGCCAAACGTCCGAAGAGATGTGGAGAACAGGCAGTTTCAGACTATGAATGAAAGGCCGACCAGGAGTTTTAAGATAGGTCAACCAGTTTTGGCCCAGGACTACCGCACTGAGAAATGGCAGCCAAGAACGATTTGTACACGACAAGGACCTCTCATGTATACCGTGGACGTTGGGGAGAGCATTGTAAGATGCTATGCTGACCAGATTCTAGAGTCACTGGAAAGCGTCAACTCCACACCACGATCTGATACACCTGGTAATGAAATCGACGTTCCAATTGCAGCTACCGCAGAACCGGTAATATTGGAAGCAGATGAACTAAACAACGACATTGATCCCGACTCAACATTGCCAGAAGAACCTGATACCCCAAAGAGGCATTATCCAGACAGAATCAGGAAGCCTCCTCAAAGACTGAACTTATAATTGCTTAAACTTAACCAATGTACCTTGCAACAGTAATCGTGATTGTAATTAGTTATCATTTAGTTGTTAAATGAATGTTATGTACTGTTTATCTAAAAGGGGAGGAATTGTTGTGTATGTTCCTTTAAGAGAATAACTGGTCTCCGACTGCAGTACCGGCAGTGACCACCCCTGTATAAAAGGCGCTAGTGAGCCTCTGTTGTTTTAGTTTCACTATTGACTTCCACCAGTAAAGACGTGTTTTGTTTAACTCCTGCTGTCCGTGTCTCAATCATTCACGGACATAATAGTTACAGGCTTATGGAGGGGTGAGGATTTGAAGGGATTTAAACATGAGGATAAGAATTTTAAATTGGAGGCATTGGACCAGGAGCCAATATAAGTTAGCAAAGACAGGGGCGATGGGTGAGCAGAACTTAGTGTGCTCTAGGATACAGGAAGCAGAGTTTTGGATGAGCTAAATTTAACAGGATCGATGATGAGAGGTCAGCCTGGAGAGCATTGCAATAGTTGTATCTGCAGGTACTGTGGGGGGTTTTGGTGTGTGGCGTGTGCCCAGTCAGCTCTGCCCCTGACTGTCTCTGAGCGGTTCGAATCGGTCCACACCCCCTGGGTTCTAGACACTGGACTTAGGTACAGGCGGCAATAGAGAAAATCGAGTAGACAATGGTTTGGTGCAAGGAAACCAAATTTTATTAAAAGTCTGAATAAAACACAATACTACTGAGAATTACTGGTATAGTTACAGGCATAAACAGTTAATACACTTACATGGGAATGGGGAACACACGGCACATCGAGGGAAACAAATACATTAAAAATCCCCTTATCCTTATCCCACACCCTATACCTACCTAGATTAAGCTTTGAGGGGCCAGGAATTCATGCTCACCAATTTGAAACCTGTTGCTTTAGATGGTGGGGTTTTGAGGTTCGCTCTTTCTGTCCTTTGGGGTATCTCGTTGCCATGTGGTCACAGGGTGGGGCGCTGAAGTTGTTTGTGCGAGGCACCCTCTCTTTTTCTCCGTTAACGTCTTCGTCGAGTACTTCGTCGCGATAGGCCTTCTTCTCCTTCGGGCGGTCGCCGACGGTATTGCTGTGATCGGGGGTCGGTTGGCGGTCTTTACCGTTTAATGATTTTCCTACCCAAGCTTCGAACACCAGCTTATTCTTCAACTGGGCTATTACTGTCCATGCAACAAACGCCAGCTTATAACTAGGCCGTTTGTCTTGATTTTGCTACCCATTCTTTGAACGCCAGCATATTCTTAAATTGGGGTTTTACTGTCCATGCATGTAACGCCAACTTATTTACCAAACGCCAGATCATAACTAGGCATTTGTTCCCCAATGCGTCGTTCCGCTGCCCTTCTCTGCCTTTATCGGTTTACCATATTCTTCGTCTCGTCTTGTCTCGTCTGCCTGTTTGTGGCCTGTGTGTCCTGTGTGGTTTCGAACTCAGGTCTCGTTCTCCTCCCGCGTTGGGCCCTCGGTGTAGTAATGGGCGTCCTTGGCGTTGAGCGGCGCGGGGAGCGAGAAGAGAGCCCGCCACGAGGCCAGGGCACGAGAACGAGAGGCAGCAGGCCAAATGCCAAACGATAAGAGGCCAGAGCAAGAGAGCGAGATCACTACCGATGGGCCTACAATTATAGCCGATTCTTCATTCCTTATTTGCGTGCCAAATCAGGTCAGTCCTTTGTCTAACTTTTGGCGGGCTCATTTAAAATGATTACAGCCATTTACTTTAACGACTTCTGGAATGGTTGTCCCCATGTTTAATGGTTTTGATGTCCTGGCTGTTTGTTATTTATGAAACTTAATCGGGTTTCCTGACTTGATGGCTTCTGTGAGCTGTTACCGATTAAATATGCAGAAACCTAATGGCCTCAATTTAGGCCCATTCTAACCTGATCTGTTTCAAGGCGAATGAATGCATATTCTGTGTTTGCTTTAGCTGTCTGGCTCCACAAAGTCTCTTCACAGATTTATGCATCTTAAGTTTCATTTCAGGTTTGAAAAAGGTGCCTGCCTGTTTGCAGGGCCTTGCTTTTAAAATCCTGTACTTTTGGTAACGAGGTTGCAGAAGCCATTTTGGGTACCCCTTTTTTTAGCAACTTGTCCATGCAGGGTCCCTTTATCCATAGCTTTTGGGGAATGTGGGAATTTTGAGAACCCTACACTCCCCCCTGTTGATACTAAACTTGCTTTAAGTATCATCCTGATAAGGTGAGCAAAATTTCCGACCCTCCACAGTCAATCTTCCCCTGCAATTATCTATCTAAGATACCCACGACACATGCATTTCCCATTCTGTAAAATGTAGTGTACATAAGCATACATAGAATAATTACAGTCGTTTACACGCATCCAAGCATGGAGGGGTCCAACACCCCTGCACCACTTGGTACACATCAACTTTATTACAAACAACATGTTGAAAATCTTTATTAAAAAAACAGAAGAACATAAAAAAACAACCATTAATCAATGATACAAAAAACAAATTCAAACAGGTGTATCTCCCTCCACCTTAACATAACGTTCCTTCTGTTGTATCCATGTGTTAATAGAGACACTGAAGGCAGGAGTTGGTTTACAGGTGTTTACTGGACAAAGTCTGGAGGTGAACTAACAGATACAAGACAATATATAGGCTTATTTGGCCCGCGTGGCCATTACCGGCATTATACTACACTGGGGGCTCGTAAAGGCACATACACCACAATTCCTCCCCTTTTAGACAACCAGTACATAATAATTTAAGTAATCATTAATTAACATGTTACAAGAACAATAATCTACACATTGCTGCAGTTAATCAATTAAAAGTCAGTCTCTCTGGAGGCTTCCTGACTCGGTCCGGATAACGCCTCGGTGGTGTAGTAGCTTCTGGTGGTGTAGTAGGTTCTTTTGGCAAGGCTGATTCGGCTTGAATGCCAGTGTCAGGTTCATCTGGTTCCAGTATCACCGGATCGGAGGTAGATACTATGGGTATCTCTATTTCATCATTAGGCGTATAGAGTTGTGGTGTAGGTTGTTCCTTTTTGGATGACTCTATGATCTGGTCAGCATGGCGCCTTATTATGCTTTCTCCAATGTCCACGGTATACATTAGCGGTCCTAGTCATGTGCAAATAGTTCCAGGCGGCCATTTCTCTGTATGGTAGTCCCGGGCCAAAACTTGTTGACCTATCTGGAAGGTTCTAGTTGGCCTTTCATTCATGCCTTGAAATTGCCGGTTCTCCACGTCCCTTCTGATGTTTGGCTTGATCAAATCCAGCCGGCATCTTAGGCTTCTATTGAAGAACATCATGGCGGGAGTTTGGTTTGTAACCACATGTGTTGCATTCCTGTATGCAAACAAGAAGTTATCTACCTTATGCTGAAGTTTTATGTCTTCATTACCCATGGCCTTTATGGCCTTCTTGAAGGTCTGGACAAACCTTTCAGCCAATCCATTGGTGGCGGGATGGTATGGGCCGGACGTGTAGTGCTTAACCCCATTGTTTTTTAAGAATTTCCTGAATTCTTCGGACACAAATTGCGGTCCATTATCAGAACAGATCTGTTCAGGCAGCCCATTCCTGGCAAATATGGTCCTTAATACTGTGATGGTTTTTTCCGCGGTGGTGGAGGACATCTTTATTGCCTCCGGCCACTTGGAGTGTGCATCAACCGTGATTAAGAACATTGAGTCCATAAATGGACCAGCAAAGTCGATGTGTACCCTTTGTCATGGAGATGAGGGCCACTCCCATGGATGTAGAGGGGCTTGTGGTGGGGCGTTTTGGACCTTCTGGCATCCTAGGCAGCTCTTGATCATTTCTTCGATGTCTCCATCGATACCTGGCCACCACACAAACGCTCTGGCTAGGTTCTTCATTTTCACTCCACCCAGATGCCCCTCGTGAAGCTCCTTTAGCACTTTATCCTGGAGTTTGGGTGGAATCACCACTCTGGATCCACACATCAAGGTTCCTCGGCACACTGACAGCTGTTCTCTTCTTTGCGAGAATGCTGGCAACAGTGGTTCGCCATGTGCTGGCCATCCCTTCACCGTTAAATCGTAGACTCGTGAGGGAGTCGGGTCATTTCTCGTTTCCTTTTCAATGGCAGAATTTGTTACTGGTAGACATTCCACTATGGTTGAGTGGAACATCTCCACTGGGTCTACTGTAGGTGCCTCTTCTACTGTTGGCAACGGTAGGCGCGATAAACCGTCAGCATTCCCATGCTGTTTTGATCCTTTGTATTCTATGTCATATTGGTGTGCCCCTAGGAAAAGGGACCACCTCTGTAGCCTTTGCGCTGTCATAATGGGAACACCCTTTTTAGGGTTGAATATGGAGACGAGGGGTTGATGGTCAGTCAACAAGGTAAATTTTTGTCCGTGTAGGTAATGGTTGAATTTCTTCACTCCCCATACCAGGCTGAGTGCTTCCCTCTCGATCTGGGCATAGTTACGCTCAGCTGAGTTCAATGAGCGTGACGCAAAAGCTATCAGCCATTCTGAGCCATCAGGGAATCTATGTGATAATACCGCTCCTACGCCGTAAGCGGATGCATCGCACGCCAGTCTGATTGGCAGTGATGGGTTGTAATGAGCCAAAACTTCCTTGGACGTGATCAAGCCTTTACATTTATGGAAGGCACGTTTACAGTCCTCGCTCCATTCCCAAATTACTCCCGTTTGTAGCAGTTCGTTAAGAGGGTGCAGAACAGTTGACAAGTTCGGTAAAAATTTATGGTAGTAATTTATCAATCCCAGGAACGACCTTAATTGTGAGACATTTTCAGGTGCTGGTGCTTTTATGACCGCTTCAATTTTCTCAGGGGACTTATGCAACCCTTCTTCATTAATTATGTGGCCACAATATGATATTTGTTTCTGGAAAAATGCACATACACCACACCTTCCAGGTCCTTTGGTTTCGGAATTCAAGTACTTGACCTTTTCACTTGCACTGAGTGCATACTAGGTACAATACTATCCCCAACTGGCAAACCACGAGAATGTGGAAAGCCAGTCTAATCCACGAAGGGACCTCTATATTATTGAAAATGCCCCACCAGGGTGGAACTATAATGTCCAATATCTTAGCCCCTATCTCTACTGTTTTCTGCTCCAGAGTGTAAAAATGTTTCTGTGAAACTATAACTGCTTTGAGTATTTTGGTAAGGTGTTCTGGGAGAGGGGGAATTTCGTAGCCGAAATGCGCTACATACTTTTGTAGATTGGTAAAATTCTCCTTTACAGTGAGGTGAACAGTGGAGGGTTCAGGAATGGGGACAATTCGCTCCTGGGCCACTTGAACTTCTGCCTCAGGTTTAAAGCAGTAACTGCTGTCACTAACCGGACACCAGCTATGCTGTCCATGCTGGTAGCGGGGTGCTCCTGTGGTGACACAATATGTCCCACCTCCTATATATGCTACCTGCGGGGGAACATGGCCTTGTGCCATTGCTTCCATGGTACAATTTATAGGTTTTGTGCCAGCAACTCTGAACCCGCACTGTGGTTTTGAATAGGCATTCAAGTGCTGAGGACACAGGATCATGTGTGCTCTCCGGCTCCGGCACCTGAGAGGTCAGTACCTGTCATAGCGTGCTCCCACTTTATGACATCAGGTGGGACCACTGTGAAACGAATGTGTGCACCCCCTTGAATGACTCCAATGTTCTCAGCCATGTATACCGGTGCGGGTCGGACTGTCCTACCCATGACTGGCATCCTAACTACTTTACCTACGATGGTGTGTGGTTGGACCGTCCACAATCCACTGGGACCGGGTAGGCTTCCGAAGCTAGCCGGATTTGACATGGGCTTAATGCATTCTCAAACGGATGGAGGGCTGCGAGGTGTTTGTTGCTGATCCAGGAGGGGACTAAACCCTGTTTTAAATCCTTCAGATTAGTGCGGCCCTCGCCCAGCAACCACGCCCTGTACAGCACGCACACCTCGTTCTGCGCAGCCTGGTCAGAAGCATTTCAGTCCTCCCTTATGAGGGCATTCACGGTCTTTGCGTGCTTCTCCAGCTCGGCTATAATTTCTTTCAAATGGACCATCATGGCCTGGTCCTCATGTAACTCCGAGCCCACTACTTTGTTCTCATCCATTAGGATTTGCTTTAACTGAGTTTTTAAACCGTTTATCTGGACCTGTAATTCTATGTCATCTAAACTGTTGATGACAGAGGACCCAGTATTAAACGCAGTAAAAACATCATTCCATGCTCCCCTTCTTTGCCTCCCCGCATTACCCAAAAACTCATGGGGTGTGGTGTACAGTTCGGTTTTGTTGACATTGGCAAAATTGAACTCATAAAATTTTCTGAACATCTCCTTTAATAGGGCCTGGTATAACTGCTCCGTCTCTTTCGGGCACCACTCCGGTAAGTGTACCTCGGTGAGATTTAAAATCACGGAGGCTACCGCGTAGTGTACCCCCTGGTACAGCACCTGATCCATAGGCACGAGTACCAGCCCATTCCTTGGTCCCTTGGTGGTGGCGGGGCACCCCTCCCTGTGTGTCCTCACTGCCTGTGTCATGGGCAGGGGCTTTCGGGGGCGGGTCACAAACTCAGTGGCATTGACTGGGATCGGGGAGTATGGGACCGCGCACGCCTTCAGGCTGGTATCCCACTTCATCCCCTCCCCGGCGTCTTGCCACTGCCAGTGGAAAATTATGGATATGCCTGTGGGGCAGACCCTCTCTGACCCCCACATACAGACATAAATCCCTTGATCCGGTTCCCACCACTTGTCCCAGCACACACTTAATCCCCGGTGAGTCCCTGTAATCATCCGGTGGGTATTGTTCCCCAACCATTCCCACTCGACTGCGGGGTTTCTCATATCCTTGCTCAGCTTTCTGAGCCACCACCACCTATCCAAAGGAATGTGTCCCTTGCACGTTAAACATACACGTTTCCCTACGGTGACGCTAACCCTTGTGGTAACGACCTGTACCCTGGGGCACAGGAGGGAGGCCTCCCCGTACGTGAACCTGGTCTGGCTGGAGTACTGAGACGAATTGGACCCCAGCCACCCTGGCCACTTTCCCTCGTGGATGTAGACGGCGATCTCCTCCATGTCCCGCTCGCCACTTCCATCGGTTACTATAGGTGCTCTTTCTCCTGAACACCCATAGATGTGGGATTCCTCCACGTCACCTCGCTATCCAATGCTCAGTCCTATCAGGGCGAGTAGGATTACGCCCCCGTTCATCCTGAAAATCTTTCTGCAAAAGATACAAGAGCATATAGCCAGGTCCCGAGGAGATTCTCTGGCTTGGGTGAAGCAGAGTCGGGTCTCGCGACCTCGACTCAAATACACACACTCTTAACAGATTACTACTTATTTGGAACTACCCATCACCTTATTTAATACTTAAGCTAAACACCCAAACTTAAAAATACCTAAACTTAAATTATCTAAACTATATACATCCGCCGCCCGTCTCTGGGCGGCCAGCCTAATCCCTGTTTGGGCTGCGGCACACTGCTCCCTTCGGCGTGACCGCACTGTCCTGCACTTCCGGCCCCTCACAGCCTGTGGCTGCTGGCTGGGGACCTCTGTCCTTGGACTTACCCCTAACTCGGGAGGCTGCCACTTTAAAATGGGGAGCCGGTGACCATGGTTTCCTTGGCTGGGGCATCCGTGGGGACCTTCTAGGGACCTTGGCGGGTGGGGGTTTTCTGGCGGGTGGGCCTTTAACCCGAGCCACTGCCCCCTCCGGTGCGGCCTGTAGACTTACCACTACCACTGGCTGGGGATCTTCCTCCTTAGGCTTTACCTCTCCCGAACCCGGGCTAGGGGCAGGTAACTCTTTGCAGCCTGTTGCTGCAGGCTGAGAGTCTCCGCCCCCAGGTCCCAAACCTGGGTCCAGGGCGGGGTCTTCGCCCTCGGGTCCCTCCTCATCTGGATCCCAGAAGAGTGGGGGAGTGTCCCAATCGATGGGCAGGATGGCCCCTCCCCTTAAACAAACCACAGTGCCTGCCTGTGCAGTCTGTGAACTTGTTCCTGCTGCAGGCTGAGGATCTCTATCCTCAGACCTTACCCGAACTGACTGCTTTCTCGTCTTGGGTTTAAACAGTTTACACTGATTAATATGGACCCATTTGGTGCGCCGAGGCATCTTAATGGCATATACCATGGGGCTGGCCTTGTCTACAATGCTGTAGGGCCCCATGTATAGCAGTTCTAAAGTTCCTACTCAAGCATAGTTCCTCACCATGGCCTGATCTCCTACCTCCCACTCGTGGTGTTTTCGGGGATCGAGCAGCAATCGGTTGCTCCGGTGCTGCTTTCCCATGTTCCCAGCCGCCTGCCCATGGACCTGCTTACGGTGCTCGAAGAGGTTTCGGGCGAACCTGTCCCAGTTTACCTCTCTGAGCTGACCTTCAGTGAGCACCGGGGCAAGTACATGGGTGGGGGTCCGCATAACCCTGCCAATCATCAGCTCGTGCGAGTAGTACCCCGTGTTTTTCGACTGGCTGGCCCGGATCCCCATGAGGACCAGTGGTAGGACCTCGGCCCATTTTCGAGGCGAGTCCACCGTCTCCTTTCTTAACCTCTCTTTTAAGGTCCTATTCATTCTTTCCACAATCCCTGATGACTGTGGGTTGTGGGCAACGTGCCACTTCCCCTCGATGCCTAGCAGCATAAGGGTATTCTGCATTACCTGCCCAGTAAAGTGTCTCCCTTGGTCGGACTCCACATACTGTGGTAGCCCCCATCGCGAGAACACTTCCCGGACCAGGATCCTGGCTCTACCCAGAGCTGTGGCCATTCTGCAGTGGAAGGCTTCTACCCATTTGGTAAACACATCCACCAGGACTAGGCAGTACTTATAGCCTCCCTGGGCGGTGGGTAGGGGCTCAATGTAGTCGACCTGTATTGAATGCCATCGTCCCTCTACCCTCCTGATGTGTCCCATGGGTACCTTCCTTTTATGGGGGTCAGTGTTATTAGCAGCGCACACCAGACAGCCAGCACAGAACTCGCGGACATCTTCCCTGAGTCCTGGCCACCATCCCGCCTGTTCCACCCGCTGCCAGGTGGTCTCAGGCCCGGGATGCCCCGCTCCTGGACCCTCATGGGCCAGTTAAAGGAATTCCCTCCAGTGCTGTTGCGGCACAACCCACTGTTCCCCCCTGAACAGCATGTCTTCTTTTACGGAGAGGGCTGCTGCGCCGTAAGGACCCTCTACCCTTTTTTTCTCAGTCACTGCGCTGAGGACAGCTTTGAGGATGGGGTCTTGGGCTTGGACCGTCTTAAGGTCCGGGGCTAAAGCTACCCCTGCACTCCCTTGAGTCCCATCCTTACCCCTGACTGCTGCTATGGGTCTGGATCCATATGGGTCCCAGAAAGTGCCTGTGCGGGCACCCTCCTTAGCCAGCATGTCAGCCTGCTGGTTACCCTGACTACAGAGTTCTGTGGAGGAGTGGGCCTTCACCTTGTGAATGAAGACCTCCCCTTTCTCCCCCACTGCCGCTAGGATTTTCTCCAGCAGGGGCTTTACTGTGAGGGGTCTCCCGTCAGCGGAGGTCTATCCGCGGCGGGACCAGATGGCCAGGTACTCCGTACACGAATTGCACGTAAACATGCTGTCCGAGCAAATCGTGTATGGGGTGGGGAAGATTTTGGGGTGTGTAACGACGTACACTACCACGGACAGTTCAGCCTGCTGGACGCTCATGGTGCTGGGGAGCTTAATCGCCAGGGCAATGTTTGCCGCTGGGTCGTAAACTCCACACCTCGTGAGTCGCTCGCCAGCAGATACCGTGCTGGAGCCATCTACATAGATCCCGCGGCCCGTGGGATGTATCCCGGCCCGTAAAACTATGTTCACTTCCCAAACCCCTTCTATGGAACACCGGTGGGCTGTTCCAGGATATACCAGGTTGGCTGCGAGCTTTGGCTCGCAGAGACCCTTCACCTTAAGATCTGTCTGTGAGAGGAGCAGGGTCCAGCGAGCAATGCGGGCACTGCTCACTGTCCTATCCTTGATCCTCCTGTCCAGAAGCACCTGGGTGGGTGTATGATGGGTGAGGAGGGTGATGGGAGAGGTGCCTGTGAAGATCTGTGATCATTTCACAGCCCAATGTGTGGCCAGGAGGTGCTGCTCACAGTTGGAGTAGCTCCTCTCCACATCCGTGAGTATCCTGGAGGAGTAGACCACCGGCCTTAGCCTGCCGTGCCGCTCTTGGAGCAGCACAGCACTCAGGCTATCCCCGCTGGCTGCTACCTCCAGGAAGAACTCTTTCCCCCCATCTATGGCCCCTAGAGCTGGTGCGGTCTGCAAGTCCTTCTTGAGCCTGACAAATGCTGCCTGGCAACCCTCATCCCACGCCCACTCCACTCCCTTGTATAGGAGTCAGAGCAGAGGGGCTGCTGTGGCTGCATAGTCTTCAATGAAGTCTCTGCAGTACCCGGTTAGCCCTAAAAATGACCTCACACCCGTGACTGTATTGGGGACGGGTAGCTCCTGTACCACCTCCCTCCTAGCCTTAACCTTATCTATGGCCCTTTCCCCAGAGCATACGATCAGGCCCAGGAATTTCCCCTCCTGCTGGCCGATCTGCGCTTTCTTCGGGTTTACTTTAAAACCCTCCTGCCTGAGCAGCTCCAGTAGTTCGGCCAGTAGTGGGCCATGCTCCTCTCTCGAATTGGTGAAGAGGAGCAGGTCATCCACATACTGCACCAACTGTCTGGGCTGACTGAAACCCTTTAAAATGTTCGCCATGCACTGGTGGAGGATGCTGGGGCTGTTGTGGAAGCCCTGAGGCAAACAGTTCCACGCGTACTGTTGCCCTTTAAACGTAAAGGCAAACTTGTACTGATCCTCCCTCCTTAAAGGGATGGACCAAAACCCGTTGGAAATATCCAGCACCGTGAACGTGGTCGCGGATGCTGGGATACTTCCTATCAGGTCGGCAACTGCTGCTACCATGGGTGCACAGGCGGGGATGTTGCTGTTGAGCACCCGATAGTCCACCGTGGCTCTCCAGGAATTGTCCGGCTTGCTAACCGGCCACAGTGGAGAGTTTACGTGGGTGGCTATCGGTCTCAAGGCTCCCTGCTGCACTAAGGAGGACATGGCTGCCTCCATGTCTGGCTCCGCTTCCCTGGGGAAGTTATACTGTTTCTGTGGTCGGGCCATGGGGTCCCCGTCTACGCTGACCTCAAACCTGTTGACCATCTCGCAGTCGTGTTTATGCGTGGGTGCGCACAAATGCCTGGAACGCCTTTGGGGTGTTACTGACCATGAGCTCGAGGTTATAACCCTCTTTGTGCTTCATGGTGCACAGGGTCCCCTTCCCTTCTTTCCCTGGGATAACTACTATCTCGCCATCCTTTCCTTTACTTGCCCCCCATAGGCATTGATTCCTTAAATCTACCAGGATCCCGTGGCCTACAATAAAGTCGGCTCCCAGGACCCCTCTTCCACCCTCCACTTCCCATCTCATCAGGACACAGGTCCACTTGGAGCGGAGTGGTCCTAACCGAATGGCAAGCAGGATGGAAAACGAGCTGGCCTGTTCTTTGCCTGTGAATCCCGACAGACTGTATGGGACCCCGTTAGATAGAGGCGAGGTGGTGGGTTTAGCTGAATGGACCACGGTGCATGATGCCCCCGTGTCCAACAGATAGGTCCCCTTCACCCTTTCTACCTCCATTTCCACGAGGGGTCTCTTCCATTCATCGTACCGAAGGGAACACAGTTAAACAGGCTGCGCTGGCTCTAGTCATGGCTGTGGGTTGGATGGGGCTGATGGGGTCAGAGCACCGGTAGCGGCTGCTACTCTCCCGTGGCCAGTCAATAAGGACCTCACGGTGTCCAAAAATGACTCGACCGTGGCGGGAGGGATTCCTGCCTCTTGCCTTTGGGGCTGGGGCTGTGAAATTCTTTCCCTTGTTATCTTTCCAAGGGTTTTTGTACTCCTTCCTCCAGTGTCCGTCCTTCCCACACCCATAACAATTCATCTTAGTGCTAGAAGGGTTATTTCCTTCCTGATGCCAATCCTTCCTACCCTGTCCGGGTTTTACCTCATGCACCTTCCCCTTAGGTGGGTGTGCATCGGTCCCCCTACCGTTCTTATAGGCTAGGGTCAACTGTCTGATCACCGTAAGTTCGGTGGTCTGCGGATTCTTGGGGTCGAACCGTCTTCCGCCTTGGCCCGGACCTGTGGCAAGCTGTTTGCCACCAGGCAACGGAGCCAATACACCAGCTGACCCTGGGTCAGGAATGCCCGATTAGGTGCCCCAGGACAGGCGCTCCTATAAACCGGCCATAACCTGTCCGCGAAAGCCTGCGGGGTTTCCCCTGTGAGCTGGACGGTCTTCTCCACATGGGAGAAAGGACTTCCCTCATTCATCCCCATGGCCTCCAGAACTTCATCCCTGAACTCCTCATACCTGCACTGCCCCTTCTTACACTCATCAGAGAGGGATTGGAGGAGCCTACTCTCCAGGGAGAGTAGCAGCATCTTGGCCTGCTCAGCACCATCGCAGTCATTGACGCTGGCTGCCTGCTCTACTCCCCTTTTCGGAGAGCTTTGGGATATGGCTCACCATAGCCCTAAGCTGTTGGGTGCTATAGGGTAATACGAACAGGTTTTGAAGGGGTCCCTCATCGTCACCATTGACGGGTGGGCTGAAACTCCGATGCCAGGCCGGGCACATCGGTCCTGGCTCCGGCCTCTCTGGCGGGGGTTGTTCCACCTCCACTCCCACCCCTGACTCCGCCCCCCTTGCTGCCAGACCTCCCTGAAACCTGGCGCTATGGGTGGCGGTCGTGAGACCTCCTGTTCCTCAACTGGGTCGCCCCTGGGCACTACCAGTGATGTTTGAACTCTTCTCCCCTCGTTCCCTATAAAATCTGCCTGGCCTGCCTTCGGGCTTATGAGGCACACCATGCCTTTTGGCTTCCTCAGGGCCAGGTTCAGATTTTCTATCTGTTCCTTGCAGGGGCCATGATCTGCATCTTCAAACCCCTGTTCGCTCGCTAACTTGTAAGCTGCCTTTACCTCTTTTACTTTCTCTTCCTGTTCCCTTACTTGTCTTGCTAGGCGGGCGTTCTTTTCCCGCAACCTCAACTCATTACCCTTGGCTTCGGTGACTTGGCACTGTAGGTATTCCAACTTGGCCTTATGTTCTCCCATTAAATGTACCCTTTCCAGATTCAGGGCCTGCAATGCTACCAGTAACTTCTCCCCTGCTAGAGCCTTGTCCTGGATCTCCAGGGCTGACTCCTTTAACTCAGCTGCCTGTGCTGCAACGAGCCTGTCCAAAAGCTGGACCTGCTTTTTTAAAGCACATCAGCCAGACTGCCTTCTCTAGGGATTTCTTGTACTCCTTCCCTTTTGTCCATTTAGCTGCGGAATCTACCGGACGCTCAGCCCTTAACAGATTGGTGATCCACTTCTTTGTGATATTCACCTTGCTAAACACATAATCAGAAATCCTTTCCTCCATCATGGTTTGCTCATCTGAACCATTGTCTACTGTATCTCACCCCTGTTGCCGGAGTCCTGCCGCGGTCACCATTTCTGTAGGGGGTTTTGGTGTGTGGCATGTGCCCAATCAGCTCTGCCCCTGACTGTCTCTGAGTGGTTCGAATCGCTCCACACCCCCTGGGTTCTAGACACCGGATTTAGGTACAGGCGGCAATGCAGAAAATCGAGTAGACAAGTGGTTTGGTGCAAGAAAACCAAATTTTATTAAAAGGCTGAATAAAACACAATACTACTGAGAATTACTGGTATAGTTACAGGCATAAACAGTTAATACACTTACATGGGAATGGGGAACACACGGTACATCGAGGGAAACAAATACATTAAAAATCCCCTTATCCTTATCCCACACCCTATACCTAGCTAGATTAAGCTATGAGGGGCCAGGAATTCATGCTCACCAATTCGAAACCTGTTGCTTTAGATGGTGGGGTTTTGAGGTTCGCTCTTTCTGTCCTTTGGGGTATCTCGTCGTCACGTGGTCACAGGGAGCGGCGCTGAAGTTGTTTGTGCGAGGCACCCTCCCTTTTTCTCCGTTAATGTCTTCGTCGAGTACTTCGTCGTGATGGGCCTTCTTCTCCTTTGGGCGGTCGCCGACGGTATTGCTGTGGTCGGGGGTCGGTTGGCGGTCTTTACCGTTTAATGATTTTCCTACCCAAGCTTCGAACACCAGCTTATTCTTCAACTGGGCTATTACTGTCCATGTGACAAACGCCAGCTTATAACTAGGCCGTTTGTCTTGATTTTGCTACCCATTCTTTGAATGCCAGCATATTCTTAAATTGGGGTTTTACTGTCCATGCATGTAAAGCCAACTTATTCACCAAACGCCAGCTTATAACTAGGCGTTTGTTCCCCAACGCGTCTTTCCGCTGCCCTTCTCTGCCTTTATCGGTTTACCGTATTCTTCATCTCGTCTCATCTTGTCTGCCCGTTTGTGGCCTGTGTGTCCTGTGTGGTTTCGAACTCGGGTCTCGTTCTCCTCCCACGTTGGGCCCTCGGTGTAGTAATGGGCGTTCTTGGCATTGAGCGGCGCGGGGAGCGAGAAGAGAGCCCACCACGAGGCCAGGGCACGAGAACGAGAGGCAGCAGGCCAAAGTCCCAGCGATAAGAGGCCAGAGCAAGAGAGCGAGATCACTACCGATGGGCCTACAATTATACCCGATTCTTCATTCCTTATCTGCGCGCCAAATCAGGTCAGTCCTTTGTCTAACTTTTGGCGGGCTCGTTTAAAATGATTACAGCCATTTACTTTAATGACTTCTGAAATGGTTGTCCCCGTGTTTAATGGTTTCGATGTCCTGGCTGTTTGTTATTTATGAAACTTAATCGGGTTTCCTGACTTGATGGCTTCTATGAGCTGTTACCGATTAAATATGCAGAAACCTAATGGCCTCAATTTAGGCCCATTCTAACCTGATCTGTTTCAAGGTGAATGAATGCATATTCTGTGTTTGCTTTAGCTGTCTGGCTCCACAAAGTCGCTTCACAGATTTATGCATCTTAAGTTTCATTTCAGGTTTGAAAAAGGTGCATGCCTGTTTGCAGGGCCTTGCTTTTAAAATCCTGTACTTTTGGTCACGATGTGGTGATGCCGGAGTTGGACTGGGGTGGACAAATGTAAGAAGTCACACAACATCAGTTATAGTCCAACAGCTTTATTTGAAATCACAAGCTTTCGGAGCGCTGCTCCTTCTTCAGGTGAAGTGGAGAAATGCATAAAGACACAGCTTATATAGTCAGAGAATCATATCAGATGTTTACAGGCAACCTTTCCAACTGCCATTTATCACACCTCGGCAGAGAGATAATCACAGCAGTCAAAGGTGTGAATGGTGTCCAAACAGGTCAGTCAGGGAAACATTACATCAAAGAACAATGAGGTGGGGTCACAAGGGGTCAAATATTGCAGATGCTGGGGTCTGTATGAAAAACAAAAAAACAGACAAAAAACATTTTTTTTGGCTGGAAATCACAGCAGGACCGGCCGCATCTGTGTAGAGAGAACAAGCCAATGTCGACTCGAGTCTGGATGACCCTGCATCAGGTGGGGTTACATGTAGCGTGACATGAACCCAAGATCTCGGTTGAGGCCGTCCTCATGGGTGCGGAACTTGGCTATCAGTTTCTGCTCGACGATTATGCGTTGTCGTGTGTCTCGAAGGCCACCTTGGAGAATGCTTACCCGAAGATCGGAGGCTGAATGTCCTTGACTGCTGAAGTGTTCCCCGACTGGGAGGGAACACTCCTGCCTGGTGATTGTTGCGCGGTGTCCGTTCATCCGTTGTCGCAGTGTCTGCATGGTCTCGCCGATGTACCATGCTCCGGGGCATCCTTTCCTGCAACGTATGAGGTAGACAACGTTGGCCGAGTCACATGAGTATGTACCATGTACCTGGTGGGTGGTGTCCTCACGTGTGATGATGGTATCTGTGTTGATGATCTGGCATGTCTTGCAGAGGTTGCTGTGGCAGGGTTGTGTGGTGTCGTGGTCGCTGTTCTCCTGAAGGCTGGGTAATTTGCTGCGAACGATGGTCTCTTTGAGGTTAGGCGGCTGTTTGAAAGCGAGTAGTGGAGGTGTGGGGATGGCCTTAGCGAGGTGTTCATCGTCATCGATGACATGTTGAAGGCTGCGAAGAACATGGCGTAGTTTCTCCGCTCCGGGGAAGTACTGGACGACGAAGGGTACTCTGTTGGTTGTGTCCCGTGTTTGTCTTCTGAGGAGGTCTATGCGATTTTTCGCTGTGGCCCGTCGGAACTGTCGATCGACGAGTCGAGCGTCATATCCCGTTCTTACAAGGGCGTCTTTCAGTGTCTGTAGGTGTCCATCGCGTTCCTCCTCGTCTGAGCAGATCCTGTGTATTCGCAGGGCTTGTCCATAGGGGATGGCTTCTTTAACGTGGTTAGGGTGGAAGCTGGAGAAGTGAAGCATCGTGAGGTTGTCCGTGGGCTTGCGGTAGAGTGAAGTGCTGAGGTGTCCGTCTTTGATGGAGATTCGTGTGTCCAGGAATGAGACTGATTCTGAGGATCATCAACACAGATACCATCATCACACGTGAGGACACCACCCACCAGGTACATGGTACATACTCATGTGACTCGGCCAACGTTGTCTACCTCATACGTTGCAGGAAAGGATGCCCCGGAGCATGGTACATCGGCGAGACCATGCAGACACTGCGACAACGGATGAACGGACACCACGCAACAATCACCAGGCAGGAGTGTTCCCTCCCAGTCGGGGAACACTTCAGCAGTCAAGGACATTCAGCCTCTGATCTTCGGGTAAGCATTCTCCAAGATGGCCTTCGAGACACACGACAACGCAAAATCGTCGAGCAGAAACTGATAGCCAAGTTCCGCACCCATGATGACGGCCTCAACCGAGATCTTGGGTTCATGTCACGCTACATGTAACCCCACCTGATGCAGGGTCATCCAGACTCGAGTCGACATTGGCTTGTTCTCTCTACACAGATGCGGCCGGTCCTGCTGTGATTTCCAGCCAAAAAAATGTTTTTTGTCTGTTTTTTTGTTTTTCATACAGACCCCAGCATCTGCAATATTTGACCCCTTGTGACCCCACCTCATTGTTCTTTGATGTAATGTTTCCCTGACTGACCTGTTTGGACACCATTCACACCTTTGACTGCTGTGATTATCTCTCTGCCGAGGTTTGATAAATGGCAGTTGGAAAGGTTGCCTGTAAACATCTGACATGATTCTCTGACTATATAAGCTGTGTCTTTATGCATTTCTCCACTTCACCTGAAGAAGGAGCAGCGCTCCGAAAGCTTGTGATTTCAAATAAAGCTTTTGGTCACGAGGTTGCAAAAGCCATTTTGGGTACCCTTTTTTTAGCAACTTGTCCATGCAGGGTCCCTTTATCCATAGCTTTTGAGGAATGTGGAAATTTTGAGAACCCTACAGTAACCAAAGGCATGATGGATGAGGGTTTCCGCGGCAGATGAGCTGAGGCAGAGGCGGAGGTGGGCAATATTACAGGAGCGGATGGTCTTTTTGATGGAATGGATATGGGGTCGGAATCTCAACTTGGATTTGAAGATGCAAACAATTTGGTTCAGCTTAGGGGAGCTTTAACTTGGTGAACAAGGGAAGGGGTGAAGCAGCAGAGACATCTAAACAGATCCTCTCAATCTTAGTGATAAAGAATTCATAAGCTTCCTGCACTTGTTGTTCGATGTGAGGGTGATGGGGCAGGGGAGAGGGGTTTAAGGAGATGGTTGCTGTTGCAGAAAAGAAGCAGGGGGTTATCTTTGCCCTCTGAGATGATCCTGGAGTAGTGAACGGTTTTGTCAGAGCAAAGTGAGGCACAATAATATTTGATGTGGTCCAGCTAAATCTGGTGATGGGTGGCTAAACCAGTTGTGCACTTGATACACTCAAGTCTGTGCCCCTTGGACTTGAAGGAGTGATGATAGGGGCCATACCAGGGTGATTGGCTGGGATGGGAGAGAGTAACGGTTTTGCTGAGGAATAGGCACCAAAGATTAAGGAGGGAGTGGTTAAGCAGATCAACAGTTGCCGAAGTATTGTGGTGAATGGAGAGCCAAAGGCTAGGCAATTGAGATTGTAAATATAGCGATGTAAGAGTCTTCCAGAAATAGATATAGAAGGAAGTGAGGTTGGAAGTGGGTAGGGAGATATGGATGGTGAGGAATACAATGAAGTGGTTGGAGATGTCCTTGTATGTGATAGAGGACATGGGAGTAGAGGGATGGCAAGGTCGAAGGGTGGCCATGAAAATGGGTAGGAGAGTTTATATGGAGAGGTTTAAAGAGGACAAGAGGTAAGTGAATGCAGAGGAAAGAGAGCAAGGGGAGCTGAGATGAAAACAGAAAATGCTGGAAAAATTCAGCAGGTCAGGCAACATCCATGGAGAGAAATTTGAGTTGACGTTTCGGGTCGAAACCCTTTTTCAAAACTGGAAAGAAAAGAAAATAGATCGAAGACAGGGCTGCGATCGAACAAAAGAAGTAAAAGAGACAATAAGATGAAGCTTGAAATCACTTTATTAAGATGAGGAATCACTCAAGGCAGAGGCTGAGAGAGGAAAGGAGGGAAGGTATCTCAGTGAAAAACTCAGGGTGGGGCTTGGGCGGCGCAGTAGACAGAGGGGGAAAAATTCAGTTGGTAGCGCAAACCAACTAGCACCTGGGCGCGGCACTGCCCACGCCTCCCACAAAATTCAGCGGGAGGTTAGTGGTGGCGCTATTTGGTAGCGCCCTGTGCCGCTGTGCCGCTGGCGATGACATCATTGGTGTGCACAGCGCCCTGCTCACACCCCGGCCGCGATCTTCGGGAGCGCCCCCTGATTTACCGCCGGACGCTATGTCCGACAGGTTCAGGGGGGGCGTACCTGCGGCCGGGGAGGCGCAATTTAAAGGCGAGGTGCGGGGTGGCCATTTTTGTTGCTGGCTGCCTGCCAACACCTGCCTACGCTCCCATCCCTGGCCTCCTGAAACCCCCCTCCCGCGGAGTGCCGGCTGCGTTCCAAGAGCCCGGCACTTCTCTTGGGTGCTGGGCTCTTTTGCCTGCACTTCCGATCCGTGGGGGCCCAGCTGCGCCCCAGGTTGCGCTGCACAAGGCCCCTCCCCTTTAAGAAGGGGAGGAAGGCCTGCAATACCGCGGCGCGATGTAGCGCCACGATATTCACTCGCAGCACCCCAAGAGGGAGGTGGGGCACTTCCAGTAGCGCCCCGCTTCCCTCTTGGGGTGCAACCACTGAATTTCCAGTGTGGGGGTGCTAATTTTTCCAGGGTGCTACTTTTAGCGCCCCGGCGAAGTTAGCGCCTCAGTTGGGGCGCTACTCAATTTTTAGCCCAGAGGATTTTCAAAGAGAGCTTAGAGGGGTGAAACAAGTTGAAATGCTCAAAGGAGGAGAAAGTACCAGAGGATTAGGAAGAAAGACCATGATGTAATTCGGTGATAAGGGCCATAATGCCACTGAAGAAGTTTGGATGGGTGAGGTGGTGAAATGAATAGACAGGAGGCGAGACTTCAGTAAGGGGTCGCTACCTTGTAATCCTCTTGGTCTGTGTGCATTGGGCACTTAGTGAACAAATTTGCTGAATCATCAGGGTACTGCTGCAAGAGACTGAAAAGCAAAGAGCATTCTCGCTGAGATACAATGGGACATAAAATATGGCTGGAACCACAACAATGATAAACATGAAATAGTAATACAAGCAAACAATATTAAGGTTTAGTGCTTGTTTAATAATTGGGATTTGGTTAGCTTAGAAAAAGGTAGTCAGAATTCTCGTTACCCTCCTTTAGGTGTAAATAATGAAGAAAATACCATCAATATAACATTGTCAGCCTCAAAGAAAGATCAATTGTGTTTTTGTGATGTTGAACAAGTATCTTGAGTTTGCATTTCCCCTGTAAGACCTTAGCTCATCTACTTCAGATTTCCTCATGAGAGGTGATCTCATTGAAACATATAAAATTCTTAAGGGGCTTGGCAGGGTAGATGATGGGAGGTTATTTCCCCTGGCTGGAGTGTCTAGAACAGTCTCAGAATAACAGGTTGGCCATTTAGGACTGAGTTGAGGAGATACTTCTTCACTCAAAGGGTTGTAAATCTTTAGAATTCTCTGCCCCAGAGGGCTGTGGAGGCTCAGTCATTGAGTATATTCAAGACAGAGATTGATAGATTTTTGGATACTAAGGGTACATGGGGATATGGGGATAGTGCGGGAAGGTGGAGTTGAGGTAGAAGATCTGCCATGATCTTATTGAATGATGGAGCAGGCTCGAGGGGGCGAATGGCCTACTCCTGCTCCTATTTCTTTTCTTATGCTCTTGTTATTATGGCTGTCTTCACATTATATAAGTAACAATGGTTTTAAATTTTTAGAAATTCTATCACATTCAATGCAATCAATCCATTGCTGAATCATGTCACTGAATTTTATCATTAGTATAACATATTCGTACAATTGATTTATTCATTTATACATTTTCAGCAAACAAACTGTAATTGAACTTTTACGGTGTATTGGGCACAAAAAACTGCATTGCACACATAATAAAGTATCAACAGGCAATAATTTTGATTGTATAATGACATTTTTATAAAGTGCATCTGAATTACTTTCAAACAATATAAATACCTGCTGTGCTGACACTTTGAAATCTTGGCCTCCCTTTATATAACTGGCATGTGTTCTGAATGCCAGTTCAGGACTCACTTTTCATATCTATAACCCCACTGCAATTCTGTATGAGTTTCTCAGGACAGACCTCTAACAAGGTCTTAACAAACTAAAACCCGTGAATTTCTTTTCATCCATCATGCAGAGTAACGGTAACAACAGAAGAAAAGTCCGTTACCACTTTCTACCTATCTTGCTTGCTTGCCATTCCCCAGCAGGGGGGTGTAACACGGAAATTTCCTGGGTAAGTTCAATTGGAAAAGACGTGTCATTAGTTGTGGCGTAATAGCATTGTAAATAAATTTCAGTGCAATAGCAGTGCAGCCTCTGTAAAGATTTCATTCTTCATCAGAGCACTTGGGGACAGCGACAGCAGGCTGCAGGGATTCTGTTTCCAACCCCGTTGCCATTTGATCAACTCAGGGCATCTCCCATCTTCATCTGAAGTGCCTCTTACCAGAACCATGACCAGTCACAGGTCAGCTGTACCCACAGGGCACAATGACATCTGCCCAGGAAAATATACATAGCGATGTTCAGGAAGTGCCACTGGCAGAATCTTCCAGCATAGAGATCGGGCAAGGATGTGCCCTCTTCCCAGGGAAGCTGAGGAGAAATCTGCCAATGGCTTCAGAGTCATCGGACCTAGAGCTCATGGGCTCTTGCCTGAAAGTAAAGATGTTTGATGAACATTGTTTATATGTGCAGTTGTTCTGGACCGATGGACATTATGTGACATTCTGGACATTTTTACATGCAATAGCACCCTCTGGTGGCGGTTATTGTGTTAAAAGTTTGTATGCTGGAAAAGTCATCTGAACTTTCTTCCTGTGTGAGGTCATTTGACCTTTGTTCCTTTCTTCCTGTGTGAGGTCGTTTGACCTTCCTACCTTTCTTCCTGTTGACCCCAGGAAGCAGTTTTGCCAGGAAGAACCTGACTTGAGTAATGGAGAATCTGCCATGAGTGGTTCCATTTACAATCCAATGTAATCTGATTTCATATGTTAGGCCAAGCGCAATATCTGTGAGTATCTTTGGCTCTTAGCATAATAGCGATGTTGTCAGAGTAATATTTTGATAATACTATGTTTATAAAAGGTTAATATTTGATAGTTATAGAAGTTAGTCCAAATGTTAGTTAGTTATACAATTAGTCCATTCTACTGTTGTAAATATGTTTATATCTTATGTAATATCGAATGTATAGTACTCAGTTTATGTACAAAACATACTTTGTCTTTGTTTACAGTTTCACAAATTTGTTCAAGTAAAGCTTCAAAACAGCAACCGCTTCAGAAGAATTATTTTTGAATGAGTGTTTAACTTGCTGGATAGCTAGATAGGAGCACGTCTAGCGCGGCCAGTACAGCAGTCATTGAGGTCAATCTTTCAGGACGTGCGGCGGTTATCAGGTGGCCACTGTCAAGTCTACATCTCTCCTTTGTTGCAACATCACAAAAGGTTTGTCTTCCATGCAGGCAGCAATGTGGCAAGTGGCATTTGCATTGACCCCTGCAAACAAAGCCCCAGCAGAGAGGCAGTCAAGGACCAGTCAGGGCGACCAACTGTAGTGAAGCACAGGCTGCAGTTCTGGAGGCAATTGGGGAGAGAAAGGAGCACAGTATTGGTTGCTGCTTCCAGACCATGGCCGGTGCCATGTCTGAGTATGTGGGAAGCTGGGCTAGGTGAGTAGAAAAATGTAGGGGTGGGGTGAGACAGTTGAATTGTGGGGTGGGGCGGTGTAATATGCAAGTCTCTATGAACAAAAGTTGGAAAAAAAAGGGCTGAAAAATTTTCAGGGAGCCAGAAATCAGCAAAGTTTGAGGACTCTCCAAAGCTCTCGAACTGCTCACTACCGTTTGGATCAGGTGACTGGAGGAGCTGCTGTGCCCGGTTTATTTGGTCTAATTTTAACAGAGTGAAGTAGTGCCATTGAAGCAAGAAATTCTCCTGCACAGCGCCTCTAGGTGATTGGCACTCTTAAGCAAACGAGCTCCACGGGGCTTGGGTGAGCGGATTCTCAAAGCTGCCAAAAAGATCGAGGGACTTTGGCCTAGAAATTCATTAAGGCGCTGCCAGCTTTGCGCCCAGTTAACGCCTAAAGTGTGATTTTGCGCCAAAAATGAGTTTGCGCAGATATTCAGCGCAGCGGTATTGGCGGCGGTAGCCGTTAGCGCTGCGCCGGCACCGATGATGTCATCAGTGTGCGCAGTGCCCCGGTACCGCCCCGAAGCCAGCCCGATCCCCATATTTAGTTGCGGCCACCTCCTCTGAAGCGGCCGCAAACAGCAACCAGAAAACGGGGCCGTGCTGAATCCTTAGTGGGGCGCTTTAAAGGGGAAGGTGCGGCCGGCCGCTTTTTCGGCGGCCGCCTGCCCGCACCTCCTTCCCCGGCCTCCTCCACCCCCCCCTCCGCGGCATTGCCGGCTGGTTTGCGGGAGCCCGGCACTTCTCCGTTGTGCCGGGCTCTTTTGCCGGCACTCGCGATCGGGGCTCCGGCTGTTGCAGGCACCTCCCCCTTAAGAGAAGGAGGAGGCCTGCAGTACCGCAGCCTGCCGCTCCGCAGCGGCTGGCGCAGCGGCGCCAAGAGCGCTGATATTCAGTGTCAGCGCCCCAAGCGGAGGCGGGCACACCCTGGTATAGCGCCCGCTTCCGAATTGGGGCGCTAACAATGAATACCTGACGATCGCTATAGGCTTCCCGCCCAGCGCTAACTTCTGGGCGCTAGCCAGCTGGCGCGGCCATAGTGAATTTCTAGGCCTTTATGTTTAGCACAATAACGGCACAAAAGACGCGTAATGCGCTGAAAAGCAAATTTCCTCAAGTTTTTTGCGCTATGACGGCGTAATTACGGCGTTACCGCCGAAGATCACGTGAAATTTCCACCCCGAAGATTTTTTAAGTTCGACAGAAAATTTAAACCTTACATTACCAAAACGGCAAGCTTCTCAACCTGCCCGAAATGTAAGAAGGGGATTCGGGAGGGGGGTCTGCTATGTAAATTGGATCTAGCAAAAGGGTCTCCAATGAAGCAACAATAGCCGTCTAAGGTCACCGGTTGTTTCTGCACCTCAGTTTCTGTGTCGCTGTACTCGAGAGCTAATTAACAAGGGGCAGATGCAGATCTACCAAACAACTTTATTGTTAGAGCATGAGCTTTCCAGCGACAGCGCTTCATTAGAAGCTGAACTGCTCAGCCTTTCTGAAGTAATAGAGGATTGAGCTGCACAGTTCAGCTGATTATAATCGCAAGGGGTTGTAGTTTCTTAAAAGCACATCATTATTTTAACATCCCTTCATTAAAATCTTTTCACAAGTGCTTGACATGCTTCCTTTAATGAGACAGCTACTCCCTATAAGAGAATGCTCACATTACTATTTTGTTTGATGTTATAAATAAAACTAAAACACAATTGCTAACAACAGTATACGAACACAGCTAAGTAGATTTAAAACCAATATTTCTCATTTTGGGAAAGATTAAAACTGCCCATCACAGGGGTATATATTGGGTATATATTCCATCAGTGCAAAAGGTTAACAGAGAGAGGGGTCGTGTGTGCATCGTCGGCATGTGTATCTCCCCTTTCTTCTCCTGTGATGGATAGTTGCACTGTCAGTGCTCGTAACAGTTCCTCTCACTGTATATAGCTATCATGAGGGCAAAGAAAGTACGCAGGAATTATTATACCACACTCCTGTCAACATATAAGATAGGAGCAGGAGTAGGCCATTCGGTCCCTCGAGCCTGCTCTGCCATTTCATGAGATCATGGCTGATCATCCAAATTCAGTACCCTGTCCCTGCTTTCTCTCCATGTCCCTTGATCCCTTTAGGCTTAAGAAATATATCTAACTCCTTCTTGAATATATTTAATGAATTGGCCTCAACTGCATTTTGTGGTAGAGAATTCCATAGGTTCACCACTCTCTGGGTGAAGAAATTCCTCATCGCTGTCCTAAATGGCTTACCCCTTATCTTTCGACTGTGACCCCTGGTTCTGGACTCCCCTGCCATCGGGAATATCCTTCTTGCATCTAGTCTGTCTAGTCCTGTTAGAATTTTCTAAGTTTCAATGAGATCTCATTCTTCTAAACTCCAGCGAATATAAGCCCATTTGACCCAATCTCTACTCATATGTCATTCCTGCTATCCCAGGTATCAGCCTGGTGAATCTTCGCTGCACTCCCTCCATGGCAAGAACATCCTTCCTCAGATAAAGTGACCAAAACTGCACACAATACTCAAGGTGCGGTCTCACCAAGGCCCTGTACAACTGCAGCAAGACATCCTTTCTCCTGTACTCGAAACCTCTCGCTATGAAGGCCAACATACCATTTGCCTTCTTAACCGCCTGCTGCACCTGCATGCTTACCTTCAGCGCCTGGTGCACAAGGACACCCAGGTCCCATTGCACTTCCCCTTCTCCCAATCTATTGCCAGTCAGATAATAATCTGCCTTCCTGTTTTTGCCACCAAAGTGGATAACCTTGCATTTATCCACATTATACTGCATCTGCGATGCATCTGCCCAATCACCCAACCTGTCCAAATCATACTGGAGTTTCTCTGCATCCTCCTCACAGCACACACGCCCACCCAGCTTTGTGTCGTCTGCAAACTTGGAGATATTACATCTAGTTCCCTCGTCTAGATCATTAATATATATTGTGAATAGCTGGGGCCCTAGCACCGATCCCTGCAGTACCCCACTAGTCACTGCCTGCCACTTGGAAAAAGATCCGTTTATTCCAACTCTTTGCTTCCTGTCTGCCAACCAGTTCTCTATCCAAGTCAGTTCCTTACCCCCAATCCCATGTGCTTTAACTTTACACGCTAATCTCTTATGCAGGACCTTATCGAAAGCCTTCTGAAAGTCCAAATACACCACATCCACTGGTTCTCCCTTATCTATTCTACCAGTTACATCCTCAAAAAATTCCAGTAGATTAGTCAAGCATGATTTACCTTTTGTAAATCCATGTTGGCTTTGTCCGATCCTGTCACTGTTTTCTAAGTGCTCTGCTATTACATCTTTTATAATGGACTCTAGCATTTTCCCCACTACCGATGTCAGGCTTACCGGTCTATAATTCCCCGTTTTCTCTCTACCACCTTTTTTGAATAGTGGGGTTACATTGGCTACCCTCCAATCCATGGGAACTGTTCCAGAGTCTATAGAATTTTGGAAGATGACCAGCAATGCATCTGACATTAATCTTGTCATTCATGTTGAAAGACTTATGAAATAATACTGGGCGGCCTGCTGGTGGTGCTGTCCAGGGAGAGTATAAATACTTGGGCATGGGCCGAGCTTGCTCAGGACATTCTTTAACAGGAACTAGTGAAGGACACCACTAGATCTCCATGTTGAAAAACAGTTGATTTAAGCCTTGTTTAATACTTGGGCCAAGTGCCTACTAGTTTTCTTACATCAGCATCTACTATTTCTAGGGCCACTTCCTTAAGTACCCTAGGATATAGATTATCAGGCCCTGGGGATTTATTGGTCTTCAATCCCATCAATTTCCCTAACACCATTTCCCTACAAATACTGATTTCATTCAGTTCCTCCCTCTCATTAGACCCTATGTTCCCCGACATCTCTGGGAGGTTATTTGTGTCCTCCTTTGTGAAGGCAGAACCAAAGTATGTATTTAATTGATCTGCCATTTCTTTGTTCCCCATTATAAATTCCCCTGATTCTGACTGCAAGGGGCCTACGCTTGACTTCATCAATCTTTTTCTCTTCACATATCTATAGAAGCTTTTACAGTCAGTTTTTATGTTCCCTGAAAGCTTACTCTCATACTCTATTTTCCCCCTCTTAATTAATCCCTTTGCAGAACAGCTAGCCATCATGACAAGGGGGTGCAGGGGGAGAGGAAGAAGGGTTAAACGAAATCTTATGTTTAGATTCCACCTGTCAGTTCAGCTCATGAAGGAGCACATGCAAAGTGTAATAAATCACTGTTGGTGAGGATGAATATGGGTGTAAAAGGGTGAAGTAGGCAAGCAGCACGTTGCTCGTGAAATTTGAAGGACAGTTTATGTGCTTCTGTTCAGCGCATATATCCGAGGTACTTGGAAGTCTGCAGTAATACATCTACAATCTTGTGAACGAGATACTGCATTTTCTTTGTGTAATAAACTGACTATAAAAGCTACTCTTTTTACAATTGCAATACCATCCTACAGGATAGGCAATCACCCGTAGTCATTTTGCATCTATGGTCTGTTTCACTGTATGGTCCTAGTTGCATAAAAAAGTTTTTCTTCATGTCGCCTCTGGTTCTTTTACCAATGCTTTGACATAATGTGGGGGATTTTCGAATTCTGCCCAAAATGGGCAGGTGTGCTGCTTCACAGGCCCGCCTGAAAATCGCATCAAGCGGGCATTAGTCTATAAGAGAGTTTGAAACAAACTAAAATGAATGAAGGTGTCATATGGGGCCATTAGGTATGAAAAAAAGATTTTAAAATATAAGAGAGATCATCAGAAAATAAGAGAGAATATCAGAAATTAAGGAGAGGTTAGGAAAGGGATAAGAGAAGTAAAGGAGCATGAGGTAAAACATTAAAATTAAGGTAATTTACAAATATATCAGTCAAGGGAGAATTGTTAAATGTTAGGTGGGACTCCAGAGAGGAAACGACAGTGAGTAGAGGATAAACGGAAATTCTCAGGGGTACTAAAAAAAATATTTAGAATCATAGAATGATACAGCACAGACATGGGGATAGGGTGTGAAAGTGGGGCTGAGGTAGAAGATCAGCCATGATCTTACTGAATGGTGGAGCAGGCTCAATGGACCATATGGCCTACTGCTGCTCCTATTTCTTACATTCTTATAGGTTGAAGGTGGCCATTCGGCACATCATGCCTACGCCAGAGCATAGAGTCATAGGGGGAAAAATTTGGTTCCTTTGCACCTCCTGTGAGCGCCCTAAGAGGGCGCTAATGGGGCACAAAGCAACTAGCGCTGGGGCGCGGCGATGTTTGTGCCTCTCACGAAATTGACCAGACATTTTGCGGCGGTGCTAAACACTACCATCACGATCTCCTGCGCCCGCAGATCGACCCTTTCCTTTAAGAACTGGCCGGCGCCAGTGTGTCTGTGTTCCATTGCTGACTGACATCACATGAGCTTCGCCAGCGCTCTAAGGTAGAGCCTCGCTCCTCGGCATTAGCGCCTTAAGAGAGGTGTGTAGCACCTGATTTAGCGCTCCAATCATCTCCAGGAGCAATAGAAGCCAAGTTTGCAGTCGGAGATGATAATTAACGCCAGGCGCTAAACTTTGCGCCCAGCCGATAATTGCACCCCAAACGGGGCGTAACCGAATTTCTCCCCCCATGAGTCATAGTCAGTTCTTAAAGGGGAGGGTCGATCTTGCTCTCCAGCCACACCCTGCTCATTGCAGCCTTGAATCTTGGCCTGGAGAGGCCTGTACTTCAATTCTGCTGGAAAGAACAATGGAGAGGCCCAGGGAAAGAGCTCAGAGTGCAGCCCCCATAGTCTCTTCTAAATCGATGCAAGGAAGGTCAAATCAAAATGAACCTGCAAAGTGCTGCTCAGTACCCAAAACTCCTTCACACAGCGTTGAATCTCTCCAGAAGTCTCTCTCTCTCTCTCTCTCAGAATGTGTAGTGCAAAAATGTCACCGACAAAAAAAGGCAGGAAGCACCCGCCTTTAATTAGCGCTCCCCCAGTCACTTCGCGACTGAAAAGCGTTCCCCTCAACCTGTCGTTGCTAGCGGCAGGTGGAAAGGCAGGAGGCGCCACTCAATATCCGGCCCAGGGCACTACCAGGATGTTGCACGTTCAACTAACGTCACAATCTGTGGGTGGGGCGCAGGAGATCATGGCAGTAGTGATTAGCGCCGCTGCAAAATGTCTGGTCAATTTCTCGAGTGACACAAACATCACCGTGCCCGGGCGCTAGTTGCATTGTGCCCCATTAGCATCCTCTTAGGGCGCTAACAGGAGGTGCAAAGCAACCAAATTTTTCCCCCACAGTGTCATCACGGCACAGAAGGAGGCCATTTGGCCCATCGAGTCTGTGCCGAGTCTCCGTAGAGCAATCCAGTCAGTCCCATTCCCCCACTCTACCCCCGTAGCCCTGCAAGTTTATTTCCCTCAAATGCCTATCCAGTCTCCCCTTGAAAACATTGAGTGTCTCCGCTTCCACCACTTCCATTGGCTGCGAGTTCCAGGCCCTCACCACTCGCTGCGTAAAAAAGTTTTTCCTCACATCCCCCTGTATCTCTTGCCCAAAACCATAAATCTGTGTCCCCTACTCCTTGCACCATCAGCTAGTGGGAACAGCCTTTCCCCGTCTAGCCTATCCAAACCCGTCATAATCTTGTACACTTCTATCAAATCACCCCTCAACCTCATTTGCTCTAATGAAAACAAATCCAGCTTCTCCAACCTGTCCTTGTAGCTAAGATCCCCCATGCCCGGAACCATTCCGGCAAATCTCCTCTGCACCCTCTCAAGGGCATTCACATCCTTCCTAAAGTGTGGTGACCAGAATTGTACACAATAGGGGCGATTTTGCCAGCCCTGGGGAGGCAGGTATGGAGGCGGGTCTGCCGGGAAAATGGCAGAATCTGGGGGTGGGTACCCATCCCGCCCCCAACCCGCCTCTGTGACATTTTCCCAGGAGGCGGGTACCCGACCCGCGCCGGGTCCCATCTCCTGGAGGTGGGAAGGGGATTACAGCCACTTAATTGCCTGTTAACAGGTAGTTAACAGGCAGTTAAGAGGATTATCCCCATTTTTCCATCAGAGGTGCAGGCTTCCCGACGTCGGGGAAACCCCGCCAGAGTCAGCGAGGCGAGCAGTGGGTTTGCAGGGATCGGAGGGTTCCAAAATTGCGCTGTGGAGGTGAGTGATGGATGCATGTGTGGAGAGGTAAGTATGTGAGGTGAGTGAAAAGTGTTAGAAAAAGTTTACTTACCTTTGTTTCTTCCTGTAGGTTCAATCGTTGGGGATCCGAAGGCTCTGGCATCTGCATTCTCCGATGCAACAGCCATCTGCTTTCTGTTCAGAAAATAGATTTGGTGAGCCTTGAGTACAAGAACTCACTAAACAACAGAGAATGCCAGTGTTTGACAGCTTCTCAAAGCTGTCAACCGATGGCAATTCATCTGTCAAAAATTTTTGACAGCTGAAACGTCATCCACCGACGGGCTCTGTAACCGGCTTCCCCTTAATTGGCCTGCTAAGCCCACTGGGCGGGCTTAACAAGGTCACTCAAGGGAAAATAGCGTGGGTTGGCCACAAGTCGATGGAGGCGGGATTAAAACCCGACAAGCAGCAGTCCCGCCTCCAACGCGCCCCCATTGGCAAAATCACCCCCAATACTCTAGTTGTGGTCTAACCAGAGCTTTTTAAAGGTTCAGCATAACTTCTCTACTTTAGTGCTCAATACCTCTATTTATGAAGCCCAAGATCCAATATGCTTTGCTAACCACTCTCACAATATGTCCTGCTACCTTCGGGGACCCATGCACATTAACTCCCAGGTCCCTCTTTCCCTGCACACTCTTTAAAACTGTGCCATTAAGTGTATATTGCCTCTTCCTGTTCCTTCTGCCAAAATGCATCACCTCACACTTCTCTGTGTTAAATTCCATCTGCCACTTGTCTGCCCATTCTCCTAGCCTTTCTATGTCCTGTTGCAGTCGATTGGTATCATCCTCACTGTTTGCCACACCCCCAAGTTTGGTGTCATCGGCAAATTTAGAAATTCTGCTCTGTATTCCAATATCCAGGCCATTTATATATATCAAAAATAGCAGTGGCCCTTGGGGAACACCACTGTCTACCATCCTCCAGTCCGAAAAACAGCCATTTACCACAACTGGCTGTTTTCTGTCCTTAAGCCAATTCCTTATCCAAGCTGCCACTGACCCACCTATTCCATGAGCCTCAATTTTGTTAACCAGCCTTCTATGTGGTGCTTTGCCTTCCTAAAATCAATGTTTACAAAAGTGAAGACTACTGGGGGGAGGGGGTATGAGGTAAATCCTGAATGGGCTGAAGGCGTGGTGAGAGATATTATAATAAATAAAAGGAAATTATTGGAGAAATAAGTTAAGTTAAAGGAGGACAATATGCCGAGACCTGATGGGATACATCCAAGAACCTTGAGAGAATTTAAGGAAGAAATAGCGGAGGCCCTAGAAATTATATTTCAGGGCTCTATTGAGAGTGGATGTGTGCTGGAGAACTAGAAAGTGGCCAATGCAATACCTATTTTTAAAAAGGGAGACAGTGCTAAACTGGGTAATAACAAGTTATTTAATTTAACATCTGTGGTAGGGAAAAATTTGGAGTCTTTAATTAAATATTTAGATCAAGCAAAATAATTAGAAGCAGCCAACATGGATTTCAGGAAGGAAGATCGTGCTTAACAAACCTGATGAAGATGTTTGAGGAGGTGACAGATAGGGTGGATGGGAGTAATGCAATGGATGTAGTGTGCATGGACTTTCAGAAAACCTTTGGCAAATTACCACACTGAAAACTATTGGAGGAGATTAAGGGGTGTGGAATGGGGGAGGGTGGTTACGTAATAAAACTCACTACGCACTTGGTTTGAGCATAAAGCAAGGCTTTAATCAACTTGTTTCAGAACATGGAGGTCTAGTTGTACTTCACTAGTTCCTGTCTTACAAAATGTCCCTGGAAAGCTGGGGCCGATGCCCGAGTATTTATACTCCTTGAACGGCGCCACCAGCTGGCCGTCCAGCGTTATTTCACGAGTAGTTTCTTGATGAATGATGAGATTTATAACATTCTTCCTGCCTAAAAGATTTGGAAGTCTGATGACTTCTTAGCGGATCAGGCGGACCACGAATAGCCGCAGTCTTTTAGATTTTTGTTTATGGCTAGAAGGCATGTCTCCCAGACCGTGTCTTGGTCCCTGGGCTACTTGATCCGTACCGGTGGATCGACAGGGCCCATGTTGCTCTAATCGACCTGAGGGAGGCTGGGGAGATCGTGACTCCGGGTGCGGGTCCCCACAGGCGCAGAACTGGCTTCATCCTGTTGGATAGCCGGAGATTGACTGGTGTCCTGGCCTCGGGTGGCCACCCCATGGGGAGCGCTCGGCTCCCCGAGTGGATCTGCTGGGGCAGCTGGCAGATCTCACGATGCCCCAGGTAGGGCGTCATCTTCGGGGGAGCGCAGAGTGTCGGCATCATCCCCGTGGGTCCCTCTATCGGTTGGGTCCATGGAACCAGCCGGACAGGGAGCCAGGTCCCGGAGCAAAACGGTGGACTCCCGGCCATCAAGGTACCGTACGTGGGGTTGACGTCTGTGAGTTCTACCTCGTCGACGAGAGGATGGGTTTTAGATGATCGGACAAATCTTCGGTGCAGCACGGGGCCGGGAGCTGCCAACCATGACGGTAGAGAGAGACGTCCCATGGATGGAGCAACGCTGGAAGATGAAGAATTGCTCATGAGGTGTGACATTGGTAGATGTAGAAAGGAGAGACCTGATGGAATGCAACACGTCAGGGAGCATAGTTTCCCACAGCTGATCTGGTAGGTTGCGTGACCTCAGCGCAAGACGAACAGTGTTCCAAATGATAGCATTGTATCTCTCAACCTGTCCGTTACCGATGGGATGGTACGGTGTTGTTTTACTTGTGGCGATTCCCCATTGGGAGAGGTAACTTTTGAGTTCGCTTGACATGAAGGAGGGACCCCGATCAGAGTGGATGATGTAATGTATATACCTTTAAGGGGGAACTACTTTGTACAGCTCATGTATACTGTAGTACCGGCAGTGAACACATCTGTATATAGCAATGAGTAGTAACCTGTACAAGCAGTTCCACTGTGAGCCATGTTGAGTAAACACCTGTTGTACCGTTTCTCCTGCAGTCTATGTCTTATTATACCCAGACACAACATTGGCGACAAGGCAAGTTCGAACCTACCTGCAACTCTGCATCACCTCCCAGGGATTCGTTCCTGGAGATCAGTGGATTGGAGGTCAAGGCCAGAGACTCGGGCGTTGACCACGGGCAACCGCCCAGTCATCCAGCAGAGACTCGAAAATTGCGGGGGAGGCTGTCGAGAGCCAGGCTTGGCTTTCCAGTCGAGGTGGTCCAGCGAAACGGGCTGGCAACAGGTAGTGTGCAGACCATTCCCGGACAGCGACGGGCTAGAGCCCGACCGAGCGGCACAGCAAAGGGTCGAGCAGCGTCGACGGGGGAGCGAGAGAGAGGGCAGAGCACACAGGGCGCAGCCGGTGTTCAGGGGCTGAGCAGCGTCGAAGAGAGGGAGAGAGAGACGCGCAGAAACCCGCAAGGCGCCGTCATTGCCACGAGGACCGCCGAGAGCGGCGTTGGCAACAGCGGGGGAGGAAGGAAAGCATGGGAGACGCCATTTTAAGCCATTGGGAGACGCCATTTTAAACCACACCCAAAATGCCGAAGAGTGGCAGTATCACCGCATTTGACAATGAAGTCGAAGATTGGACGACATATGTTGAATGAATAGAGGTGTACTGCAAGGCAAATGAGGTGTCAGGTGACAAGAAAGCGTCGGTATTGTTAAATTTAATGGGTGCAAAGACGTATGGTCTATTACGAAATCTAGTAACCCCAACGATGCCAATGGAAAAGAGTTTTGAAGACATAGTAACGATACTACAGGAACATTTAAACCCCACACCGCCTCTGATAGCAGAAAGATTCAAGTTTCACAAACGGAACCAGCATAAGGATGAAAGCAATGCTGATTATTTAACAGAACTGCGCAAACTATCGAAACACTGCCAGTTTGGAGCGGGACTGGCAGATACCTTAAGGGACAAGTTTGTGTGTGGGCTTCAAAGTGAAGGAACCCAGAAACGGCTTTTATCTGAAAAGGACCTTACGCTGGAAAAGGCTTTCAGCATTGCGGTATCATATGAAGCAGCAGCATGGGGCGCTGCAGCGATACAACAGAGACCGCAAGAATATGGCACAAACGAAATGTCATATGGAACAGAGAAGTGCTATCGCTGCGGCAGAACAACACACGACCAGAATGATTGCTGGTTCAAAGACAACGTGTGCAGACAGTGTGGAAAAGTAGGACACATAGCACGAGTCTGCAGGTCGGGAAAGAAAACCAGCAATAAGAAACCTACCAAAGAAAAGTACAAGAAGGTACATAAGATGATGGAGAATAGTTCAGACGAACAAAAGAGTGATAACGACTCCGAAAGCAGGGAACTGAGTTGTCTGAAACTACATAATGTGATCACAACGGAGGATCACCGAAACATTTGGGTCACTCTCGAGATAGCAGGTGTCCAGGTAAAGATGGAATTGGACACAGGATCAGCCCTAACAGTCATAAACCAACAGGACTACGAGCGGCTATTCTCACACATACCCTTGAGAGACACAAAAATTATTTTGAAGATGTACACGGGGCAAAAAGTCTACCCCAAAGGAAAAATAAGGGTGACCGTTATATATAACGGTAAGGAAATACCAAAACTAGACCTGTATGTATTGCAAGATGGAGGACCACCATTATTGGGACGTGAATGGATACGGAAAATACAACTGGATTGGCATTCCATACAGGCACTGACTGTGGCTGACAAAAAGGATGACGACGTCACACCTGGGCGACTGTCAAAGATCCTAACTGACATGAAAGAAGTGTTCCAGCAAGGACTCGGAACACTAAAAGGCATGACAGCAACGATTAAAATTGAAGAAAACGCAAGCCCAAAATTTTTTAAGGCCAGACTGGTACCTTATGCAATCCGCCCAGCCGTCGAAGCAGAGCTGGAGAGTCTGGAACGTTCAGGTGTACTGTCCAAGGTAGACTGGAGCGAGTGGGCTACACCCATCGTCCCTGTGATGAAAAAGTCATTGAGCAGCACGCCTGGGGAACCAAGGAAGGTTTGCATCTGTGGGGACTTTAAGGTAACAGTGAACCCGGTCCTTCACACCGTACAATATCCACTTGCGCGGATTGAAGATATTTTCGCCTCGCTATCTGGAGGGAAACACTTCACTAAGAATGATCTGGCCCAGGCGTATCTGCAAATGGAGGTAGAAGAAGCATCAAAAAATACCTCACAATCAACACCCATAAAGGTCTCTACCAATACAGCCGGCTCGTATTCGGGGTAGCATCAGCTCCGTCTATTTGGCAGAGGGCAATGGAACATGTCCTGCAAGGGATCCCAGGGACCCAGTGTTATTTGGACGACATCCTGGTCACGGGCAAAAATGAGAGTGATCACCTTGCCAACCTGGAGCAGGTGCTCACTAGATTACAGGAATATGGGCTCCGAGCTAACTGCCCCAAATGCGAGTTTTTTAGAAAACAGACCTCGTATTGTGGCCACGTTATCGATAAAGAGGGGTTACATAAGTCCCCAGGGAAGGTTGAGGCAGTAGTCAAGGCTCCAGCACCGGAAAATGTGTCACAACTGCGGTCGTTCCTCGGGCTGGTAAACTACTACCACAAATTCTTGCCAAATTTGTCTACAATACTACACCCACTGAACACCCTACTGCAAACTGGGGTGCCATGGAAGTGGAGTGACAAATGTAGACGAGCTTTCCAGAAGAGCAAAACACTAATCACATCGAAAGAGGTATTGGCCCATTACAACCCGGCATTACCAATTCGGTTGGCATGTGATGCGTCACCCTACGGCATTGGAGCGGTGCTGTCGCACAAATTCTCGGATGGCTCAGAGAGCCCAATAGCATTTGCATCACGATCACTAACCTCAGCCGAGCGTAACTACGCCCAGATTGACAGGGAGGCCCTCAATCTAGTGTGGGGAGTGAAAAAGTTCAATCACTATCTGCACGGGCAGAAATTCACCTTGCTGACTGATCACCAGCCTCTTGTCTCCATTTTTAATCCGAAGAAGGGCGTTCCGGTGATGACTGCGCAACGACTACAAAGATGGTCACTTTTTCTAGGGGCGCACCACTATGAGATTGAATATAAGGGCACGAAACAGCATGGAAATGCTGATGGGCTATCACGCCTGCCACTGCCTACTGCGGAGGAAGCACCAGCAGTGGATCCTGTCGAAATATTCCATTCGACTATAGTTGAATACCTACTGGTAACTAACGCTTGTATCGAAAAGGAAACCCGAAATGACGCGACACTGTCTCGGGTATATGATTTGATGGTGAAGGGATGGCCAGCACATGGCGACTCACTGTTGCCAGCATTCTCGACAAGGAGAGAACAGCTGTCAGTGTGCTGGGGGACCTTGATGTGTGGATCCCGAGTGGTAATTCCACCCAAGTTAAGGGATAGAGTGCTCAATGAGCTTCATGAGGGTCATCTGGGAGGGGTAAAAATGAAAAGCCTAGCCAGGGCTTATGTGTGGTGGCCAGGAATCGATAAACAAATCGAGGACCTGACCAAGAGCTGCTCAGGATGCCAGAGAGTCCAAAATGCACCACCACAGGCCCCTCTACACCCATGGGAGTGGCCCTCATCTCCATGGCAACGGGTGCATATTGATTTTGCTGGTCCATTCGTGGACTCAATGTTTTTAATAGCCGTGGATGTGCACTCGAAATGGCCTGAGGTCATCAAAATGTCCTCCACCACCATGGAGAAAACTATTGCAGTCCTGTGGACCATTTTTGCCAGGAATGGCTTGCCAGAACAGATTTGCTCCGACAACGGACCACAGTTTGTGTCCGAAGAGTTCCGGAGGTTCTTGAAAAAGAATGGGGTAAGGCATTACACATCCGCCCTGTATCATCCAGCCACAAATGGATTGGCTGAGAGGTTCGTACAAATCTTTAAGAAGGCAATAAAGGCTATGTACAATGACAACATTCCGCTGCAGTACAAGGTGGACAATTTCCTGTTCGCCTACCGGAATGCGACACATGCAGTCACCAACCAGGCCCCAGCCATGATGTTCTTTAACCGAAGGTTAAGATCTCACCTGGATTTGCTCAGACCAAACGTACGAAGAGATGTTGAGAGTAAGCAATTCCAGCACATCCATGAGAAGCCAACAAGGAGCTTCAATGTAGGGCAACCAGTCTTGGCCCGCGACTACCGAACAGAAAAATGGCAGCCAGGAACGATGTGCACATGGCAGGGCCCACTAATGTACACAGTGGACGTTGGGGAGAGCATCGTGAGACGCCATGCTGACCAGATCCTAGAGTCACAGAAACAAGTCAACCCCATGCCTCGCCCATACGTACCTGGTGATGAACCCGACGTACAGGTCGCATCTACCCCAGAAACAGTAGCATCGGAAGCTGATGAACCAACCGACGACATGGGGCCAGAATCGCCTCCGCACCAAGAGCAAGACACTCGGGAAAGGCGCTATCCAGAAAGGATCAGGAAGCCTCCCCAAAGACTGAATATATAAATAGACTATTTTCAGCTAATGTTGCATGTTAAAAGTGTTAATTGTAATTAGTTTGATATTTAATTGTTAAATGCGTGTTATGGTACTGTTAATCTAAAGGGGGAGGAATTGTAATGTATATACCTTTTAAGGGGGGAACTACTTTGTACAGGTCATGTATACTGTAGTACCGGCAGTGACCACACCTGTATATAGCACTGAGTAGTAATCTGTACAGGCAGTTCCACTGTGAGCCACGTTGAGTAAACACCTGTTGTACCGTTTCTCCTGCAGTCTGTGTCTTACTATACCCAGACACAACAGATGAAATTGGCCGTACCACAAAGGGAAAAGACTTGATCAAGGCATTTGATCACTGTGGAAGTAAGCATATTGGGACAGGGGAAAGCAAAGGGAAAGCGTGAATATTCAGCCACCATAGTCAGTATGTAGGTTTTTTGTGTTGAGGAGGGCAATGGCCCTTTAAATTCAATGCTGAGTCGCTGCATAGCGTGTATGAGCAAGTCATCCGATGGACGGAAGAATTGCGGTTTTAATTCCGCACAAATTCTACAATAGGAGCACGTTCTTTTCAAATCTTCTGCAGAAAATTGGAGATTTTTAGATGGCACAAAGTGCAACATACGGGTAACGCCAGGATGGCATAAGTCAGTATGAAGATCCGCCAGAGTCGAAGTTGATATAGAAGAGCAGAATGCCCGCATGAGGGTATCCGGGGCCACATTCTCTTTGCCGGGTCGATAATGTATGGAGTATCCAAAGGCGGCCAATTCCATCCTCCAGAGTTGTATTTTATTATTCTTGATCTTAGTGCGTTTCCAGTTATCCAGCATAAAGGCCACGGAGCGCTGATCAGTTATAAGTATGAAATGGCGACGAGCGAGAAAATGACTCCATTTACGTACCACTTCGATGATGGCCGTAGCCTCCTTCTCGACAGGAGTATAATGGAGCTCGCTACCCTGCAAAGTACTGGACAGAAATTCAACGGTTCAACCACCTTGATTCAAGGTAGCAGAGATCGCCACATCCGATGCATCGCACTCGACCACGAAAGGAAGATTTTCATCAATGGAACGAAGCGTGGCTTTTTCCAGTTGTCTCTTGAGGAGGTTGAAAGCTGAAATAGCCGTTGCCTCTAATGGAAATGATTGCGTGAAGCAGGGGCTGGATCTTGTCAGAGAAGTGCGGTATCCATTTCGCATAATAGGCGAACATGCCGAGTGCCCGACGAAGAGAGCCGAGATTCGTAGGGGGAGGCAGCTCCTGAAGCGGACAAAGTCGTTCCGGATCTGGTTTGATGACACCGTTGGCCACTCAGTAGCCAAGGATGTTGACTGACGGTACTGATTTCACAGATTTGAACTCATTTAAGGTTAATTTGGGACGACGGAGAACGTCAAAAAATTTCTGGAGGTTGGCATCATGCTCCTTCTGGTCATGACCAGCAATGGTGATATTATCCAGATATGGAAAAGTGTCTGTTAAGTTCTCCTGTTTGACTGGGCTATCCATTGCCCGTTGAAAGACGGCCACCCCATTGGTGACCCCAAATGGAAGACGACAAAACTGGTAAAGCCGATCATTGACCTCAAAGGCCGTATACTTCTTGTCAGAGTCCTTTAATGGCACTTGATGATATGTGCTCTTTAAATCAAAAGTTGAAAATACCTTGTAGTTGGCAAGGTTATTGACCATGTCATCGATGTGTGGTAGTGGGTAGGCATCCAGGTCGGTGTACTGGTTAATAGTTTGCGAGTAATCGATGCAAAGACGTTTCTTGTGTTGCTTCAGAGGATTTTTAACAACGATGACTTGAGCCCGCCAGGAAGATGAACATGGCTCAATGATACCATCAGCTAGAAGGCGAGAGATTTCTGTCTCGATAAAGGATCGATCATCTTGGCTGAAACGTCGTGATTTAGTGGCTATGGGCTTACATCAAGGGAAAAGATTGGCAAACAAGGAGGGCTCGTCGAGCGAAGCCGCCAAAAGCACACAAAATGGTACTTTGGAAATAGTAAGCTCCAGCTTTGACCCTCCAAACTCAAAAGTGAATCTTTTGTGTTGTATCTGGAAATCCTGTCCCAGGAGCACATCACTGCATAGGTTCTTGAGCTCCCCAAGCTGGGTGGAGAAATAAGTGCGGCCATTGAGAATAAGTTCGACAAGACAAAAGCCGGAAGAATTGGTGGTCAGTGTCATCAGAGCCATTGCAATTTCCCTGTCCGAGGGGTAAATACGCAGTTTTAACTTACTGACAGCCCACTCACTAATGAAGCTGTCAGAGCTGCATGAGTCGATTAGTGCACTCAAAATGTGTCCATTTACCGAAACTTTCGTGGCTGCATGGGACAGACTTTGGGGAAAAACAGCTGTGATGGGAGGAGGGGCAGTTTTACCCTTGACAGCTGTAACCTTAGTAGTGGTTCTTGGGGGCGGAGCAGTTTTATAGATTGCAGCTGTAACCTTAGTAGTGGCTCTTGGGGGAGGAGCAGGTTTATAGATAGTAGCTGCAAAACTAACAGGAGCTCTCGACCGGTATACCTTAGAAAAGTGGTCTTTCTTACTAACAGCGGCTCTTGACAGGCATACCTTAGAAAAGTGACCTTTCTTGCTGCAATGATTGCAGGTCGCGTTACGAGCAGGACAAAATTTCCTATAATGGAACACACCTCCACAGAAGAAACACTTCCTTCCAGATTGCCAAGGTGCCGCTAGGGTGGGAGCATCATCAGTGTAGGTTTCTACGGTAGGGTTGTCATCAGCTAGGTTAGAGTCATCATCTGTGAGGGCTTCCGCCCGAGGTCTATCGAAAGAGTCACTAAAAGTGATAGCAGCAGCCCGTGCACGTGGTGAAAGATAGGTGTCTGCATTCCTCTTTGCTAAGTCCAGAGAACATGCCTGGTCATAGGCAGCCTGTAACTTGAGGGTTTTATTCTCCAACAGGCACTGACGTATGAAGGGAGACGCAATCCCATTAATAAAGGAATCACGAATTAACTCCTCCTGGAACTGCTCAGCTGTAACAGCTTTAAGATTACAATCCTTGCTGAGCCTGTGAAGTTTCTGAAGGAATTCGTCAAGTGATTTTTCGGGTTGTTGTCGAGTTGTGGCCAGTAGATGTCGAGCAAAAATTTCATTTGGGGACTTGACATATAGCTGCTATAGTATTTGGATAGCCGCCTCATAGTCTACACAGTCTTCGATATAATCAAACACATGAGGGGATACATAATTAGCAAGTATCTCTAATTTATCAGGAACATTCTCACCACACACCCTGAGGAAGTTGCTGAAAGTACGATACCAGTGTTTCCATACCTTAGCAGCTGTAAGTGAATTCGGGTCCAGGTCGAGACGGGCGGGTCTGAATAGTTTCTCCATGATGGATCGATTGCTTGTCTGAGTTCCCTTCTATGGTTCGAGTCGTAGCTGGCTGTTCCCGAAATCACCCAAAGCGTGGAGTCGATATCAAGTTGATTAAATTGACGTAATAAAACTCACTACACACTTGGTTTGAGCATAAAGCAAGGCTTTAATCAACTTGTTTCAGAACATGGAGGTCTAGTTGTACTTCACTAGTTCCTTGTCTTACAAAATGCCCCTGGAATGCTGGGGTCGACGCCCGAGTATTTATACACCTTGGACGGCGCCACCAGCTGGCCGTCCAGCGTTATTTCACGAGTAGTTTCTTGGTAAATGATGAGACTTATAACAGGTGGCACATTAGACTAAAAACTAGTTAGAAGAGCGGAAGCAGTGAGTAAGAGTTAAAGGCAGTCTCTCAGAGTAGTTGAAGTGGGTAGCAGGGTTCAGTTCTGAGACCGCTTCTGTTCAATGTGCACATCAATGATTTGAATATAGGGCTAGAGTAGTGTTGTCCAATGTGGCCTAATTCTGAGGACCAAAGGAAGCTTCAAGGGGAAATTGATAAGATGGTGGAATGGGCAAAAAAGTGAAAGCTGGAATTCAATTTTAGTAAATGTGGAGCGGTAAATATTGGTTAAAAAAATTAATAATGATACTTTGAGCGGGGGAAAGCTGGTTGGTGTGGAAAAGCAGAGGGATTTGGGTTCAGGTTCATAAGACATTAAAAGCATCACCTCGTGTGGATAAAGCCACAAAAAATATATAACGGGATAATGGGCTTTCTGGCAGGAGGTATAGAATATAAAAGTTGAGATGTAATGGTAAATGTGTATAAAATCTTAGTAAGACTACAGTTAGAATATTATGTGCAGTTTTGGGCTCCACACTATAGGAAGGAGATTGAGGCAACAGAGAAGATACAGCACAGAGTCCTGAGGATACTGCCTGGTATAAGGAAATACAATAATGAAGAAAGATTGGAAAAGCTGTGGCTGTTTTTTATTTGGACAGAGAAGATTATGGGTGAATTGACAGAGGGGTTTAAAATCATGAAGAGATGGGACAGTGCTGTAATTTCTATGTAATTAGACTTGAGGGATACACAGGTCGTCCAAGCTTGTCTCCGTTGGCTGCATAGGTGCTCACCATGTTCACACTAGCTGTTGATAGTAACAAACCTTTGTGTAGTGATTTAAGATTTGTCCAGCAATCAGGCAACAGATATAAGAACAGTTCTTTCTGAACTGCCAGGCCAAACAAAGTTGAAGCGGCACAAAGCAGTAAATAAGAAACACAAGTACAAATACAACTGAGTTGCCTACTTTTTGAGTACTGGATTGGTAGGGCTCGGGGGATGCATGTGGTCTTAGGACCATCAGTTGGACACCCCTGCATGACAAGGCTAATGAAAATAAAAACACTATTGTAAAATTGTTTTGCTGTGGAACCTATTCGATTTAACTTTTGTCTCTGAAAGCTGGACAGATGCACTATGTTTGGACAGCTTCCTCGCAATTCCCCTAATGAATCAGTACTGCACAAAATTGACCATTGTAAAATAACCAAAATCCACCCTCTCTCTTAGGTAGTCCCTCAGAACTGAGAATGACTTGCTTCCATGCTAAAAATGACTTCTCAGGTGACTGATAAGTCCAATACGGGACCTACAGTTTCTGTCACAGGTGGGGCAGACAGTGGTTGAAGGGGCGGGTGGGTGCTTGGGTTGACGTGCGCTCCTTCCACTGCTTGCGCTTGGCTTCCGCTTGCTCCCGGCGAAGAGACTCGAGGTGTTTGGTGCCTTCCTGGATGCTTCTCCTCCACTTTGAGCAGTCTTGGGCCAGGGATTCCCAAGTGTCGGAGGGTAAGTTACACTTTTTCAAGGAGGCTTTGAGGGTGTTCTTGAAGCATTTCCTCTGCCCAGCTGAGGCTCTCCTGCCGTGTCAGAGCTCCAAGTAGAGCGCTTGTTTTGGGAGTCTTGTATCGGGCATGCGGACGATGTGGCCCGTCCATCGGAGCTGATCGAGCGTGGTCAAAGCTTCAATGCTGGGGATGTTGGCCTGAGCGAGAACACTGACATTGATGCGCCTATCCTGCCAATGGATTTGCAGGATCTTGTGGAGGCAGCATTGGTGGTACCTCTCCAGTGCTTTGAGGTGCCTGCTGTACATGGTCCATGTCTCTGAAGAACCATTTTGCTTAAAAGTCATAAAGCTCTTTAAAGAAGAGCATTTATTTTTTTCAAAAAAGCAAACTATGGCCCGAAGTTATTTACCTTAAGTTTTGATGGCTCATACCAGACTAGACAATACAAATACAGCGGGCTCGATTTTGCCATTGGGGGCGGGCTGGGGCATGTCAGGTGGTTTTGTGTCAGGACCCCGACTCCGATGTGAAGTGGGGAAAAAGTGCAATTTTGCCATAATTGGGCACTTGTTTTACAGCGTGTGGAAACCCCTGGCCCAATGATTCTTTTCATACAGAAAGTCTGAAGGGATAATTACTAGTCCTAGCCCCTTTAGGGCTACCCCAGATCAGGCGTATTCCCCAGACGTTCACTTTCAACTAAAGTTTGAGGTAGCCGAATCCTAAAGACCCTTAATTGGGTCTAAAGGTCTGGACCATCTCTCCCTAAAGGAAAGGAACAACCTGAAGCTGTTACCGTCCTCCAGATAGCGCTTTTAATAAGTTTAGCTAGACTGTAACGTTCTGGATATTATGAGGGTCTGGAAAACTCCCCCAGAATTCTGCAACTCCTCACCAAAGAGTGTACAGAGATTAAGTTTGTGAGTTTGATACAGAAGTATTATGTGAGACAATTCTAAAAATATATAGATTTATTAAAGAATCGACATGTAATTACAGTAGGTGTTTCAATCGCAACATTAATAGTTCCAAAAAGAGAAAGCTTACAATTTTTATTATCGGATCTTAACTTCGCTACATTTTTACAGTTCTTAGTCTTTATTCCAGGATAGCCACCAAAATCAAATACAGTACCGTTGATCCCCGAGACACAAAGGCCTAGAAATTCAGTATCACCACGTTTGGGGCGCTACAGCCGGGCGTTCGCTAAATTTAGTGCCCGGCGCAACTTAGCGCCACCTTCGCCGAAATTGAGTTGCATTGCTCCAAGAGGTTGCTGCTGCACTAAAGCAGGCGGTGCATGACTAACATAAGGCGCTAAGCCGGCGAGCCGAGGTGCTACCACTGAGGGTGGGCGCAGCGCAGGTGCGGCGAGTTGTTGATTGAAGGCAGACACGCTGGCGCCGGTCAGCTCTTAAAGGGGGAGGGTCGATTTGTTTTGCTTCCATGCCCTGCACACTGCAGCCCTGAATCCAGGCCTAAACAGAGCTGCTTCAAGATTGCAACGCCCACGACTGTGGAGAAGGTCAGGGAGCGAGTGCAGCGCTTCAGTGAGGGTGCCCTGAAGCTTCTGGTTGGTGCAGTGGAGCGCAGGTGACCTGTCCTGTTCCCTGACAGTGGCAGGAGGCTGCTGCCCAGCGAGTACAGAAAAGCCTGGAGGGAGGTGGCAAACAGGATGACCTCCAGCAGCTTGGTCCCCAGGACACCCATGCAGTGCAGAAAAAAGTTCAACGACCTCACTCGGGTTGTCAGGCTGAGTACCCTTTCCAGTATCCTCTTCATCCCTGCATGTGCACCTCACTTTACGGCCAAAGGGTCCTGAAAGCCCCAATGCCCAGCCCTCATCCAAGAGCTATGGGACTCTCATGAAAATCACATGCACATTCACCACTTTACACACTGTCAGGGCTATTCCACCATGGGAGGCAGTGCAGGTAAGATGAGGGCTTGACACTGTCAGGGCTATTCCACCATGGGAGGCAGTGCAGGCAAGATCAGGGCTTGACATTGTCAGGGCTATTCCACCATGGGAGGCAGTGCAGGCAAAATGAGGGCTTGACACTGTCAGGGCTATTCCACCATGAGAGGCAGTGCAGGCAAGATGAGGGCTTGACACTGTCAGAGCTATTCCACCATGGGAGGCAGTGCAGGCAAGATCAGGGCTTGACACTGTCGGGGCTATTCCACCATGGGAGGCAGTGCAGGCAAGATCAGGGCTTGACACTGTCAGGGCTATTCCACCTTGGGAGGCAGTGCAGGCAAGATCAGGGCTTGAAACTGTCAGGGCTATTCCACCATGGGAGGCAGTGCAGGCAAGATGAGGGCTTGACACTGTCAGGGCTATTCCACCATGGGAGGCAATGCAGGCAAGATCAGGGCTTGACACTGTACTCAGAGGCCGTCCTTTCTCTTGCAGGGCAAGCTGGCCCACAATCGCAGGCAGCAGCTACAGACCGGGGGAGGCCGTCGTGACCTTAAAGAGCTCAGCGACCTGGAGCAGCGAGTTGAGCGGATTATGGGAGGCCGGCTGAATGGCCCCGTCACCAGTGGAGATGCCGACCCCGTTCTGGACAGCAATGGTAAGGTCATCACCTTTTTGACCTCTCTCTTTCCACTTGTGCCTCACACCAGCATCCTTTGCCACTCTCGAACCAATGCAGTGCATAGAGCACTCATGCCTCCCTCGCTGCCACCCTGTACTCACTCTAAAGCAACTCTTGTGCCTCCCTGCTTTCAGATGCTGAATCGCCAGGTGAGGAGGCGGGCCCTCAAGCTGGCACTGTGTCTAATTCGGAATTCGAGGAGGAGGAAGAGATAGCCGGAACATCAGTGCCACCCTCAGCCAAGGCAGCCCATAGCCATTATGGGGACACGTCTTTCCTGGAGGGGAGCAGGGGGGAAGGGTCTGATGAGGGTGAAGCTCCGGGGCCCAGCGGGCTGCAGCAACGCGGGAGGGGTGGGGAAGCTCAGCGGCCTTCTCCCCGGAGGGTGAGTGCGACCTCCAGTCCTGCTACGGTGAGCGCAGAGGAGGTGCTGCTTCTTGGTGAAATGGGCGCCCAGGCTGAGCGCAGGCACACTGAGCTCATGGCTGCAGTGGCAAGGATGCCTGACTCCACAGAGTCACTGGCAAGGAGAGTTCAGGAATTTGGGGCAGCACAGGTCAGGAGTCTGCAGGAATTCAGTGCAGCAGAGGCCAGGAGTCTGCAGGACTTCGGGGCAGCACAGGCCAGGAGTCTGCAGGACTTTGGGGCAGCACGGGATAGGAGTCAGCAGGACTTCGTTGCATCACATGAGGCTTCCAGCCAAGTGCTTAGTTGTGCCATGCATTCACTGGCTGGTCTGATGCAGACACAGATCAGGGCCACATGGGCACTAACTGCTGCCACCCTCGCTGGATCGGCCAGGAATCGCTGGGGCCCTTGCCGCGCCACAGCAGCCCAGCAGGCTGTGCTTCAGCAGATTGCTGCGCATGCTTCAGTGTTGGCCCGTGCGAGTGCCAGTGTATCGGCCGACCAGGGAGTGCCTGTGCTCTGTCAGGTTGGCAGCATTCCTGCTGCCAACACTGTCACTCCTCCACTGCAGCTGCCACCACCCGTAGGACAGACTGCTGCCGTCCAAGCAGAGTTGGAGCAGTCAGCAGTCGGGCCCTGCAGGCCCAGAGCTGGTCCAGGCCATCCCCCAAGGGCATCTGCCGACTCACCATCTGACCCTCAGCAGCCTTCCCCAGCCTTGCTGCAGCCACTGGCATCCCATTGAGGAGGAGCTGCAGGGCGGGAAGGGGCCAATCGCACAAGTGAGGCGGTTCACCCTCGCAGGTGAAAAAGTAGAAGGTGTGGCTAAATGTTTTTTTTTATATGAAGGCCAAGAATGTGATGGGTTTTTTTATATGAAGGCCGAGGATTTTATGTTTTTTTTATATGAAGGCCGAGGGTTTTATGTTTTTTTTATATGAAGGCCGAGGATTTTATGTTTCTTTTTATATGAAGGCCGAGGATCATGGTAATTTTTGTTTAACTGTTTTTTTCATTTTCTCCAGGTTGTGAGAGCCAGTTATGTGTCTGACTGTTTTTTGGGGGGATTCTCTGTATTTGTTTGTCATGCGGGAAGGGCACAGAGTTTGTCAAATAAAAAGTGGTCTTTATTCAGATTGTCCATGTTTGCACTTTGAACTATTTGTTGCCTTGACCGGCTGAGGGTTTGCAGAGCGGCTCCATTCATGTTCTTTCAATGGCCAAAGCCATTCCCTGAGAGGGGGCCTAGAACCGACTTGCAATAAGCTGCTGACGGACGGCCCTTGCACTTTGTGCCTCCCTCCCGTCTTGGTGCTCCTCCTCCTCCTCCTCCTCCTCCTCCTCCTCCTCCTCCTCTGGTGGTCCTCCAATGTCTGCTGGCAGTGGCTGAGTCCTGAGGATAGCCAGGTTGTGCAGCATGCAGCACACTACAACGAAATGGGATACTCGAGTACTGTAGGGCTCCCCTGGAATGGTCCAGACAGCGGAACCGTTGCTTCAGCATGCCGATTGTGTGCTCAATGATGTTCCTGAAGTGCATTGCGCGCTCTTGCTGCTTGTCCGGGGTCATGGGGAAGGAAATGTACTGACGTCTCCTTCTGAAGAGGCCATTCATCACCTGGTGGATGCAGCAATGCACCGCGAACTGGGAGACATTGGCTGTCATTGTATCGTTCTTCAGCAGGGGTGGTGGGCGCACAGAGCGGGGTCATCAGCCAGGTGCACAAAGGATAGCCCTTGTCCCCGATAAGCCAGCCTCCTGGGTGAGCCGGGGCTTCGAAAATGTCTGCCACAGAAGTCTGGCGCAGGATGAAGGCGTCATGGCTGCTGCCTGGAAAGCGAGCATTGACAGCTAGTATGAGCTGCCTGTGGTCACACACCAACTGGACATTTAGTGAATGGTAGCCCGTCCGGTTGCGGTAATCCTCGGCATTCTCTAGAGGCGCCCGCAAAGCCACATGCATGCAGTCAATGGCGTCCTGGGCCATGGAGAAGCCCGCTATTCTTGCAAACCCCATTGCGCGCTCTTGCTGCTTGTCCGGGGTCATGGGGAAGGAAATGTACTGACGTCTCCTTCTGAAGAGGGCATTCATCACCTGGTGGATGCAGCAATGCACCGCGAACTGGGAGACATTGGCAATGTCCCCAGTAGCGGATTGGAAGGAGCCAGTGGCATAGAAGTTGAGAGCCACTGTCACCTTCACTGCCACCGACAGCGACGTCCTGCTCCTCAGCCGTGGCTGCAGATCTCTCTGAAGCAGGTGGCAGATCTCAGTGACCATCTCCCTTCTGAATCGCAGCCTCCGAATACACTGCTCCTCAGACATGTTGAGGTATGAGAACTGGTGGCGCTGTACCCTGGGTGGGTAAGGCCTCCTGTGCCGACGCCTGTTGGCCCTCCTCCATCTGGCCATGATTGGCACTCTCTCTCGGCGTCTCAGAGCCCTTTCAATGCAATGGAGAAACCCAATGTTTCCACCCATTGCAGCCCCCATTATATGTGGCGACTCAAGGCTATGGCACTGAAAGTTAAATCCAACTGCAAAGCTCTGGCCTGAAGCCAGAAGTACCTGTGCGAGTGCTGAGTCAAAGCAGAAAGCTCTCTCCCTTTGCCTCTCTCCAAATCTCTCTCTCTCACACAGAAGGAGTGGAACAAAATGGCTGCCACAAAGAATGCAGGAAGAGTCCCCTTTAAATAGCACCCCCAGCACCCCACAGCGACTGGGAACCATTCCACTCAACCAGTCGCTGGGAGCGCCAGGCGCACAGAAGGGGGGCGCCACTGAAGTTCCGGTTCGGGGCGCACCAAGGGCGTTGCACCATGAAATGACGTCAGGATCTGCGCACGCACCTGAGCGGGCGCTGCGGTTTTGCGCCGTCGCTAATTCTTGACTGAAGTTCGCGAGAACCGCAGATCACGCCGCGCCCGGGCGCTAGCCGCTTCGCACCCCACTTCTCGCCCTCTTAAGGCGTTAGCAGCTGGCGCTAACAACTGAATTTCTAGGCCAAAGAGTTCTAGACTTACAGAGCCTGCCTCTGAAGCCTGAGAATCGCTTTGCCCCTTCACAGCAAATCTATCATCCCATTTGAAAGTTCAATATTTATATCCTTTCTCAGTGGTATTTCCTTTGAAGTTTTCTGCTGATGTAAGCTAATTATCTCTAGTCACTTTTCTGCTGACCCCTGTTATTCTTACAATCAGTTCAGCTGGTAGCAATGCAGGCTTGTGTCTCTCCTTTAGGTGTCCAAAGCTTACCATAAAAACGGTGTGACAGCAGGTGTTTCTATTTGATGTCATTGTTACTAAGGCCTTCTGTTTGTGCTCTTGCAATTAGAACACCTTAACCAGGGTGATCTATGCAATTCTTAGTTACCTCAGCTGGTTGCAACACAGAATCGTGTCTCCTGTGTTTCGTTTGATGTCATTTTTATGAAGGCATATGTTTCTTAATTTAATATTGGGCCAGAACTTCGGGTCCCCACGGGTGAGTACGCGCTGGGTACTCACATGTAGGCCCAATGAAAGTGCCGGTTTCGTGCATGCACTGTGCATGCTCGGGAAACCGGAACTTCCGTTCCCTTCAAGGAAGGGTTCACAGGTCGAACGCGTGCGCTGGAGAGGCAGCGCATATGCCTGGAACTTTCATTTTTTATGCAGGTTTCTCCGGGAGGGTAAGTCTCCAGGAGCTACACTTCTAAAAAGCAGTCGCAAGGCCTGCTTTTAACAAGGTAAGTGGTGAATTAAGTACAATTAAAACATTTTTTCCACAGGTTTATTATTTTTAAATACTTTAAAGACAGGTAAGTTTATTTTTAGCCCCGTTAGAAACTGTAAATATTTTTTTCAAAGATTTAAATTATTGTTTAAAATAGTTATTGTATGTAATTTATAGTTATTTTAAAAATGTGATTTTTTTTTTATTTATTTGAAGTTTTAGTTATGTTTTGGGGCTGAATTGTATTCATAGATTTGACAGGTCTTCCTGTCAAATCGATGAATACAGGTTCCCTGCTACCATTGGCTGTCCATGGTCCACGTGATCCCAGGGGATGCTTCGAACTAACTGCGCCCCTGGGATACGCAAGCACTGCGCGCCGGCAGTTGGAGCAGGCCCAGGATTTGAATCCCACGCGGGCCCACAGCACAACGGCCGGCGCGCTAGGTAAGTGCACCTGCAGGAAGCCTCCGACACGAATTTCTGGGCCTATGTGTTTCTTTCCGAAGTGTAATTTGGAACACCTTAACAGGGTGTACCATTGTGTTCTTTCCAAAGATCCAGACCATCGGGAGCCTCCAACGTTCTGTTTCAACAAGGTTATTAATGCAGTGTCAACAACTTATCTTATCTCAATAGCCTGTATGCTGTTTACAGCTTTAGATTGTTGAGGTTTCCAGATTCCCAAACCCAGTTTGTCATGTTTTAATAAGGCTAGAACTCTTTCACAGAATGGTGTATTTTTCTGAATAGGTTATATGGCTTATTCCTTCACAAGTCACCTCCGATGACATCATCAATGCTGTTGGAGTTAAGGCCTGCAAGCAGCCTTGCTTCTTCTGGAGACTTTAAACTTTATGCCTATTGTTCTGATCGCTTCATTCAGCAACTATGTCCAGCAGTAGGCCAAAGTGTGCTCCAAGGTGTGATGAGGCCTCCCTCCAAGCTCTGGTGGAGGGAGCAAGATCAAATAAGGAGGTGCTCTTCCCTTCCTCAGGGAGGAAAAAGCCTCCCCAGCAGACTAAATGGGTCCTCATGGCCCCCTGAAGTGCAGCAAGGTGCTGTCAAGCCACTTGCTAGCTCTGAAGTGGGGCTGACCCATGAGAGGGATGTTGATGGCAGACAACAAGGAAGTGGGGGCTCCTCTCCAAGCGCTCACACAACCATGCCACTGCAAAGCCCTCGGTCAGAGCCCCACCAGAGTCCTCACCCAACTGAGATGGGCGTCTCATCCCTTTCACAGCCGCGGGAGCAGCAGACTATTGCCAAGCCCTCACAGGTTCACAACCCTAGAGGACAGCCGCCAAAGGTGTCGAGACAGGAGCAGCAAGAAAGTGAGCAAGGAGACTCCACATCTGCTGAAGCCACAGGGGGAGCACTACGTAGGAGCATGCGTAAGAGGAAGATAATGCACAAGTAGTCACAAGGGTAGTCACTTGGGTGTAATGTGTTTATTTTTGAAATGCCATCAGTTGCTTGTTGTGATAAAACATTTTGATGGCAAACTGTTGAAGTTGCGGCCTGTGGCATTTCGCAAATGGGACTTCCACACTGAGGGCTTAGAGCAACTTGCAATTGTCAGTATGGTGATCAGAGTGATAGGAATCTGCAGGTTCTTGTCCATTGTCGATGCTCTGGTAAGAAGGTGCGAGGTAAAAGTGTTTGATTGTGCAGGCTAAGCAAATCTGGCCAACATGAGTGCGTCCCTTGCATCCCGGGCAGCAATGTGGGCACTCGCTGGCGCCTTCTGGCCTGTGCAGCTTCAGGTGGGTGAGCAGCAGCTTGGCACTCCTATTATTGCTCCTGCAGTTGGTGCTGCTGTTGTTCAGGTTTCTGCTGCTGCCGCGGCTGGTCTTCGTCCGAATCTGATGTCCAGGAGGAAAGGAAATAAATGGTTCCCATGCTTCTGGTATATGCCTCAGTTGAGGAAGCGCTCAGTCAAGGTGGGGAGAGGGGTTTCCCAGGAGGTCACACTGGAGATAGGTGTCAGGCTCCAAACTCCCACAACAATGAGTAGGCTGCTAAAAGATCCCCGAGACCTGAGACAACAAAGTTCTGCCACCTGCAAATGATCATTGGTGAAAACTCCTTTTTAATGGTGGAGCTGCAGCTGTGAGTAAGCAATCCACTTGTGAGGCCGCCAGGATTAACTAGCGTGTTCCAGAGGAGACGTGCAGGATGGGGGAAAAGCGTTAAAATCAGAAAGGCCTCTCAAAATGGGACTATAGAGGCAATTAACTGGTTGTTACGGGCCTTAAGGGCCTATCCCGCCTCTTGGAGGTGGGATGGAAACAGGGTCTGAAACCCCGATTCTGGGAAAATTGCTCGGAGGTGGGCTGGAAGCGGGATTGGAGCCACCCGCCATTTTTTGCGGTTTTAACACCTCACATGCCTCCAATCCCACCTCCTCGGGCCTGGTAAAATCGAGCACAGCATTTATGTAGAGCCTTTAATGTAGAAAGATGTCCCAATGTCCCTTGATGAAAGTGGTGGGTTTTAAGGAGGTTCTTAAAGGATAGAGCGGGAGCTGGAGAGGCAGAGGGATTCAGGGAGAAACATGGGGTCTAGACAGCTGAAGACACTGCAGACGATGGTGGGGCGAAGGGAGGGAGCAATGCACAAGAGGCCAGAATCAGAGGAACACAGGGGGAAAAATTGGGTGAGTAGCGCCACCTGTTAGCGCCTAAAGAGGCAGTCAGTGGCTGTAGCGCCACTGGCTGCGCCTCCCGCGATATTCAGCAGGGGCGCTAATGGTGGCGTTAGCCATTTGCGCTGCGCCACCACCGATGACGCCATCGGTGTGCGCAGCGCCCCATTCGTGTCCCGTTCGCGATATTTGGTAGCGAACGCTGCAGTTGCGCCGTTTGCTACCCGCACCCGGTTCACGGGGCCTTACTGTGCCAGCAGTGGTGCAAGTTAAGGTGGAGGTGTGTGGCGGCCGCCTTTTCCGGTGGCCGCCTGCCAGCACCTCCGTCCCCGGCCTCCTAACCTCCCCCCCCCCCCGTGGCATTGCCGGCTGTTTCCCGAGAGCCCGGCACTTCTCCTTGGTGCCGGGCTCGTTTGCCGGCACTTGCGAGCGGGGATCGCGCTGTTGCAGGCACCTCCCCCTTAACAATGGGAGGAAGGCCTGCAGTACCGCAGCGTGCCGTGCCACAGCGTGTGGCGCTGTGGCACGTTGCGCTGCGATATTCAGTTTCAGTGCCCTAAGAGGGACGCGGAGTGCCTCGAGCCTCGCCCCGTGTCCCTCGAGGGGCAATGGAACTGAATATCTGACGATCGCTGAAGCCTCGAACGCTGCGCTAAATCCTGCGCTCAGGCGACTTTTGCGCCACTTTGGCACCCCAACCCAATTTCTAGGCCACAGAGTTCTGGGGGAAAGTGGTCCTAGGGCTGTAGGAAGAAAGAAGAGTACAAAGAGAAGTACATTTTCAATGAAACTAGAGATTAGCATTTTTTTCACGTCCTGTTAGATATGTACAATAGGCTCACATTACAACGGTCAGTACCATATTTATTATAGCTCCCACTGGCCCAAAATTTGCCGTAGAAATAATGATGAGGCTAACTGCACACATCGTTATTAAAGTGTAAGTCGAACAGCAACTTCCGGCGATCGCATATGCACAGTTAAACGCAGAAATCAAGATGTTGCTGTTCGAGTTGCCCTACTCCTCCAGAATCTTCATTATAACAGTATCTTTATAACAGTATCTCGCCAAGAGACTCAGCATTGAAACACATGGAAAGACGTGAAGTTGCTGTACTGATGTGATCGACACACACTAAACTTGCCAGAAAAGTTAGGACTTGTCCATTCCAGTGTAAGTACACTTTCAACAGTGTGATAAGTTTTAATTACTGTCGAACAACCTCTCTGGCACTGAAAATTAACTTTTACAGGTGTGGAATCCCATTCCTTCAGATTTTAATGTTGGAGATTTTTAAAAATGTAAATTTTTTTTTTTTTACTTTTTCTTTCCCTTTTATCTCTCTCTTAATCCCATCTTTCATTCCCTCTCTATTTCGCTTTCTATATATGATTTGGCATTGAATTAAATATTATTAACTGACACTTCCTGGTTCAGACTCTGTGCTGTTAGGAACATAAGAACAGGAGTAGGCCATTTAACCCTTTGAGCCTGTTCCGCCATTCAATGAGATCATGGCTGATCTGTGATCTAACAGCATATACCAACCTTTGTCCCATATCCCTTAATACCTTTGGTTAACAAAAATCTATCAATCTCAGATTTAAAATTAACATTTGATCTAACACCAATTGCCATTTGCAGAAGAGAGTTCCAAACTTCTACCACCCTTTATATGTGTTGAAGTGTTTCCTAATTTCACTCCTGAAAGGTCTGGCTCTAATTTTTAGACTATGCCCCCTAGTCCTAGAATCCTCAACCAGCCGAAATAGTTTCTCTCTATCTACCCTATCTGTTCCCCTTAATATGTTCAGTAACCATTCTTCAATCTGATTGATTAAGGAGACACAGTTGGCTTGCTCTATTCACATAGGGCGCTGAACCGAAATGGCTTTTTAATCACAGTGGCCCAGTAATTCCTGTCGGGGGCTTGCCGCGCGTGCAAGCCCCCGATGTGCGCTCACCCTGCGCGCCGACATCTGAAATCTGGCCCGCAGTGGCTTTCCTGTCAGTGGCCAGGTTCTGATCTCGGCGCGCTGTGCTAACCTGACCCAGCGGTGTAGTTAGTGCGATGTGCCGGCTGGGATCAGGTGAGCACTGTTCCGCCAATCAGGGGAGGGGAAACTTCATTCATAAGTTTGATAGTAAAGACAGTCAAACTCATGAAAAGTACTGCACCCCAAAACACTACTTAAACTTTAAATAAAATTTTAAAAAGCATCCCAATAATTAAATTAACTATGAATAACTTTAAAAAACTATTTTAAACAATTAATCAAATTTTTGAAAAAAATAAATTTTTTAAAAATCGGGGCTAAAACTAAACTTACCTTACTGTAAATTCTTTAAAAATAACAAACCTGTGGAAAAAAAAATTCTAAATTGTACTAAAAGCCCACTTACCTGTAAAACTAAGTACTTACGTCTGGTTTTTCCACGCGTAAAAACCGGAGGCCTTTACACTCGGGCAACTCTGAAAAAAAAAAGGAATTTCACTGCGCACGCGCTGCCTGTGCAGTCGCACGCGCTGTGCCTCTGAACCCCTTCGTTCAGAGGACTGGAAATGCCGGTTTTCCCCGCATGCGCTGTGCATGCTGAACACGGGCATTTCCTCCGGCCAGACGCGTGAGTACCCCGACCGTACTCACGCGTTCAGAGAGGAATTACTGGGCCATTGTGTTCCAGTGCAAAATCTCATAGAAAGTCTGTGGGCAAGTGCAAGTGTAACGAAATGGCTGGTGCTGTTCATTTGCCACTGACCACAAAATCCAGCCCATGTTATCTCCTTCTTCAGCTCGCTGTTGATTTCTGTCTGATTGCACTTCTGTGAAGTGCCTTGGGAACTTTTCTGCGTTAAAAGCGCCATATAAACGCAAGTTGCTGTTGACAAATTTCTTTAAATAAGAGGTGAATGAATAGCAGATTATGAAAGAGAGTGAAAATTAGAGAGAGAGATTGAAAATGAAATAGTTGATGGCATACAATGACTCCAGTCCTATTTGGACTATTGAAATATTAGCTGCAAATGCAAGCAATTAGGGTTGAATGATAAAAATTGCAGTGTTAGATTGATATCTTGGAGCCTGCATCTGTAAAAATACATTTTACAATTATGTCTTCTTGAAATTTCTATTTGTAGTAATTTAGCTCCTACAGGAGATTAAGTAGCTTGCGGACAATCCAAAACAATACTCCATGGATTTAATCACTTATGGAAAGATTGGGCTTCCTGGGGAAAATTTACATTCTAGCTCCAAACTTTGTACAACCTGTAAATCAGCAGTTGATTTCCAATTTTCCCCTGAATAAATCTGCATCTGTAAGAGGCAATATCTACAAAAAGCTATAAAGCATACAAGATACTTACAGTGTATTGTGGCACTCTATTCCAGATACTGAAATGCAAATGGATTGAGTAACCTTGTTGAATTACATTCTGTCTGGCAGTAGGCAACCCTATTCCAAATAAAAAATAACCTCCCATGCCACCTGGAGAATCTTATTATGATCACAGAATGCTGGCATCACTCTGCCAAATGTATGGCAATAGTCCATACCACAGACCCTGGCTAAACCTGTAGATTCACCTCCTCTCTAGCCCCCTGGGTCACCTATAAGAGCAGCAGTATATATGGTGGGAGTGGAAGGAGGAGATACAAAGTGACAGTTCAGTAAAAAGTGATTCAGACACAATTCCTTCTACTGCTTTCCAATTGTCAATTATCCCTTTTGAGGGGAGAAAAGCATTTGTTTTAGACTCAGAGTGGTGGCATGTGCACCATGGGCCAGGGCAGGTCAATGAGGTTCGTTCTGAGATCTGAAGTAAATCCAAAGGGATCATAACAGGCATGTTGTCCACAGCATAAACAGTAGAGGCTATGGTGCATATATTGAAATTGATAAAACTCCAAGTTTCAGGAGCCATAAATTTTGTAATCTGCATAAATTATTTGCACGATTATGTTATGGTTGTTAGACTCCCTAGCAAAGGTGCTTGAACACAGCTGATATCACAGCAAATACTGGCAATTAACTATAGCAATCTGAACATTTGCAATGTGCATTTCAACTGAACCAGAGAATCTGTGTAGCATCTGTGATACCCAATCCTCAGTTGAAATATTGCGAAGTCTCCAGGAGGGTAATTTCCCTCTCAGTGAAGCCTTTTCTATGGAAAGAATCCACCTGAGAGGAACTAAACCGAGACTCTCAAGGCCCATGTGGATTTAACAGCTCTAAATATAAATACACATAGAACTAATGAAGAGCATAAAACCTTGAAGGTAACAACCCATATGTCCTAACCCAGAAGGATCATCAGACACATCTGGGACACAAATTCATTAACGTTTATATGCGTGGAGAGAGAGAGCGGTCCAGAGTCACCAGCAGCAGCGGCGAGAAGTAAAAAGTAATCGAAATGTGACATCACCAGAAAGCAGGTAAGTGATTCTCACTTTTTTCCAAACTTAATTTCTGTGGTTTATAGTTTCTAGGGTCTCTGTTGTGTAGCGGGGAGTGGTAGCAAACAAGGGCCCTTGAGTATATCATTTAATTGTAGTGTAATTAGTGGTATTGATTTGATTTAATTTAATTTGAATTAATTAAAGGGTAAGTCATGGCAGCACAGCTCGGTCCGGTGGCATGTTCCTCCTGAACTATGTGGGAAATCAGGGACACTTCTTGTGTGCGGGAAGTGTATCCAGCTGCAGCTACTGACAGACCGCATTGCAGCGCTGGAGCTGTGAATGGATACATACTGGAGCATTCGCAATGCTGAGGACATCGTGGATAGCACATTTAGGGAGTTGGTCACACCGAAGGTAAATGCTGCACAGGCAGGAAGGGAATGGGTGACCACCAGGCAGAGTAGTAGGCGCAGGCAGGTAGTGCAGGGGTCCCCTGTGGCCATCCTCCTTTCAAACATATATTCCACTTTGGATATTGTTGAGGGAGATGGCTTATCGGGGGAAGGCAGCAGCAGCCAACTTCCTGGCACCATCGGTGGTCCTGCTGCACAGGATGGGAGGAAAAAGAGCGGGAGAGCTATAGTGATAGGGGGTTCTCTTGTAAGGGGAATAGATAGGTGTTTCTGCGGCCGCAAACGAGACTCTAGGATGGTATGTTGCCTACCTGATGCAAGGGTCAAGAATGTCTCAGGGTGGCTGCAGGGCATTCTGGAGGGGGGGTGAACAGCCAGTTGTTGTGGTGCATATAGGTACCAATGATATAGGTATAAAACAGGATAAGGTCCTAAAAGCTGAATATAGGGAGTTAGGAGGTAAATTAAAAAATAGGACCTCAAAAGTAGTAATCTCAGGATTGCTACCAGTGCCACGTGCTAGTCAGAGTAGAAATAGAAGGATAATTCATTCTATGTGGCTAGAGGAATGGTGCAAGGGGGAGGGATTAAAATTCCTGGGACATTGGAAACGGTTCTGGGGGAGGTGGGACCAGTACAAACTGGATGGTTTGCACCAGGGAAGGACCAGAACCGATGTCCTAGGGGGAGTGTTTGCCAGTGCTGTTGGGGAGGGTGTAAATCAAACAGGGCCACAGTACATAATAATTCTAAAAGGACTAAGAGTGTTAAAAAATCAAGCCTGAAGGCTTTGTGTCTTAATGCGAGGAGCATTCTTAATAAGGAGGATGAATTAGCTTGCAAATAGATGTAAACGGATATGATATAATTGGGATTACGGAGACATGGTGACCAAGACTGGGAATTCAACATCCAGGGGTATTCAATATTCAGGAAGGACAGGCAAAAAGGAAAAGGAGGTGGGGTAGCATTGATGGTTAAAGAGGAGATTAATACAATAGTAAGGAAGGATATTAGCTGTGATGATGTGGAATCTGTATGGACAGAGTTGAGAAATACCAAGGGGCAGAAAACATTAGTGGGAGTTGTATACAGACCCCCAAACAGTAATGCTGAGGTCGGGGATGGCATTAAATGGGAGATTAGAGATGCATGCAATAAGGGCACAGCAGTTATCATGGGTGACTTTAATCTACATATAGATTGGGCTAACCAAATTAGTAACAATACTGTGGAGGAGGAATTCCTAGAGTGTATATACCAATTTGGACACTGTTGAGGGGGATGACTCACCAGGGGAAAGCAGCAGCAGCCAACTTCCTGGCACCAGGGGTGCTTCTGCTGCTCAGGAAGGGAGGAAAAAGAGTGGGAGAGCAATAGTGGTAGGGGATTCTATCGTAAGGGGAACAGATAGGCGTTTCTGTGGCCGTAGACGTGACTCCAGGATGGTTTGTTGCCTCCCTGGTGCCAAGGTCAAAGATGTCACTGAACGGCTGCAGGGCATTCTGAAGGGGGAGGGTGAAAAGGCAGAGGTCATGGTTCACATTGGGACCAACGACATAGGTACGAAGAGGGATGAGGTCCTGCAGCAAGAATTTAGGGAGCTAGGTAGCAGCGCCTATATTTCCTAAGGAGGCTGAAGGGATGTAACCTGTCACCCCTGATCCTCTCTAGCTTTTACCGCTGCACAACAGAGAGCATCCTGACGAACTGTATCACAGTATGGTATGGCAGCTATAGCTACTATGACCGGAAAGCCCTGCAGCGGGTAGTCAAAACTGCCCAATGCATTACCGGCACCCGGCTACCGACCATAGAGCACATATACCAGAAACGCTGTTTACGGAGGTCACGGACCATCATCAAAGACCCTACCCACCCCAGCCACAGTCTGTTGGCCCTCCTGCCATCTGGGAGACGCTACAGATGCATTCGCACCTGAACGACCAGATTTAGGAACAGCTTCCTTCCCAGGGCTGTCATCCTACTGAACTCCACAAATAAACTCTAAAGCCTGCACATCTGCCAATGCACTTTATTATGTTTATGTTAATGTATTACAAGCCAAATGAATGTTGAATGTTTAAATGTCTTAATCTAAATGTACACTCTCGGGAGCCGCAAGCCTACATTTCGTTGTACTGCACTTGTGCACTAACAATGATAGTAAAGTTGATTATTATTATTATTATTAAAGAGTAGGACCTCAAAGGTTGTAATCTCTGGATTAGTCCCGGTGCCACGTGCTAGTGAGTATAGGAATAGGAGGATAGAGCAGATGAATGCGTGGCTAAAGAGTTGGTGCAGGAGGGAGGGCTTTAGTTTCCTGGATCACTGGGCCTGCTTCTGGGGAAGGTGGGACTTGTACAAGTCGGACGGGTTGCACCTGAACCAGAGCGGGACAAATATCCTTGCGGGGAGGTTTGCTAGCACTGTTCGGGGGGGTTTAAACTAAAATGGCAGGGGGTTGGGAACCTGAACAGCGAGACAGAGGAAAGGAAAACAGGGATAAAAGCAAAAGATAGGAAGGAGAAAAACAAAAGTGGCAGTCAGAGAAATCAATGGTTTAAATCAAACGTGGCCACAGTAAATAATAATTCTAATAGGTCTAAGAGCGTTAAAAAAACAAGCCTGAAGGCTTTGTGTCTTAATGCGAGGAGCATTTGTAATAAGGTGGACGAATTGGCTGCGCAAATGGAGGTAAACGAATATGATTTGGTTGGGATTACGGAAACGTGGCTCAAGGATGGCCAAGACTGAGAACTCAACATCCAGGGGTATTCGATATTCAGGAAAGATAGGCAAAAAGGAAAGGGAGGTGGGGCAGCATTACTGGTTAAAGAAGGGATTAATACAATTGTAATGAAGGATATTAGCTCTGATGATGTGGAATCTGTATAGGTAGAATTGAGAAATACTAAGGGGAAAAAAACACTAGTGGGAGTGGTATATAGACCTCCAAACAGTAAGGCGGAGGTTGGGGATGGCATTAAAAGGGAAATTAAAGAAGCGTGCAATAAGGGCACAGCAGTCATCATGGGTGACTTTAATCTACATATAGATTGGGCCAACCATATTAGTAACAATACTGTGGAGGAGGAATTCCTGGAGTGTTTATGGGATGGTTTCCTGGACCAATATGTCGAGGAACCAACCAGAGATCAGGCCATCTTAGACTGGGTATTATGTAACGAGAAAGGATTAATTAGCAATCTTGTTGTACGAGGCCCCTTGGGTCGGAGCGATCATAATATGATCGAATTCTTCATTAAGATGGAGAATGAAGTAGTTGACGCAGAGACAAGGGTCCTCAATTTAAATAAAGGAAACTTACGATGGTCTGAGGTGTGAGTTGGGTAGGATTGATTGGGGAATGGCTCTCAAAGGGTTGATGGTGGATAGGCAATGGCAAACATTCAAAGACTGAATGGATGAGCTACAGAATTTGTTCATCCCAGTTTATCATAAAAATAAAACAAAAAAGGTGACTCAACCGTGGCTAACAAGGGAAATTAGGGATAGCATAAGATCCAATGACAGGACATATAAATTGGCTAGAAACAGCAATAATCCAGAGGATTGGGAGCAGTTTAGGAGTCAACAAAGGAGGGCAAAGGGATTAATTAAGAAAGGGAAAATAGAATATGAGAGTAAGCTTTCAGGGAACATAAAAACTGACTGTAAAAGCTTTTATAGATATGTGAAGAGAAAAGGATTGGTGAAGTCAAGCGTAGGTCCCTTACAGTCAGAATCAGGGGAATTTATAATGGGAAACAAGGAAATGGCAGACCAACTAAATACATACTTTGGTTCTGTCTTCACAAAGGAGGACACAAATAACCTCCCAGAGATGCCGGGGAACATAGGGTCTGATGAAAGGGAGGAACTGAAAGAAATCAGTATTTGTAGGGAAATGGTGTTAGGAAAATTGATGGGACTGAAGGCCGATAAATCCCCAGGGCCTGATGGTCTACATCCCAGGGTACTTACGGAAGTGGCCCTAGAGATAGCAGATGCATTGCTGGTCATCTTCCAGAACGCGATAGACTCTGGAACGTTACCCATGGATTGGAGGGTAGCTAATGTTACCCCACTATTCAAAAAAGGTGGTAGAGAAAAAGCGGGGAATTATAGACTGGTAAGCCTGACATCGGTAGTGGGGAAAATGCTAGAGTCTATTATAAAAGATGTAATAGCAGAGCACTTGGAAAGCAGTGACAGGATCGGACAAAGTCAACATGGATTAACGAAAGGTAAATCATGCTTGACTAATCTACTGGAATTTTTTGAGGATGTAACTGGTAAAATAGATAAGGGAGAACCAGTGGATGTGGTGTATTTGGACTTTCAGAAGGCTTTCGATAAGGTCCCACATAAGAGATTAGCGTGCAAAATTAAGGCACATGGGATTGGGGGCATGTTATTGACTTGGATAGAGAACTGGTTGGTGGACAGAAAGCAAAGAGTTGGAATAAACGGGTCATTTTCCGAGTGGCAGGCAGCGACTAGTGGGGTACCGCAAGGATCGGTCCTAGGACCCCAGCTGTTCACAATATATATTAATGATCTGGACGAGGGAATTGGATGTAATATCTCCAAATTTGCAGACGACACAAAGCTGGGTGGGAGGGTAAGCTGTGAGGAGGATGCCGAGAAACTCCAGTACGATTTGGACAGGTTGGGTGATTGGGCAGAAACATGGCAAATGCACTATAATGTGGATAAATGTGAGGTTATCCACTTTGGTGGCAAAAACAGGAAGGCAGATTATTATTTGAATGGCAATAGATTAGGAGAAGGGGAAGCGCAAAGAAAACTGGGTGTTATTGTGCACCAGTCGCTGAAGGTAAGCATGCAGGTGCAGCAGGCGGTTAAGAAGGCAAATGGTATGTTGGCTTTCGTAGCAAGAGGGTTCGAGTACAGGAACAAGGATGTCTTGCTGCAGTTGTACAGGGCCTTGGTGAGACCGCACCTTGAGTATTGTGTGCAGTTTTGGTCACCTTACCTGAGGAAGGACGTTCTTGCCATGGAGGGAGTGCAGCGAAGATTCACCAGGCTGATATCTGGAATGGCAGGAATGACGTATGAGGAGAGATTGTGTCGATTGGGCTTGTACTCACTGGAGTTTAGAAGATTGAGAGGGGATCTCAGCGAAACCTATAAAATTCTGTCAGGTCTGGACAGACTAGATGCAGGAAGGATGTTTCTGATGGCCGGGGTGTCCAGAACCATGGGTCATAGTCTAAGGATAAAGGGTAAGCCATTTAGGACTGAAATGAGGAGGAATTTCTTCACCCAGAGAGTGGTGAACCTGTGGAATTCTCTGCCACAGAGGGCAGTGGAGGCCAGTTCATTAAATATATTCAAGAAAGAGTTCGATATATTTCTTGAGGCTAAAGGGATCAAGGGATATGGGGAGAAGGCAGGGACAGGGTACTGAATTTGGATGATCAGCCATGATCTCATTGAATGGCGGAGCAGGCTCGAAGGGCCGAATGGCCTACTCCTGCTCCTATCTTCTATGTTTCTATGTTTCTATGTGTACGGGATGGTTTCCTGGACCAATATGTCGAGGAACCAATTAGAGATCAGGCCATCTTAGACTGGGTATTAAGTAATGAGAAATGATTAATTAGCAATCTTGTTGTACGAGGCCCCTTGAAGAGGAGCGATCATAATAGTATAGAATTCTTCATTAAGATGGAGAGTGAATTAGTTGACTCAGAGGCTAGGGTCCTGAATTTAATTAAAGGAAACTACGATGGTATGAGCTAGGATGGATTGGGGAACATTACTTAAAGGGTTGATGGTGGATAGGCAATGGCAAACATTTAAAGATCGCATGGATGAACTACAGAATTTGTTCATCCCTGTTTGGCATAAAAATAAAACAAAAAGGGTGACTCAACCGTGGCTAACAAGGGAAATTAGGGATAGCATAAGATGCAAGGAGAGGACATATAATTTGTCCAGAAAAAGCAGCAAACCTGAGGATTGGGAGCAGTTTAGGATTCAGCAAAGGAGGACAAAGGGATTAATTAAGAGGGGGGAAATAGATATTGAGAGTAAGCTTGCGGAGAACATAAAAACTGACTGTAAAAGCTTCTATAGATATGTGAAGAGAAAAAGATTGGTGAAGTCAAGCGTAGGTCCATTGCAGTCAGAATCAGGGGAATTTATAATGGGGAACAAAGAAATGGCAAACCAGTTAAATACATACTTTGGTTCTGTCTTCACAAAGGAGGACACAAATAACCTCCCAGAGATGTCGGGGAACATATTGTCTAATGAGAGGGAGGAATGGAATGAAATCAGTATTTGTAGGGAAATGGTGTTAGGGAAATTGACGGGATTGAAGGCCGATAATTCCCCAGGGCCTGGTAATCTACATCCTAGGGTACTTAAGGAAGTGGCCCTAGAAATAGTAGATGCATTGCTGGTCATCTTCCAAAATTCTATAGACTCTGGAACCATTCCAATGGATTGGAGGATAGCTAATGTAACCCCCCTATTTAAAAAGGGTGGTAGAGAGAAAATGGGGAATTATAGACCGGTAAGCCTAACATCAGTAGTGGGGAAAATGCTAGAGTCCATTATAAAAGATGTAATAGCAGAGCACTTGGAAAACAGTGACAGGATTGGACAAAGTCAACATGGATTTACAAAAGGTAAATATTGCTTGACTAATCTACTGGAATTTTTTGAGGATGCACGGTGGCATAGTGGTTAGCACTCTTGCCTCACAGCGCCAGGGACCCGGGTTCGAATCTGGCCTCGGGCGACTGTCTGTGTGGAGTTTGCACATTCTCCCCGTGTTTGCGTGGGTTTTCTCCGGGTGCTCCGGTTTCCTCCCACAGTCCAAAGATGTGCGAGTTAGGTTGATTGGCTATGATAAATTGACCCTTAGTGTTAGGGGGATTAAATACGTGGGGTTACGGGGATAGGGTGGGATATGTGTTGGTGTAGGGGTTACGGGGATCGGGTGGGATATGTGTCGGTGCAGGCTCGATGGGCCGAAATGGCCTCTATCTGCACTGTGGGGTTTCTGTGATTTCTGTGATTGTGAATAGATAAGGGAGAACCAGTGGATGTGGTGTATTTGGACTTTCAGAAGGCTTTCGATAAGGTCCCGCATAAGAGATTAGCATGAAAAGTTAAAGCACATGGGATTGGGGGTAAGGTACTGTCTTGGATAGAGAACTGGTTGGCAGACAGGAAGCAAAGAGTTGGAATAAACGGGTCTTTGTCCGAGTGGCAGGCAGTGACTAGTGGGGTACCGGTGCTAGGACTCCAGCTATTCACAATATATATTAATGATCTAGATGAGGGAACTAGATGTAATATCTCCAAGTTTGCAGATGATACAAAGCTGGGTGGGCGTGTGTGCTGTGAGGAGGATGCAGAGAAGCTCCAGTATGATTTGGACAGGTTGGGTGATTGGGCAGATGCATGGCAGATGCAGTATAATGTGGATAAATGCAAGGTTATCCACTTCGGTGGCAAAAACAGGAAGACAGATTATAATCTGAATGGCAATAGATTGGGAAAAGGGGAAGTGCAACGAGACCTGGGTGTCCTTGTGCACCAGTCGCTGAAGGTAAGCATGCAGGTGCAGCAGGCGGTTAAGAAGGCAAATGGTATGTTGGAAAGACTTTGGGAGGTCTTTGTTGTCAGGAGCCATGGGTCATTAATGGCGAGGCCAGCAGTTCCCGCTTTTGATCATGTCAACTGATTTTTGCCCCTCTCCATAAAGATTCAGAGCAGCAGGGCTAGAGATCAGTTTGGTTCCTCTGCACTTGTTGGCCAGACAGCTGCTGACCGCAGTGTTACAGCAGTACAACATTCCCCTCCCCTGCTGTGCCAGATGCCCAATGCAGAACAGATACCACTAGGAGTCCAGGTAATATACTTAATTGGTCCCAACTCAGGAAAGGGGGAAGGGGTCATGGCAGGTTAGATTGGCTGACAGAAGTCTCTCCCGGACCCAAAACTGGGGGCGATCTTGTCCTTAAGCAAAATCTTCCTCAGGTCTTTGGCTGTATATTTATGTTAACCTGCCGCATAGACTAAAACTTAACTATTATTCCATCTTGATCTGTATAAACAGAATTGCGTTGTCTCCATCCTAACTAAGTGTCTCGTCCAGGATTCACTGCACATTCCAGTACAGGAGCAAGGATGTCTTGCTGCAGTTGTACAGGGCCTTGGTGAGACCACACCTTGAGTATTGTGTGCAGTTTTGGTCGCCTTATCTGAGGAAGGATGTCCTTGCCATGGAGGGAGTGCAGCGAAGGTTCACCAAACTGATACCTGGGATGGCAGGAATGACGTATGAGGAGAGATTGGGTCGATTGGGCTTATATTCGCTGGAGTTTAGAAGAATGAGAGGGGATCACATTGAAACTTATAAAATTCTAACAGGACTAGACAGACTAGATGCAGGAAGGATGTTCCCGGTGGCGGGGGAGTCCAGAACCAGGCGTCACAGTCTAAGGATAAGGGGTAAGCCATTTAGGACTAAGATGAGGAGGAATTTCTTCACCCAGAGAGTGGTGAACCTGTGGAATTCTCTGCCACACAGGGCAGTTGAGGCCAATTCATTAAATATATTCAAGAAGGAGCTGGATATATTTCTTGAGGCTAAAGGGATCATGGGATATGGGGAGAAAGCAGGGACAGGGTACTGAATTTGGATGATCAGCCATGATCTCATTGAATGGCGGAGCAGGCTCAAGGGGCCGAATGGCCTACTCCTGCTCCTATCTTCTATGTTTCTATATTTCTATGTCAGACAAAGGCCTATTCAGTGAAGGAAGTTTGGCGTCAAAATCATTAACTATTCCAAACACTGAAATTAAATGTTGCTAGAGAATGTCACGTCTGCATTGCAAGCCTACATTTTCAGAAGTCCTTTTAAAATTGCACTTAATTCTCCAAAGAAAATAGGCATTTACATAGCACCTCATCTCAAGGTTCTTCACATGTAAATAATTATTTTGAAGTACAATGACTGTTGTTAAATAGGCAGATGCAGCGGCCATTTAAAAATCTTCTGGGACCAAACTTCCTCTTCATATGTGCAGAATGTGTAAAAACCATGTAGCTTTTCTGCACTTTGTTTTGTGGTGCGTTGTCAAGTCTGTCTGATTTTCAGCAATGTGCTCACCATAAAAATCGATTTGTTTTAACAGCAAGGCTCACAAACAGCAAGAGAAAATGATCATTTTTGGTGGTGTTTGAGGGAGAAATGTTGACCAGCAGACGAACAACATTCTCTACTCTTCTTCAAATAAGATTCTTTGTCATGAATCTTTAATATCTGCCTGAACAACGACAGCTTGCATTTCTAGAGGGCCTTTAACATAGAAAAATGTCCTAACCTTTATCTTTAAATCCCTCCGTTTTGCCTCTCCCTATATTTGTAAACACCTTTGATCTTACAGCCCATCCAAATTCTCCATTAATCTGATTCCAGTCTCTTGTGTATCCCTCCTACTTTTGCTCCACCATTGATGCTGGTGCCTTCAGTTGCCTATGTTCCATGCTCCCTAAAACCCTCTGCCTCTCTACCTCATTCTCCTCCTTTAAGACCCTCCTTAAAATCCACTGATTTGACCTAGATTTTGGTCTCCCCTCCTCAGATTTGTTACTGTACTATCTCATTGTCTCACTTGTAGTGTACAGCTTTGGTGTCCTCTGTTACATTGAGCTGAGCTGACATCTAGTCTGTGACTACTTCAGAAATACAGATTGTCCACACCTTATCGCACCTTCTCCACTGCTGAAATCCGTTATCACCTCAAGGATCCACTTCCCACCAAATAATGACCTCGCTGGCCTCTCTATTCCACATTTCATAAACTTCAACTAATCAAGATCTCTATTCACACAAGTTCTCTCCTGCACAACCTTCAGCCCCCTTCCTTGTCCAATTGTACTTTCCCCTGTGCTCCAGGGAATCAACTTTAAGATCATCTTCATTTCCACCGCCTTTTCCCAGACTATTTAAGGAATTTTCTCTATCCATATGTCCTAGCATAAAGTCTGAATTTGTCTGATTCTGAGTTAATGTTTGTTCCCCATCCTCTCCACCCTAATCAGAGGCCAATCCTTCATCCATTAGGACCTATCCTCTTCCTAAACCATTTCTCCTGCTTTCTCTCTCCTTGCGTTCAAAAGTCTCCTGAAAATGCAGGACCCATATTTATGAATGCGCATTGCCAGTGGGGATGAGCACTCACCAAACTCTTTTCCTTCCTGCTTAGTCTCCTTTATCCATCTCCCCTCCCCTCCCACATACATGAGATGCGCTGTATAATTGCATGTTGTAGCTGTTTATGTCATGGGTATTCCATAGAATCAGGATACTCCATTGAGTACATGTTGATGTGTTTTGCCAGTTCTTAATTAAAGGCTTTCATCTTCTTTCTCAGTGTCTGTCACTTGCTCATTTGCAAGAGACATTCGGGAACTTGAATCATATTCAGAGTTATCGTCAGCATTTAGGTGCCTTCTTCCAGTGATCCTGTTGTGAATGTGTCATTTGCCTTTGATGATGATTGCTTTGGCTATGTTAGTTGGATCATATAATAATTCAATTATATTCATTGAGGTCTTTATGTTCATTTTTATTGATGTTCTGTGGTGTCTTTTACTCAGCGATCAGTTCAGCCAAATTAGAACACTTGATATTTTGCATTGCTCCTTCTATCTGGGATACTCGTTACATTTTCCTACATTACAACAGTGACGACACTTCAAAAGTACTTCATTGGTTGTAAAGCACTTTGGGACGTCCGGTGGTGGTGAAAAGCACTATATAAATGCAAGTCTTTCTTTCTTTCTATTGTTCAGCCCAGGAAACAAGGCCAAATGACTTTAGCTTCATCATATTAATTTTTTATTTGAGTTTTCCAGAATATGCTGAATCTTTAAACAGAAATGATTCTCCTTTTAATTTGTGTATGATCAAACATTGTGCTGAATAACAGCAAGTGTTCCTTTAGCATCCCCACTGCTAACAATCAACATGCTACAGGCAGGAGACTTAAACTAACTAATAACACAGTGCCTGCAAACACAGACATTACAAGTGCAGAGTCAACGAGAATACAAATCGCATATTGTCCAAATGATTATTTTTTGGTGCATTTCATAACGTCACATAGTCTATGATATTATAGCATCATGTTACACCTTATTATCAGAATCTGGAGTAAGATCACTTCAGTTATGGTAATATTTATAACTTTTTAACTTAACTTGGTGTGGTAACATTAACCAAATTGCATTAACATTTTCTACTTAGAGGACTCGGTATAATTCTCGCAAATTGCCTGATCTAATGGCACAGTACATTATGATCGGCTCGGTGAATGGAATAAAAGTTGGGTACCATGGCCTAGAAATTTGATTGTGGCCCATAAAAGGGCATGCAGGGAGGGGAGTGCATTGCACATGACCGCTCGCATACTTGCAGCGGTTACAGGAAATTGGTGTTGGCAGCTCATTCTACCGAGAGAGGTGTGCAGCCAGAGCTACCTGCACTGCTTATTGGCTGTGCACCTGTTTGGTTGGCGGGTGGGGGGGGGGGGGTAGATGAAGTCAGGCAATATTAAAGGCAGCCTGCACCTCAAAAAGGGGAGGTGCACTTTGGCTGTAGGTGACAGGAAATGTTGTAAACTGCCAGCTGTGGCTGCAAGAACTGAAGAAAGGGCACCCAGAATCTACAGTGCAGCTTTGGAGGCCCTTGTGCAGGCCGTCGACAGGAGCAAGGAGGTCTGTGTGTGTGTGTACCACCTTCGAAGGGCAACACTTCAGAAAACTGGCTGAAAAAGGTGAATGTAAGTAGCTTAGCTCCCAGGACCTGACTGCTAATGATAAAAGAAGTTCAATGACCTTACCAGGCTGGTCAAGGTAAGAATTCTAGCTCCCACCTCAATTACTCTCTTCTCACACCTGCACCAGCTGCAGCCCCATGACTCACAACAGTCCCCTCCCAGGCTACCCTTCATTTGTCCACAATCACTGCACCACATTTCACTCAACCTCCTTCTCCTATTAATATATTCTGCAACTCCTACTCTCAGCATTATTGGAACCCTCACTTTCCCCCACACCTCACATCTTGCACACAACCTCTGCACTACTCCACCATGACAGGCAGATTCTAAAAACAGCTCATAAATCTAAAAGGAGCACATTCTCTTCTTCCTTGCAGGACAAGGTAGCACACAACATGAGAGGGCAGGTGGCAACCAGAGGAGATGGAGCCCACCTATGCATCCTTTCCCCACTGGAGGAGATGGAGCCCACCTACACACCCTTTCCCCATTGGAGGAGCAGGTCCCTGACCTGACATTGTGAGAGTTAAAAGTTTAACCGTCGAACTTCTTTGTATCTTGGATTAACAGGTTTTCCAGGCTTTCCAATGTAAACAGGATGACTTTGAAGTGTTGTCAGGAGAAAGCATGGCTTGTCTTCTAATATTTAAAGTGCTTGTGTAAGGAAATAATTGTTGTAATGATGTCACCCATGAGTGGTTAATGTTTAGTTTTAAGGTAATAAAATGTAACTTTAGTTTTAGGGTAATAAAACATGGGTAGGACGAATCCATTAGCTGCCGATAGCAGTTGGTAAAGCTTTCACTACAAGGATGTTAGTAACTGTTATGTCAGGAAGTCTTGTGTAGGGGAAGTAGTTCTGAAGTAAACAACTACAAAATGTTTACATGAATAGTCCGTTAACAAAGGATTTGGGAATAGATATGTCATACAGTCTTATCTATGGCATTTTCCTTTGGTGTAGTCAAAATATTGGTGTATAAAGGATCATGGCTTTCAACAGTATGTCTGAGTGCTCGGAAGATACAGAAACCAGAAAAGGCCACTCTCTGTCTACAATTAAGGCCGATCATCTTTTATTGTGCATCAATAAAGTCTGTTCCATATACTCCACTACAAAGTCTAATGTTTACTCGAAAGGTGTTGTTGTGAACCAGCGGAGAAAGGAGGTTGACTGCTAACAATGATCAGGGAGCAAATCATGGCCCTGGCGAGTGAAAATGCTGGAGAAGATGTGCCGAAGGGTTTCTTCACACCTTACCCTCTTTTTCCCTTCTTACTTCTATCTCACCCTAGACACTCTGTATGACAAACTGCAGCTGTTCTCAGCAGCCAGTCATCTCTCTCTGCTTACCTTTGACATTAAAAGCTGTCTAGGCCCCAAGCTCTGGAATTCCCTCCCTAAACCTCTCCGCCTCTCTCATCTTTCAAGGTGCTCCTTAAAACTTAGACCAATCTGTCCTAATATCTCCTTATGTGGCTCGGTGTCAAATTTTGTTTGATAACGCTCCTGTGAAGCGACTTGGGATGTTTTGCTATGCTAAAGGAGCTATATAAATGCAAGCTGTTGTTGTTGTCCCTCTCTTTCATTTCAGGTGCAGAAAATGTCAAGCCTCCCAACAAAAATAGTGACTAAATTACATATGCGTGGCATTGTAATTAATCTCACATTGTAATTATGTCTACGAAATCTAAAAAAGATTTCATAGAGATGAGATTAGAATGACAATTGTTGCATTACAGTAATATTAACTACATTCGTGAAACATTAACTACATTACAGTAATATTTACTACACAACAGTAATATTGGCTAGCTTACAGCAGCAATTACTACCAGACAGTAATATTTACTGCAGTGCAGTAAACCGTTACTATGCAACAGTAAGATCAGCCACGTTGCTGTATTACACTCCTGAATATCAATGCCTTGCTCCAATTAAAAAATAAGCTGGAAAATGTGCATATAAGTACCAAGCCTATATGAACTCAAATGGCCAAAACTTCAATGACTTTATTGGTTTGAACTACAGGAAACTCTTTGGTATCTGGCACTGACAGGACCGGCGTGTTGCCGGTTGATCAAAAATTCCGGATGACGGAGAGGGTTATCTACCGAGGCTATTTTTAACAAAGAAAAATAAAAAAATCTAGAAATGTGCAGTATACAGTAATTGGGTGCTCACCTAAAGTATGTTGTGTTAAATGGATGGTGGAAGATTCTTGATTAAGTACAGTACTGCCAGTTGAGGGTAATGCAATGCAATGCAATGACTACCAGCAGCATGGGAGACACACAGTACCCCTGTAAAATGGCGGGTCAGAAGAGACTACCGGCAGCGCGGGAGAGTCAGACTCCTGTTACAGGGGTATTGCGGTGTTCCGACTTCCGACAGTGCCAAGAAGCAGAGCAGTGGCAGTTTGGAGAATTACCCCCACTGACTAACTCGGCCACCGCGGGAGACTCGGACTCGGCAACATTGCCGGTTATTGAGGTGTTGTTTTCGGAGTGAGAATTTTGCTGGTTAATAGAGAATTCCAGATATTTAGGTGCCGTTTAAACGAGAGTTTCCTGCAGTTTGGTTAATCAATCAAATCAAATGGTTAGGCATGTGATCAATACACGTCTGGGAACCGAGTGTGCAATAAGTCAGCATCGATTTGATTGGAAATTTGTTCATACATAGTCCATGAGTTGAGGCAATTTATTGAACAAATGAATCTGCAGAATATTGGCACAAGGGACACTAGGCTACATTCAGAAGGGGTAAAATGATACCAACAAGCGCTGAAGTATTCCAGCCACTGTATAAACAACAACAACTAACATTTATATGACGCATTTAATGTAGAAAAATGCCCAAGGTGCTTCACAGAGGTGTAATAAAAATAAGTTCTCCCTTGCGTGAGATCAGCAACTTTAGACCAACAATTTGACAAGATTAATAAATTCCCAAACTATCCGCACTTTGTTAAATCTGTAATATTCTTTACCTTCATTCTGAACATATATACCCAGTAACTCAGTTGGAGCTGCACAGCTGGAATACAGTCTGGGTTACAAACTTGTCGCAACAGAAAACAGCACATCACCGGACAGATACACTGAGATAAGTCGAACCAGCCAGTGGAAATCGGTTGATTGCTGTTGTGCACTGAGTGTGTGGAAGGGAGGGGCACCAGGCAAGGAGCATGAGACATGGGTGGCACTGGGCAGGGACATTATCACATTTTTACTAGCAGCTTGAAATCAGTCCCTGATTCATAAAATTGAGAGTAGATTCATTATGCTAAAGTATCATCAATGATAATAATTACTCTGACTTGAATACATAAATTAGTTTGACTAAAAGGGTTTTCCCCAATAATAAGTAAGACCCTGCCGTGCAAATATCAGGGCATTGTTAGGTTTCAATAATTAAATATTGAGATCAAATTAGAAAATATGTTTGTTTCTACTTAAAATGCAGCTTCACAATTCGATTATCAATTTTCCATCAGTCCTTGCGTGGACAAATTCCTAAATAACTTACAAGGACCTTTATCTCTCAATCTATTGAGAATTGAAAATTATCGCTCAATCTATTGAGAATTGAAAATTAATTCAGAGTACCAATGACTTTATTATGATGCTTTATTAAAAGCTGTCACTTTAGATTTGTCCTCATTTCTTGCTATCTCTCTTACGACTGTGAATCAGTCTCTCATACAAAAGCAAAATACTGCGGATGCTGGAAATCTGAAATGAAAACAGAAAATGCTGGAAATACTCAGCAGGTCAGGCAGCATCTGTGGAGAGAGAAGCAGAGTTAACGTTTCAGGTCGGTGAGCTTTCGTCAGAACTGGAAAAAATTAGAGATATAACAGGTTTTAAGCAAGTGTAGGGGCAGGGAAAGGGAGGAGGGGAGGAAAGAACAAAAGGGAAGGTCTGTGACAGGGTAGCAGGCAGGAGAGATTAAAAGGCAAAAGGGATGGTGGTGTGAGGCAAAAGGAGATGGTAATGGGACAAGTAAAGAAACAAAAGATGGGTCGAGAGGAGGTGTAAATGGGAATGGCAGAATCAACAACAGCTATCATCCGAAAAAATGGGGGCCGAGATCATGATCTGAAATTATTGAATTCAGTATAGAAAGTTGTAAAGTGCCTAATAGAAAGATGAGGTGCTGCTCCTCAAGCTTACGTTGAGCTTCATTGGAACATTGTGAGGTTATCCGCTTTGGCAGGAAAAATAAAAAAGCAAATTATTATTTAAATGGAGAGATATTACAAAATGCTACAGTTCAGAGGGACCTGGGGGTCCTTGTGCATGAAACACAAAAAGTTAGCATGCAGGTACAGTAAGTAATCAAAAAGGCAAATGGAATGTTGGCCTTTATTTCAAGGGGGTTGGAGTATAAAAGCAGGGAAGTCCTGCTACAACTGTACAGGGTATTGGTGAGACCACACCTTGAGCACTGCGTACAGTTTTGGCCTCCTTATTTAAGGAAGGATATACTTGCATTGGAGGCAGTTCAGAGATGATTCACTAGGTTAATTCCAGAGATGCGGGGGTTGACTTATGAGGAAAGGTTGAGCAGGTTGGGTCTATACTCATTGGAATTTAGAAGAATGAGAGGTGATCTTATTGAAACATATAAGATACTGAGGGGGCTCGACAAGGTAGATGCAGAGAGGATGTTTTCCCTTGTGGGGAAATCTAGAACTCGGGGGCATAGTTTTAGAATAAAGGGTCGCCCTTTTAGAACTGAGATGAGGAGGAATTTCTTCTCTCAGAGGGTCGTAAATCTGTGGAATTCTCTGCCACAGAGAGCCATGGAGGCTGGGTCATTAAATACATTTAAGGTGGAGATAGACAGATGTTTGCAAGATAAGGGAGTGAAGGGTTATGGGGAGCGGGCAGGGAAGTGGCTTTGAGCCCAAGATCAGCCATGATCTTATTGAATGGAGGAGCAGGCTCGAGGGGCCAAGTGGCCTATTCCTGCTCCTATTTCTTATGTTATGTTCTTAACAATGTAGGAGGCAGAGGACATACAGCTTGTAATATATGTGGGTAGAAAAAATGAAGGACAGAGACACGATGAGTTGCTAGTCAAGGTGCTTGTTTACTAGGCCAGAAATTATGGGGGATTTTAATTATCATATTAACTGGACAAATCAAATTGGGCAGAGCAGCCTTGAGGATGAGTTCATTGAGTGTATTAGGGATGGGTTTCTTGAGCAGTATGTAACTGAACCGACCAGGGGGCAAGCAACCTTAGATTTGGTCCTGTGTAATGAGACAGGATTAATTAAAAATGTCCTAGTAAAGGATCCCCTTGGAATGAGTGACCATAACATGGTTGAGTTCCATATTCAATTAGAGGGTGAGAAGGTTGGATCTCAAACAAGCGTGCTGAGCTTGAATAAAGGAGGCTATGAAGGTATGAGAGCGGAATTGATTAGAGTGGACTGGGAAAATAGATTAAAGGGTAAGACGGTACATGATCAGTGGTGTACACTTAAGGAGTTATTTTACAACTTCCAAAAAATATATATTCCACTGAGGAAAAAAGGGTGTAAAAGAAAAGATAGCCATCCGTGGCTAAGTAGAGTAATTAAGGATAGTATCCGACTAAAAACAAGGGCATATAAGGTAGCCAAATCTAGTGGGAGGATGGAAGATTGGGAAGTCTTTAAAAGACAGCAAAAAATAACTAAAAGATTGATTAAGAAAGGGAAGATAGATTATGAAAGTAAATTAGCAAAAAATATAAAAACAGTCAGTAAAAGTTTCTATAGTTATATAAAAAGAAAAAGGGTGGCTAAAGTAAATGTTGGTCCCTTAGAGGATGAGACCGGGAAATTAATGGTGGGAAACATGGAGATGGCAAAAACACTGAACAATTATTTTGTATCAGTCTTTACAGTAGAGGACACTAAGAATATCCCAACACTGGACAAACAGGGGGCTCTAGCGGGGGAGGAACTAAATACAATTAAAATCACTAAGGAAGTGGTACTTGGTAAAATAATGGGACTCAAGGTGAATAAATCCCCTGGACCTGATGGCTTGCATACTAGGGTCTTGAGGGAAGTAGCGGTAGGGATTGTGGATGCATTGGTCATAATTTTCCAAAACTCACTGGACTCAGCAAAGGTCCCGGCAGATTGGAAAACTGCTAACGTAACACCCTTATTTAAAAAGGGTAGTAGGCAGAAGGCTGGAAACTATAGACCTGTTAGCCTAACATCTGTGGTTGGTAAAATGTTAGAGTCCATTATTAAGGAGACAGTAACGGGACATTTGGATAAACATAATTTAATAGGACAAACTCAGCATGGTTTCATGAAGGGGAAGCCATGTTTGACAAATTTGCTGGAGTTTTTTGAGGAAGTAACATACAGGGTGGATAAAGGGGAACCAGTGGACGTAGTGTATTTAGACTTCCAAAAGGCATTTGACAAGGTGCCACACAAAAGATTATTGCTCAAGATAAAAAATCACGGGATTGGGGGTAATATTCTGGTGTGGGTGGAGGATTGGCTCTCTAACAGAAAGCAGAGAGTTGGGATAAATGGTTCGTTCTCAGATTGGCAACCAGTAACTAGTGGTGTTCCGCAGGGGTCAGTGCTGGGTCCCCAACTCTTTACAATCTATATTAATGATTTGGAGGAGGGGACCGAGTGTAACATATCAAAGTTTGCAGATGATACAAAGATGGGACGGAAAGTAGTGAGTGAGGAGGACATAAAATACCTGCAAAGGGACATAGACAGGCTAAGTAAGTGGGCAGAGATTTGGCAGATGGAATACAGTACTGGAAAGTGTGAGGTTATGCACTTTGGCAGGAAAAATCATAGAGCAAGTTATTATCTTAATGGCAAGAAACTGGAAAGTACTGTAGTACAAAGGGATCTGGGGGTCCTGGTGCATGAAACTCAAAAAGTTAGTATGCAGGTGCAGCAAGTGATCAAGAAGGCCAATGGAATGTTGGCTTTTATTGCTAGGGGGGTGGAATATAAAAACAGGGAGGTATTGCTGCAGTTGTACAAGGTATTGGTGAGACCGCACCTGGAATACTGCATACAGTTTTGGTGTCCATACTTAAGAAAAGACATACTTGCTCTCGAGTCAGTACAAAGAAGGTTCACTCGGTTAATCCCGGGGATGAGGGGATGGTCATATGAGGAGAGGTTGAGTAGATTGGGACTCTACTCATTGGAGTTCAGAAGAATGAGAGGCGATCTTATTGAAACATATAAGATTGTGAAGGGGCTTGATCGGGTGGATGCGGTGAGGATGTTCCCAATGATGGGTGAAACTAGAACTAGGGGGCATAATCTTAAAATAAGGGGCTGCTCTTTCAAAACTGAGATGAGGAGAAACTTCTTCACTCAGAGGGTGGTAGGTTTGTGGAATTTGCTGCCCCAGAAAGCTGTGGAAACTACATCATTAAATAAATTTAAAACAGAAACAGATAGTTTCCTAGAAGTAAAGGGAATTAAGGGTTACGGGGAGCGGGCAGGAAATTGGACATGAGTCTAGGTTCGGAATGGTCACGGCCCTGTGGGTAGTGGAGTGGGCCCAGGGGCCGTGTACCCTGGTTCTGCTCCTACTGTGTTCTAATTCTGTGTTAGATTTCAGGAGATGGTTTTATTCCTGTTCCTGGCTGGGGTGGAGATCGCCTTTACAGAAGGTAAGTACTGTAGAAAATATAGGGACAGAGTGATCTCCTGGAACAATTTTGATCGCCTAGATGGGTCGGAGAGGAATTTCCCAGATTTTTTTCTCCCAAATTGGCCATTGGGTCTTTGTCTGGTTTTTCGCCTCTCCCGGGAGATCACATGGGTTCGGGTGGATGCAGAGTGATAGAAGATTTGAGGTTAGGATCAGATCAGCCATGATCTTATTGAATGGTGGAGCAGGCTCGAGGGGCCGATTGGCCTACTCCTGCTCCTATTTCTTATGTTCTTATGTTCTCATACTAAACCATGTGACAAACGATGTGATAATACATTATAGAGGTCAGAGTAGGAGTGAAGCGGAGAATTAAAGTGACAGGCGACTGGAGGTTTAGGGTCACGCTTGTGGACTGAGCGGAGGTGTTCCACAAAGCAGTCACCCAATCTGCGTTTGGTCTCCCCGATGTAGAGGAGTCCACAGTGTGAGCAGCGAATGCAGTACACTAAACTGAAAGAAGTACAAATAAATTGCTCTCCTCAATCACCCCAACACCCATTCCCCTTCCCACGGCACCTTCCCGTGCAAGCACAGGAGATGTAACACCTGCTCTTTTACTTCCTCACTTCTCGCCAGCCAGGGCCACAAACACTCCTTCCATTACCATCTCCTTTTGCCTCGCACCATCAACCCTTTTGTCTTTTAATCTCCCCTGCCTTCCACCCTATCACAGACCTTCCCTTTAGTTCTTTCCTCACCTCCCCCCTTTCCCTGTCTCTCCATTTGCTTAAAACCTCTATCTCTAACTTTTTCCAGATCTGACAAAAGGTAATCAACCTGAAACATTAACTCTGTTTCTCTCTCCATAGATGCTGCCTGACCTGCTGAGCATTTCCAGAATTTTCTGTTTTTATTATGAATCAGTCGCCACCTACTTGAGGATTTAGCCATGGTGTGGAGATGCCGGTGTTGGACTGGGGTGGACAAATGTAAGAAGTCACACAACACCAGGTTATAGTCCAACAGTTTTATTTGAAATCACAAGCTTTCGGAGCACTGCTCCTTCATCAGCTGAAGTGGAGAGATGCCTATAGACACAGATTATATAGTCAGAGAATAATGCCAGATGATTACAGGTAATCTTTCTAACTGCCATTTATCACACCTCGGCAGAGAGATAATCACAGCAATCAAAGGTGTGAATGGTGTCCAAACAGGTCAGTCAGGAAAACATTACATCAAAGAACAATGAGGTGGGGTCACAAGGGGTAAAATGTTGCAGATGCTGGGGTCTATATGAAAAACAAAAAACAGACAAAAAACATTTTCTTTGCTGGAAATCACAGCAGGTCCGGCCGCATCTGTGTAGAGAGAACAAGCCAACGACGACTCGAGTCTGGATGACCCTACGTCAGGTGGGGTTACATGTAGCGTGACATGAACCCAAGATCCCGGTTGAGGCCGTCCTCATGAGTGCGGAACTTGGCTATCAGTTTCTGCTCTACGATTTTGCGTTGTCATGTGTCTCGAAGGCCGCCTTGGAGAATGCTTACCCGAAGATCGGAGGCTGAATGTCCTTGACTGCTGAAGTGTTCCCCGATGATGATGAACACCTCGCTAAGGCCATCCCCATGCCTCCACTACTTGCCTTCAAACAGCCGCCTAACATCAGACAGACCATCGTTCGCAGCAAATTACCCAGCTTTCACATAACCGGGCTGGGACCAGGGCAGTAGACAGGGCTTTAAACCAATGAAGTGGGGTGGCAGGATTCAGGAGCGAGTAAATTTAAAAGCAGTGAGAGAAATGTCAAGGCTCTAGAGCAGAGTAGAGTTTTGGGTAAAAATAAGCAGAGTGGGTCAGGAAGGTATAGAGACAGTAACAAAGGTAATAAGGCATCAGTGATTAAGGTGACATCAGCAAAAAATATAAAAAAGTCAAAGCTAAAGCTATTATATCTGAATGCGTGAAGTATTCGCAACAAAATAGATGAATTAATAGCGCAGATAGAAATTAACAGGTTTGATCTAATAGCCATAACGGAGACGTGGTTGCAAAGTGGCCAAGATTGGGAACTAAATATTCCAGGACACATAACTTTTAGAAGAGATAGGCAAAATGGAAAAGAAGGCAGGGTAGCCCTGATAATAAAGGATGGGATTAAAGACAGTAGAGAAAAAGTGCCTTAGCTCCAAAAATCAAAAAAGTAGAATCAGATTGGGTGGAGATAAGAAACAGCAAGGGGCAGAAAACATTGGTGGGAGTTGTTTATAGGCCCCCAAACAGTAGTTTTAATGTAGGGAAGAGTATGAATCAGGAAATCAGAGGTGCATGTAACAAGGGTAATACAGTAATCATGATGGACTTTAATCTACATACAGACTGGGCAAACCAAATTTGCAGTAATAGTGTGGAGGATGAATCATGGAATGTATACAAAATAGTTTTCTAGATCAGTATGTTGAGGAACCAACTAGGGAACAGGCTATTTTAGACCTAGTATTGTGTAATGAGAAATGGTTAATTAATAGCCTTGCAGTAAAGGGGCCTTTAGGGAAGAGTGACCATAATATGATAGAATTTTATAATGAGTTTGAAAGTGATTTAGTTAAATCCGAAACTAGGGTCTTAAATCTAAACAAAGCAAACTACATAGGTATGAGGAGCGAGTTGGCTTGAAGGGATAATTACTAGTCCTAGCCCTTTTTGGGCTATCCCAGATCAGGCGTATTCCCCAGACGTTCACCTTCAACTAAAGTTAGAGTTAGCCGAATTCTATAAGGCGCTTAATTGGGTCTAAAGGTTCAGGCTATCTCTCTCTAAAGGAAAGGAATGACTTGAAGATGTTACCATCTTCCAGATAGCACTTTTAATAAGTTTAACTAGACTGTAAACTTCCGGATCGTATGAGGGTCCAGAAAACCCCCCCCAGAATTCTGCAACTCCTCACAAAAGAGTGTGCAGAAATTGAGTTCACGAGTTTGATACAGAAATGCTACTTGAGACAATTCTAAAAATATATAGATTTATTTAGGAGCCAACATACAGTTAATAGCTTGTGAGTCAATCGTGACTTTAACAGTTCAAAATACAAATAGCTTACATTTCTTATTCTCAGAGATCCTTATTCTCAAATCTTAACTTCGTACATTTTTACATTTCTTATTATTTCTAGTCCAGAATATCCACCAAAATCAAATAAGTATACCACTTGATCCCCGAGACTCAAAGAATTAAAAACTTACAGAGCCTGCCTCTGAAGTTGAGAATCGCTTGCCCTTTCCAGCGAGTTCTGACTTTCCATCTGAAAACCTTTTTTTAGTGGTTTATTCTTTGAAGTTTTCTGCTGATGTAAGCTAATTATATCTAGTCATTCTCTATTGAATTCTTTCTATTCTTACTGTCAGTTCAGCTGCCAACTCGTAGACTTCTGTCTGTTGTTTAGATGTTCAAAACGTATCATAAAAAATGGTTATAACTTATGTATCTATTTGATGCCATTTCTATCGAAGAGCTTCCATTCAATTCTAAAATCACCTAGCTGTTTGGAAGCAGACGTCGTGACTCCTATTTGTTCCAAGTTCAACACAAACACAATGTGATTGCTTGGTGTCATCTATTGAAGTCATATTTTCAAAGTGTTCTGTAGGTACTTTTTACAATATGTAAAATGAAAGCACTTCAAATGAATAATTACTTGTTTTCTAGCTATCTCAATGGTTATACCACAGACTTATGTTTCCTGTCTTTCATTTGATGTTACTTTTATCAAAGGCACATGGTTTTTTAATATTCTGTGTTTCTGTTCGAAGTGTTAGTTTTTAACACTTTAAACTGGGCAATGGTATTGTGTTTATCCCAAACTGCAGACTTTCTGGAAACTCCAATGGTTTGCTTCAATAGGGCCATTGTTTTTGTATTAACAATCAATTCCCATTTCAAAAGCTTGTGTGGTGTTTACAACTTTTGTGTTAACACTTCATTTTATCTCAGAAGCCTGTGTTCTGTTTGCAGCCTGTGTCATTGAGGCTTTCCAGACATTTAAACCCAGTATGTCATGTATTAATAACATCAGAAATCTGTTCATAGGATGGTCTATCTCTTGAAATATAGCTATTTCCTTTACAGGCTAAGGTAGATTGGGAAACTACATTAAAAGGTATGATGGTAGAGAAGTAATGGCTAGCATTTAAAGAATTAATACATAATTTACAACAAATATACATTCCTTTAAGGCACAAAAACCCACAGGAAAAGTGGTCCAACTGTGGCTAACAAGAGAAGTTAAAGATAGTATTAGGTAAAAGGAAGAGGCTTATAATGTTGCCAAAAAGAGTAGTAAGCCTGAGGATTGGGAAGATTTTAGAATTCAGCAAAGGAGGACCAAGAAATTGATAAAGAAAGGGAAAATAGAATATGAGAATAAACTAGAGAGAGAGACTTAAAAACAGACTGTAAAAGCTTCTATAGGTATGTAAAAAAGAACTGATTCACAAATGTAAATGTGGGTCCCTTACAGGCTGAGACAGGAGAAATTATAATGGGGAATAAGGAAATGGCAGAGATATTAAACAAATACTTTCTTCCTGGAAATAGTGGAGAACCAAGGCTCTAGCAAGAATGAGGAACTGAAAGAAATTAGTATTAGTAAAAAAAAGTACTGGAGAAATTAATGGGACTGAAAGCCAATAAATCCCCTGGACCTGATGGCCTATATCCTAGGGTTTTGAAAGAGGTGGCTATAGAGATAGTGAATGCATTGGTTGTCATTTTCCAAAATTCCATAGATTCTAGAACGGTTTCCATGGATTGGAAGGTAGCAAATGTAACCCCACTATTTAAGAAAGGAGGGAGAGAGAAAATGGGGAACTACAGACCAGTTAGCCTGACATCAATAGTAGGGCAAATGCTAGAATCTATTATTAAGGATGTGGTAACAGGGCACTTAGGGGGAAAAATTCAGTATCGCTCCATTTGGGGCGCCATTATCGGCCGTGTGCAAAGTTTAGCGCCTGGTACTAATTATCACCTCCGACGGCAAACTTGGCTTCTATCGCCCCTGGAGGTGATTGGAGTGCTAAATTAGGCACCTCGTAAGGCGCTAACGGGAGGCAAAAACAACTGAACTTTTCCCCCTAAAAAAATAATAATACGATTGGCCAGAGTCAACACGGATTTATGCAAGGGAAATCATGTTTGACAAATCTGTTAGAGTTTTTTGAGGTTGTAACTAGCAGAATATATAAGGGGGAACCAGTGGATGTGGTATATTTTGACTTTCAGAAGGCATTTGATAAGGTGCCATGCAAAAGGTTAATATACTAGCATGGATTGAGGATTGGTTAATGTACAGAAAACAGAGATTAGGAATAAACGGGTCATTTTCCGGTTGGCAGGTTGTAACTAGTGGGGTACCGCAAGGATCAGTTCTTGAGCCTCAGCTATTCACAATCTACATCAATGATTTGGATGAGGGGACCAAATGTAATGGCCTAGAAATTCCCTTGGGTTTGCGCCCATTTAGGGGCGCAAGAGTGGGTTGCGCCGGAAGTTGCGTCGCCGCTGAAATTAGGTGGGCCTTTTAATCGGCGTAAGCCGGTAGCGCTGCGCTGGCACCAATGACGTCATCGGTGTGCGCAGCGCCCCGGTACCGCCCGAAACCACGCCAATCCCCATCTTCAGTAGCGGCCGCCTCTTCCCTGGCGGCCGCTAACAACGTTTTGAAAACCTGGCCGTGCTGCAGCCTTAGAGGCGCTATTTAAAGCGGAGGTGCGGCCGGCCGCTTTTTCGGCAGCCGCCTGCCTGCACCTCCTTCCCCGGCCTCCTCCACCCCGCCCCCCCGCGGCATTGCCGGCTGGTTTCCGTGGAGCCCGGCACTTCGCCGTTGTGCCGGGCTCTTTTGCCGGCACTTTCAACGGGGCTCCGGCCGTTGCAGGCACCTCCCCCTTAAGAGAAGGGGGAGGCCTGCAGTACAGCAGCCTGCCGCTCCGCATCGGGTGGCGCAGCGGGACCGGCAGCGCTGAAATTCACTTTCAGCGCCCCAAGCAGGGCGGGCACACCCTGTACCAGCGCCCGCTTCCGCTTTGGGGCGCTGAAAGTGAATTTGGGGCGGGCACAACTGGCTCGGCGGCGGGCGCTAAATTTCCGGCGCAAACGTGCTGGCGGGGCGTCACCGAATTTATAGGCCAATATATCTAAGTTTGCTGAGGATGCAAAGCTTTGTGGAAATGTAAGTTGTGAGGAGGATGCAAGGAGGCTTCAAGGGGATATAGACAGGCTAAGTGAGTAGGCAAGAACATGGCAAATGGAATATAATGTGGAGAAATGTGAAGTTATCCACTTTGGTAGGAAAAATAGAAAAGCAGAGTATTTTTTAAATGGTGAGAAATTGGGAAATGTTGGTGTTCAGAGGGACCTGGGTGACTTTGTACACAAATCACTGAAAGTTAACATGCAGGTACAGCAAGCAATTAGGAAAGTAAATGGTATGTTGACCTTTATTACAAGAGGATTTACGTATAAGAGTAAAGAGCCTAGAAATTCGGTATAGCCGCGTTTGGGGCGCTAGTCCTGGTGATGCGCAAAGTTTAGCGCCAGGCGCAATTTAGCACCACCTAGCACGATATTGGATTGCAGCGCCGCTAAAGGTGATTGCGGCGCTAAATCAGGCGCTGCACGCTACTCTTAAGGCGCTAACCCGGCGGCGCAACCCAATTTCGCAGTGGCGGGGCGCAGCGACGGTGCTGTCAATAATCACTTTCCCTGAGACACACTGGCACCGGCCAGCTCTTAAAGGGGCAGGTCAATTGGCATCACCAGACACACTCACTGTCTTGTAGGCCTTCAAAGCGGTGGGAGCCTACCTGTGGCGCGCCAGCCTAGCAAGACATGGAAAGGGTGAGGCAGAGGGCGGAACGCCTCACTGATGGGGGCATTGGATGCTTTGGTTGGCGCAGTGGAATCAAGGCTAAGGAAGATGGTCGGAATGTGATTTATGCTTTGGACAGTCTCCCGGGTGTGAGAGGCAGTTATGTGTCAGTGTATTAGTTTTGCTTTCTGTTGCCATAGCTTTCTCATGTTTGAAGGAACCACATTTTGTGTAATGAAACACTTTCTTCATTTACAATGGCCATGCCTGCTATTTACGTGCATCTTGCCCTTCACAGGCTTGGGGGTATTAGACTGGTTCCATTCCTGTTCTTGGAATGGCAGCAAGCATTCCGTGAGAGGGGCCTAGAAGCTACTTCTGATCAGCCTCTGACGCGCAGCCTGAGAAGAGCCGCTCGTGTAGAAGTTCAGGCCAGCAGGCATCTTCTCAGCCACCGACAGAGATGTCCTGCACCTTATCTGAGGCTGCAGATCTGGCTGAAGCAGCTGGCACAGCTCAGTCACCACCTCCTTTCTAAATCGCAGCCTTCTGATACACTGCTCCTCCGGCATGTTCATGTAGGAAAACTGCTGTCAGAAAACCCTGCCAGCGTAAGGTCTGCTGTGGCGACGTCTGTTGGCCCTCCTCCGTCTGGCCACGCCCGCCCCCCTCTCCCAGCGTCTCAGTGCCCTTTCCAGATGATTCAGCATCAGGACGTTCCCCTCCAATGCAGCCCCCATAATAAGTGCCCACAGGAAGGTTCCCCGTTGTCAAGGCCCACCAACAGCAAGGTGATGGTCAGAAGGCTGAAGATCGTCTGCCTGCGCTGGCTCAGTGGTCAAATGGCTCTCAGTGTGCAGCTCAGCAACTCTTTGTAGCTCTCGAGGAAGTTGTGCTCCAAAAATGGCTGCCCCTTTAAATAACGCTCCTCCAGCCCGAGAGCGACTTGGTAAGGTTCCAGGTAAGCTGTCACTATTAGCGCCAGGCGCTACGGAGGGGGGCGCCACTGAATTTCCAATCCGGTGCGGCCAAAAGGCGTTGCACACTCAAATGACGTCATAATCAGCCTGCGCCCATGAGCGGGCGCTCAGATTTAGCGCCGGCGCTAAATGCATGCTCAATATGGGGCGAGGCGCTAGGCGCCCTGCGCCCGCCTTGAAATTGGCTAGCGCCCCACTTCTCGGCCTCTTTAGGCGTTAATCGGTGGCGCTAACAACCAAATTTCTCCCCCAAGATGTCTTACTGCAATTATATAGGGCCATGGTGAGACCACACCTGGAGTATTGTGTACAGTTTTGGTCTCATTACCTAAGGAAGGATGTACTTGCCATAGAGGGAGTGCAACAAAGGTTCACCAGACTGATTCCTAGGATGGGGGGATTGCCCTATGAGGAGAGATTGAGCAGACTAGGCCTACATTCTCAGGAGTTTAGAAGAATGAGAGGTGTTCTCATTGAAACATACAAAATTCTTACAGGGCTTGGCAGGGTAGATGCAGGGAGGATGTTTCTCCTGGCTGGGGAGACTAGAACCAGGGGTCACAGTCTCAGAATAATGGGTTTGGCCATTTAGGACTGAAATGAGGAGAAATTTCTTCACTCAGAGGGTGGTGAATCTTTGGTATTCTCTACCCCAGAGGGCTGTGGAGGCTCAGTCGTTGAGAATATTCAAGACAGAGATCGATAGATTTTTGAATATTAAGTGAATCAAGGGATATGGGGATAGTGCAGGAAAGTGGAGATGAGGTAGAAGATCAGCCATGACCTTATTGAATGGCGGAGCAGGCTTGAAGGGTCAAATGGCCTGCTCCTGCTCCTATTTCTTATGTTCTTATGTTCTTATCTTGCCTGTGGAACCTTCTCTCCCAGGCAAGGTAGTCTCCTAGAATCATGTCCCTTGTATTTAGCTGTTCAAATACAGTATGAATCTCAACTGAACCATTGCCATTGGAAATTGCAATAAGGCCTTAGGAATGTTCAAAGGCTTGCTCCTTAACACCACATGATTCATTCTGCATCTAATCTGTCCTCTTAGCAGCCACTGGGGTCATTTTACTGATACATCTGACCCTATTACAGTTATCACTGGGCTAACAACTACTTAGCACATAAAAACAAACAAAATAGATGCCCCACAATGAACAAAATGGAGATATTGCAAATAATAATGTAAATCAGAGTTGCTCCAATTCGAATATAAATGAGAATACCCCAAATAATAATGTAAACTGGAGTCACTCCAAGGACTGAAGTAAACCGAAGAAGCATTTACATTGACTTATCTGTTGTCAGCCTTTTTAAGCTAGCAGCATAAACAGCTTCCAAACAATTGTGTAATAAATTCTCAATTGATCACGTTTGTTCTGGTGGTTTAAAGTACTCTTTCTGCAGTTTTTTTTTGTATCCTATTTTATATTCTATGTATCACTGTAAGCTGGAGGTTATTTATATTCTATGAAGCCGTTTTGGAGTCCATTTTAATTTCCTGAACTATGTACATGTTGCAGGGGTGTTCTTTGTATTTCTAACAGCTGATAAATGATTATATAAATAAACCTCAGTTGCGTGCAGAATTACAGATCAGGTCCACTGTACACAGACCTGGCCTGAGGAATAACTTAAAACAGACACGCTCTGCATTGTTTCAGTGAAGTGTATTATTCGGGGATGCGATTAACAAAGTTGTTGAATACAAATGGTTGTTTTCTCCTTTGCGGGGTTTATTAGTTCATGAACAGCTGTGACTTGATTAGATGCTTGGGGTATTAACAAGTGCTGTAAGTTAATTAGCCTGCCCTGTGGCAGCAGAGGTTTAACTTTGACTCGTCACCCTTTCATAAATCAGACATTACACCACAATTTTGGGTTTAATTCCTTTTTTAATATCAGATGATAACTGTGACAAGGGCAGATGTCTGGTGCATTTGACTCTGGGTTATCCCTGATGATTAATCTTTACATCAGCACAGCTTTTAGTCTCATTACAAATCTCTGAGAAGGATCATGCGTGCAGCAAAAATCAGATTCACTGGCTGGTTTCTCTCTCTTTCCCGCCCAGGTATTGCAGCCAGATCCATCTTTTTCCCACTCTTACCCTTACACACCTGCCTCTCTCGTCTTGCTGGTTCCTTTCTCCTTATCCGGCCTGCTTATGTCTTCCTCTCCCCATCTACTCTTTCTCAGTGTTGTCTCTGCAGCTAAGCTTTAGACAGAGGTCTAACTCTCTCCTTCACAGTCTCTCTCTCTCTGCCCTTCTGTCTCTCTGCCTTTTGATTTTTTTTGTCTCTTTCCCTTGCACTCACTATCACTCCACCTCTTTGCTCTCTTTTTATTTTTCCCTTTTGTCCCATCCTTCCTTTCTTGCCACCTGTCCTGCCTGTTGTGCATATTCTTTAGTTCAATGCCTCACATCTCTCCCTTTATTACAGCAGCAGCTCTAGAAGCAAACGGCAGTCTGCGCAGGAGCAAAGTGAGGCAGCCATACTCGACACACCAGTTCATAGCACTGTCACAAAACACGACAGCAGCTTATTGCCAACAGTCCTGCCTCGGCACACATCATTTTACTGAAAATGATTTGTGTCTGAAATGTAAAAAAAACTAAAATAATTACTTCATGCTCAATATATAAATACAGTATAAATAACACACAAGCTCACTGAGTAAAAGGTCTGATCACAAAATAAGCAAGGCTATCGTATTGTATTTCCAGTACTTTAGTTTAACATAATGCTCGTGATTTACCCTTCCTCTGTTGCAGATTTTTGCAGAAAGGCATGATCTTGGGAAGAGCTCAGAAGCTTAATTTCTCCAAAATATTCTCCAAAATGTTAATGGCTCCAAGGCAAATGCTGGCTCTTGAATGTCCATTTTATCGGTTTAGAATCGTGCGGTTCCAGGATGGAGGCAGCACCTGCGATGTACAATTTTTGAAAGGGAGCAGTTTTTATTTTACAGCATTTTGTATTTATAATGGTGGCATAGTGGTTAGCACTGTTGCCTCACAGCGCCAGGGACCTGGGTTCAAATCTGGCCTCGGGTGACTGTCTGTGTGGAGTTTGCACATTCTCCCCGTGTTTGCGTGGGTTTCCTCCGGGTGCTCCGGTTTCCTCCCACAGTCCAAAGATGTGCAGGTTAGGTTGATTGGCTATGATAAATTGACCCTTAGTGTTAGGGGGATTAAAATGTGTGGGGTTACGGAGAAAGGGTCGGATATGTGTTGCTGTAGGGGTTACGGGGATCGGGTGGGATATGTGTCGGTGCAGGCTCGATGGGCCGAAAAGGCCTCTATCTGCACTGTGGGGTTTCTGTGATTCTGTAAAGCGATAATTAATATTTGTGGGCAGTTGTTCGACTCCCAGCGGGAGCTTTTTTTTTCCTGACTTTTCTTGGGTTTTTTGCCTTTGCAATTTTGAAAATATATCTAGTTCGGTGCAGAGATAAATCCATCTTTTATACTTGGATTTTGTCCACAGTGCCTGATCCCGGGCGACAGGAGAAAAGTAATTGAGTTGTCCGCATTTCTCCGTCTGGAAAGGCTGCCCTAATGGTGATTGGTACATCTCCTGCCAGGGTCAAGGGTCTGTATTAAACAGTGTCGGGCACTGTGCCAGGCAGAAAATCAAAGCCGGTTTATTGGGGAGTTTTCGGGCAGGCTCAGTACCAGGCATGCCCTGCTTCGAAAGCTTTACTGCAGATCTGCCTTATTGACTGCCAAGAGAAAGCTCACGCTGCCAAAGTTGACGTGTCTGCTGCAGCAGCAGCAGCTTTCGCACTGCAGGTTTTAATCTTCAATTGTATTTAAATAAAAAAAGATAACTCACGCATTGACCAGCTTGGGACTGAAATGCGTTTTTTACTATTGTTTACTGCCCAACACGTCAACTGTCTTCCACAAGGATTTTAACACCAGTCAGATTGTAACTATGCCGATCAGGCAATGGGGTAGATTTTGACTTTGTGTAAAACAGGTGCTCGCAAATCGGCAGCCCGTTTTCCATCTCTCCTCATTTTTATTTCCATTGATGTAAAAGAGTTTATTTTTAAAATGTGTTTCTCGTAGTTTAAATAGCCAAATAGATGCTCAGAATCATAGAATGTTATATGGAGAAAATAAACTTCTGGTGCATCAAGCCTATGTTAGTGTGTTTTCTTCATATAAGCAATCTAAACTAATCCCACATTCCTGCTCACGGTAGCATAGTGGTTATGTTACTAGACTCATAATCCAGGAGTAGTGCCAGGACTAATGAGCCATGGGACATGAGCTCAAATCTCACCACGGCAGCTGGAGAATTTAAATTCAACTAATTAATTAAAAATCTGGAATAAAAAAGCTAGTATTAATTATGGTGACCATGAAACTCAGATTGTTGTAAAAACCCATTTGGTTCACTTTAGGGAAGGACATCTGCTGGTCCTTACCTGGTCTGGCCTATATGTGACTCCAAACCCACAGCAATGTGGTTCACTCTTAACTGCCCTCTGAAATGGCCTAGTAAGCCACTCAGTTGTACAAAGAAGTATACTGCAGCGGTTCAAGAAGGCAGCTCACCACCACCTTCTCAAGGGCAATTAGGGATGGGCAATAAATGCTGGCCTTGCCAGTGACGCCCACGTCCCATGAACAAATTTTTAAAAACTCCACCTTTTTAAACAACTGTCTAACTACCTTTAATAAAAAAATATTGACTCTAATTCAACAATGGGTTGTGGCAGAGAATTTCACATTCTAACCACACTGGGCCCAAAATTGTATGGTCGTAGCAGCAGACTCCCACTGTAGGTCCGGCAGGAATCCTCCAGGATGGTGGCAAAGCTCGATCAGGATCCAGATACACCAGGTCCTGGTCTTCAAGTATGGGTTTCCTGTCTGGCTTTGTGGGGGCAGAGCTTCCAGTTACTAATACCAGGCCATCGGTGTAAGGAGAGGTGGGACCAAGGGCAAGGGGCTTCCTAAGTCAGGAGCTCCTGCTATTACGCCCTCAGTCAGGACCCAGCATGCCACTGCTGCAGGCGGGCCTAATCTCACCAGGCATACCTGGTTTATAGTGACCCAAATGAGGGGCCCACATGAGGGTCCAGAGCTCAAATCATAGAATCAAAGAATGGTTACAGCAGAGAAGGAGGCCATTCGGCCTGTCGAACCCGTGCTGGCTCTCTGCAAGAGTACTTCAGCTAGTCCCACTCCCCCGCCCTTTCCCCGTAGCCCTGCAATTCTTTTTTCTTCAGGTACTTATCCAATTCTCTTTTGAAAGCCAAGATTGAGTCTGCCTCCACCACCCTTTCATTCCAGATCCTAACCACTCGCTGCGTAAAAAAGTTTTCCCTCATGTCGTCTTTGGTTCTTCTGCCAATCACCTTGAATCTGTGTCCTCTGGTTCTCGACCCTTCCACCAATGGAAACAGTTTCTCTCTATCTACTCTGTCAAGACCCCTCATGATTTTGAACATCTCTATCAAATCTCCTCTCTACCTTCTCTGCTCTAAGGAGAACAACCCCAGCTTCTCCAGTCTATCAACATAACTGAAGCTCCTCATCCCTGGAATCATTCTCGTAATCTTTTCTGCACCTTCTCTAAGACCTTCACATCCTTCCTAAAGTGCGGTACCCAGAATTGGACACAATACTCCAGTGAACCTGAATCTCCAAAGACTGGGAGGATTTTTTTTTTGCATTTTAAAGCAACGCACTGACACCCAGCGCACCAGAAGAGGTGGTACCTGGCACCTCCACTCCTGGGTTGCCCACCTTACAGCAGCATTTATATCTCTGTCGACACCCCCCACCCACCCCCCCAACCCCCAAACTACCGAAAGGTCTGCTCATGGAGATCCCTCCCCCCAACACTGAAAACTTCAGCATGGTCAACGGCAGAGTTCCACAGTGGGCACCAACCCCCAGAACTACCAAGAAACCCCAACAATTTTCTAGGCCCTCTATGTAAAGCAGTTTTTTCTGACCTGCTCTTCTGGGTGCTCTGGGACAGGTAGCATTTGGTTAAGTATAGTGCAGGTTTCAGTAACAAAAATTTCCCCCCCCAAAAAAAATCCTGAAGAAAATCCCTATCAAATTTCAGCAATCTCAGTAACGCCAATATTAGTTGACTTCAGTCCGTACTGTGCTTAATTTTTGGGTGTAAATCTATGCTGGCACATTATTTGCATAAATCCACACGTGAGCTGGTCTTTTTGCATGAGGGCGGAGCTATGTAAACGAGCAGTAGAGGAAGGACGTATCTCAGAAGCGCCGCAACCAATCGAGGAAATTTGCGCGTTTCAACGTAAAACCGACGTAAATTAGTTACGTGCAAATTATCTCGGAAAATCCTGCCAGCGTTTTTCTGGAAATTATGGGCCATTTTGCTTAAGTCAAGCAAGGTGACCCATTGATGTAGGGAAGCATTAACTCTTTGGTATTATTACACTCTTCGCCTTGCCTCTACATCTGATCAAAAAAGAAAAGCTTTGCCCTGTTTCCTCTATAGCTCAGCACATCAGTGTTTCTGGCTAATTATACTCTTAACACTTGGCTTTATAACTTTGATATGTTAGGCTGTTCATGCTGAACATTTGTGCACTTGTAAATTTACAGTTGCCCTCTAATATTCAGAGTTACTGAAGTGCCCAATTATGTGAGGCCAATATAATTTGGCCAGTTCAACGGAAGCAGTGTACTTACTTGTGTTGACAGGTTAGAAGTAATGAAAGTCTATCATATACAATTTGCAAATTGAGTTTGAAACGGAATAAGGTAGAACAAAATAGAAAATGTCCTTATTCATTCATTCATGAGGTGCAGAAATGGCCATGTAACAAGCTCATGAGGGAATACTGCGACACAAACATATGACAAAACAACACTAGCACTTGTTCAGAGAACGGTTTTCGACCATTGTTGCCCAGGTAAAGATAGAATCATCATTTTCTTTGTGATTTTAATGAAATTGACATCCCAAGGAAAGGGCCGACTGTAGTTGTTTGCACTTGTATGGCTCAATTAGTTCAGTATTTCCAAAACACAGATCCAGGTCACAGTTGACCATATCAGTTACCATGAACTGCATTAAGAAGGCAATTACCATCATCATGAATCACTGATTGACATCTGTTCTGATAACTGTATGACAATGACATAATTTCCAAAATCTGCTTAACATATGGCATGAAAGTCAAAATTAAAACTATAAATAGCATCTTAGGAAGGGATGACTGTAGCTTATGGATTTAATATGTGGGCATGTTGAACACAGAATGGAGACTGAACTGACCTCACTTTACAAGGTAAATTTCTGAAAGAAATCACATCACCGTGAAATATTTATCAGTCTTTACCCTGAAGTGCTGCACAATGTCAGTGATTTGGAAACACAAGTAGATTCTGTTTCAGTCATTAATTTCAAGTTAATGTTTAGCTGCTTACAGTTGAATCTGCAAATCAGTAATCTTCTGCATCATGTTCTATTTAGTGGCAAAAAGATAAAGTTACATTTAACCTCTTTTCTATACTCACAGGTTGTCTCAGCAACGTTCAATTGCTTGGGTCAAGAGAATGAGCAACCAACTTACTTCCAGATGTCAATGTCATTCTTGATCCAGCTGTTAGGATATGTGCAACCCTCCAATTATCTTTGCCCCAATGCCCTTACTTTCCCACTGGACTAGGATGATGAAATAACCTCCTACCATGTTGTTATTCAGTGTGCTATTTCTCATCTACATGTTGCCCCTTGGCGACATCATCCGAAAACACAGCATCAGTTTCCACGTGTAGACTGACGACACCCAGATCTACCTCACTACCTCTTCTCTCGACCCCTCCATGGTCTCTAAACTATCAGACTGCCTGTCCGACATACAGTTCTGGATGAGCAAACATTTTCTCCAATTAAATATTGGGAAGACCGAAGCCATTGTTTTCGGTCCCCGCCACAAACTCCGTCCCCTAGCCACTGACTCCATCCCTCTCCCTAACATCTGTCTGAGGCTGAACCACTGTTCGCAACCTTGGGGGTGATTTTGCCAGCCCTAGAGAGGAGATTTGGAGGTGGGACTGCCGTGAAAATGGCAGAATCTGGGGGCAGGTATCCATCCCACCCCCAACCCGCCTCTGTGCCATCTTCCCAGGAGGCGGGTAGCCGACCCACGCCGGGTCCCATCTCCTGGAGGTAGTTAACAGGCAGTTAAGAGGATTATCCCCATTTTTCCATCAGAGGAGCGGGCTTCCCGACGTCGAAAAACCCCGCCAGGGTCACCGAGGCGAGCAGTGGGTCTGCGGGGGTCGGAGGAGTGCAAAGGTGCACTGTGGAGGTTAAGTAATGGGTGCAAGTGTGGAGAGGTAAGTATGTGAGGTGAGTGGAAAGTGATAGAAAATGTTTTGTTTCTTCCTGCAGGCTTCAACCGTTGTGGATGCGGAGACTCTCGTATCTCACCGGCAGAGATGACAGATGGCTGCTGCATTCTCCGGTGCAAGTCATCTAATTTCTGCTCACAAAAGAGGTTTGATGAGTCTTGGATACAAGAACTCATCAAACAACAGAGAATGTCAGTGTTTGACAGCTTTCACAGACCTGTCAAATGATGACAATTCATCTGTCAAAATTTTTTGACAGATGAAACATCATACGCTGACGTTCTCTGTAACCAGCTTTCCCTTAATTGGCCTGCTAAGCTCGCTGGGTGGGCTTAACAAGGTCAATCAAGGGAAAATAGCGTGGGTTGGCCACAAGTCGATGGAGGTGGGACTAAAACCTGACAAGTGGGAGTCCCACCTACAAAGGCTCCCCATTGACAAAATCCAGCACTTGGTGTCATATTTGACCCTGAAATGAGCTGCCGACCACATATCCGCAGCATAACCAAGACCGCCTACTTCCACCTCCGTAACATCGCCCATCTCCACCCTTGCCTCAGCTCATCCGCTGCTGAAACCCTCATCCATGCCTTTGTTACCTCTAGACTTGACTATTCCAACGCACTCCTGGCTGGCCTCCCACATTCCACCCTACGTAAACTTGAGGTCATCCAAAACTCAGCTGCCCATGTCCTAACTCGCACCAAGTCCCATTCGCCCATTTCCCCTGTGTTCGCTGACCTACATTGGCTCCCGGTTAAGCAGCACCTCGATTTCAAAATTCTAATCCTTGTTTTCAGCCCCACAACCCCTCTGAGATATCTGCGCTTCTCTAATTCTGCCCTGTTTATAATTGCTGAACCTTTGGTGGCCGTACCTTCTCTTGCCTAGGGCCTAAGCTCTGGAATTCCCTCCCTAAACCTCTCTGCCTCGCTACCTCTTTTTCTTCCTTTAAGACGCACCTTAAAACCTACCTCTTTGACCAAGCTTTTGGTCACCTGCCCTAATTTATTCTTATGTGTCTTGGTGTCAAATTTTTTGTCTTATAATACTCCTGTGCAGCGCCTTGGGACGCTTTACTACGTTAAAGGCGCTATATAAATTGTTGTTGTTGTTGTTGTTACTCCTTTCGTCTGTTAATCCTTATATAGGGTTTAAAAAATATGTGCCGATTGCAGCTATTACACTGTAATCGAAAAGTATATTTTGACAATGATAACTTTACGTCAAATCACACAACACTGGAAATGAACAACTTGAATTTATGTAGAGCCTTTAATGCAGTTAAACGTCACAGGAACGTAATCAGATGAAAACAGTGACACAGAGCCAAAGTAGAAAATATTAGGACAGGTGTCCAAACGCTTGGTCAAAGAGATAGGCTTTAAGGAATGTCTTAAAGGAGGAGAGCGAGGTGCAGAGGTTTTGGGAGGAATTTCAGAGCTTTGGGTCTAGACAGCTGAAGGTACAGCCGCCAATGGTGGGGCGAAGGAAGGAAGTGGAGGATGCACAAGAGTGCAGAAGTGGAAGAACGCAGAGTTCTCGGAGGGTTGTAGGGCTGGAGGAGGTTACAGAGATAGGGAGGGGTGAGGCCATGGAGGGATTTTAACACAAGGATGATGAAGGAGATGTATCCGACACAATAATCTAGTAGCCCTTCTCTTCTTCTTCTTCCTCTTCCTCTACACAGCCATATAGCTCTTGGGTGAGCAGTAAGATACTAGGTGCAGCAAATGCTTGGCTAGATCAATCATTCAACAAAATAATATTTGCTCTGATCTTGATGGAAAGCAGAGAGGGTCACCTAGATCCCCATGTTGTAGTGGGAGCTTAAGCAAATAAGTTGTACAAGAAAATTATGAAGGAAAGCAAGATATTGGCTCTTGCAATGGCTCCGAGTACCCCAACACACCTTAAATTTAAAATTCTCACCCTCGTGATTAACTTTCTTCCTAGCCTCAACACTCCCCATATCTGTAACATTTTCAGCCCTGCAACCTCCAACAAACTTTCCATTGCTCCAACTTTGGCCTCCTTTGCGGTCCCCCCCTCCTTTCACCCCACCACTAGAAGCTGGGATTTCAGCCTCACACTCTGGAATTCTTCCTCTAAACCTTTCCATCCCTCTCTACTTGGACTGTCCTTAAAACCCACCCACCTCTTTGACCAAGCTTTTAGTTACCCCTCTGAAGAGCTCCTTCTTTGACTTAGGGTATGAATTTCTCAGCGGAGGCGGGACGATGGCGTGCGAGCTGGTTTCCAAGTTCCAGTCACAAACCTGGCTGCAGCCGCTCTGTAAATAAGATTTTCCCTTGATTGGCCTTGTTAAGCCCGCCCTGTGGGCTTCCAGGCTAATTAACAGGAAACAGGTCTGATGACGTGATTTGATGACACGTCATCAGCCGGTTTCCTTAAAGGGGCCACGTCCACATTGAGTTTGACAGTTGTTCTGTCAGTGTTTGACAGCACTGAAGTGCTGCAAACACTGACATGCACTGCACAAAGGAGGATGCTTGCATCCAGGCTCTCCAATGACTCTCTCCATATGCTTATGGAGGGAGTCACAGCATGCAGGGAGGTTCTCCTCCCTTCCAAGGGTGAAAGAGACCGCCCCAGGACACCAACACAGCCTGGTTGCACATTGCACAGGAGGACACAAGCAGGGATGTCGTCAGGAGGACCTGGCGGGTAGTCAAAACTGCCCAACGCATTACCGGCACCCGGCTACCGACCATAGAGCACATATACCAGAAACGCTGTTTACGGAGGTCACGGTCCATCATCAAAGACCCTACCCACCCCAGCCACAGTCTGTTCGCCCTCCTGCCATCTGGGAGACGCTACAGATGCATTCGCACCCGTACGGCCAGATTTAGGAACAGCTTCTTTCCCAGGGCTGTCATCCTACTGAACTCCACAAATAAACTCTAAAGCCTGCACATCTGCCAATGCACTTTATTATGGTTATGTTTATGTTAATGTATTACAAGCCAAATGTATGTTGAATGTTTAAAGGTCTTAATCTAAATGTACACTCTCGGGAGCCGCAAGCTTACATTTCGTTGTACTGCACTTGTGCACTAACAATGACAATAAAAGTTGATTTTTGGCTGCAGTGGCACCAATCTTTCGATGATCTCAGTGGATCACAAAACATTACTGCAAAGCCACACTCAAACTCACCCTGCTGTGCCACTCAACACATCCCCAACACGCTGTCTTCCATACCCTTCTCCTGCACATCCTCACTCACACCAACTTACCTTGCATCTCCACCCAACACTTCCCCATTTCACTAGCCACCCCTCACACTCAGCCTTTTCCTACTGCGAGCATACCAACTAACATACAAAGGTAGGCACTTGACAGGTTTAGCCAATGTCCATGTGAAGTTTCTGGTAATGTGCTGTCATACAGGGAAATCGATTTTTACAAAACTGCCCCTTATTGGACAGATCTGAGCACACCTTGAGAAGTGTCTTACTGAGTTCCAGTGAATGCTCAGACATAACTTTTCCCCCGCCCCCCAGCTATAGTGATGAGTGTGCATGGAATGGCTTGGACATTAAGGGGATGCTTCACGGTGCTGGTGTGGGATGGTGTCAGCCTGGCACATCATGCCAGGGTTAACAGCATCAAGTGAAGTAAATCTGGCCATGGTGATGCCATCGCTGGCCTCCCAGGCAGCAATGTTGTCAGGGGCTGATGCCCTGTGTCCTGTGCAGCATGGTGATGGCGGAGAAGGTTGGTGATGCTGGTGTGCCTGGTGTTGGGGCTGATCGTGGAAGGATTCGGAGGACCAAGGTCTGATTTTTTAAGGGGCACCGATGTTGCTGCAATAGATGGCAGCTGCAGGTGAGATGACGGAAGCGATCTGTCACCGGTGAGAGAGGTTCTCCCAATGAGGTGGCACTGGACATACAGTTGGATCTAAAAACTTGTAAGCTAAAGAAATCTCCATATGTATTAAAATGAAGTAACCAACATTTTCTGTGCTCTGAAACTCACCATCTGCAACATGGCATCCTTTACACCACTTCTGCAGCTGTCAGCTTTTCACAAACATCAGCGCAGACTCAAAACACGTCAGGGTGAGCTGGCGTGTTCCCCGAACCGCGGGTAACCCATGGAGGAGAACGTAAAATTGCAAGGAAGCCTCAAAATAGTATTAAATTGGCTCTTAACAAGCCATTTAACAAGCTCAATTGTATTCCCCGCCGCTTGGTGTCGGGTCAGTTCTCCACCTCCAAACCCGCCCTCTGAGCGCCGACGAATTCACGGCCTTAGTGTCCATTTTTGGTGGTGGTGGTTGGTAGGGGGTGGTTGTTGTTGGTGTTGTTGTTGTTGTTCAGCCGCAGGAAAGAGTCACTGCAGTTCTAAAAAGAAAAGAGCATTTGCAGCTAATGCAGAACTAATCATTTGTTAGTCAGCAAGAAATGTCTTCATCATGTGGTTTAAATAGAGTGCGAGACCAAAACATTCCAATATGTCAGCAATTACTAAAAGAACTGCATGTATTTTGAATTGTGTTTTGTTCACTATCCTCTGTGAACTTCACTCTCTATCTGCTAAGCTGCTTTGCTGGTTTTGGAGATGATCTCCTCCCTCCCTGCCCGATACAACTGGCATGTAGATGGTTCTTCAGAAAAACAAACACTCATGAGAATGCAAGTAATTAACAAGACTCCACTGCTAACTGTTGTTAGTAGATTGGACAGAGGTATGGCAACCTCGGTCTTCACACAAGAATTGAGCTTCCAAAATCTGTGACTTTGGCGTCAGGTGTTGGTTAAGACCAGGATTTGCTACTCCAACTTGAGGCCGGAGGCTAGGACCAATACCTGGGCTAGAAGCTTGGGAACAGACGCATCTGAAATCTTTATTTTGTGTAATATAATAATTAGGAATGTAATATTTTATTTTATAAGAATGGCACAGTGCAGTGATCTTGCTGTTTGTGTTACATTTCACTATCCGTACGTATGCACTTGACTCATGTGTTGCATGTCATAGCCAATTAGTGTCAGCTGTGGCTCAGTGGGTAGCACTCTCGCCTCTGAGTCAGAAGGTTGCGGACTTGAGGACAAAAATCTAGGCTGACACCCCAGTGCAGTACTGAGGGAGTGCTGCACTGTCGGAGGAGCCATTTTTCGGATGAAATGTTAAACCAAGGCCCGTCTGCTCTCCCAGGTGGATGTAAAAGATCCTATGTCACTATTTCAAAGAAGAGCAGGGGAGTTTATCCCTGGTGTCCCAGCCAACATTTACCTCTCAATCAACATCGCTAAAACAGATTATCTGGTCATTGTCACATTGCTGTTTGTGGGGCCCTTGCTGTGCGCATGTTGGCTGCCATGTTTCCTACATTACAACAGTGAATACACTTCAAAAATGTACTTCATTGGCTGTAAAGTGCTTTGGGACATCCGGTGGTTGTGAAAGGCGCTATATAAATGCAAGTCTTTCTTTCTTATCCTACCTAGGATGTATTATACTTCCATATGTACCTGCACGTATTATGAGGCTGCTGAAGAAACATAGAAGATAGGAGCAGGAGTAGGCCATTCGGCCCTTCGAGCCTGCTCTGCCATTCAATGAGATCATGGCTGATCATCCAAATTCAGTACCCTGTCCCTGCCTTCTCCCCATATCCCTTGATCCCTTTAGCCTCAAGAAATATATCCAACTCTTTCTTGAATATATTTAATGAACTGGCCTCCCCTGCCCTCTGTGGCAGAGAATTCCATAGGTTCACCACTCTCTGGGTGAAGAAATTCCTCCTCATTTCAGTCCTAAATGACTTACCCCTTATCCTTAGACTATGACCCCGGTTCTGGACTCCCCAGCCATCAGAAACATCCTTTCTGCATCTAGTCTGTCCAGACCTGACAGAATTTTATAGGTTTCGATGAGATCCCCTCTCAATCTTCTAAACTCCAGTGAGTATAAGCCCAATCGACACAATCTCTCCTCGTACGTCATTCCTGCCATCCCAGGTATCAGCCTGGTGAATCTTCGCTGCACTCCCTCCATGGCAAGAACGTCCTTCCTCAGGTAAGGTGACCAAAACTGCACACAATACTCAAGGTGCGGTCTCACCAAGGCCCTGTACAATTGCAGCAAGACATCCTTGTTCTTGTACTCGAACCCTCTTGCTACGAAGGCCAACATACCATTTGCCTTCTTAACTGCCTGCTGCACCTGCATGCTTACCTTCAGCGACTGGTGCACAATAACACCCAGGTCTCTTTGCACTTCCCCTTCTCCCAATCTATTGCCATTCAAATAATAATCTGCCTTCCTGTTTTTGCCACCAAAGCATTAATCACCTGGTAATGCTGTTCCAACTTGTAATACCATACCCCGTGTATACGGAATTGTGAAGTATATCTTCTTCCGTTGTGAACTGTGGTGGTCAACAGGAATGAAAATAAAATTAAGTGATGTGTAGCCAAAAAAAATGCCATTGAGAAAGATGTCATGGTTATGGAGGGTATAAATGAGACAGGAGAGGAAGGAGATGTTGTTTTTTTGTATGACAGGAAAGACTTATAATGGGATGTCTAGTTTGGCTATCCAGTCGATGGCCTCCTGCGATGCCGAGTGGAGAAATGAGGTGCCTCCTACAACAGATCTTAGTGGGCAGGTTGATGTAATGTGTTCCATGGTCTGGGATTCATGGCCGCAGTCGCACTTCAGGTCGACCCTGATCTTCCACTTGTGGAGCAGGTGGCCACATTGCCCATACCCTGTGCGGATTCGGTTGAGCGCTGCCCACTGTCTTCGAGGGAGGTCGAAGCCAGGGACCTCTGCTGTTTCTTGAATGTGACATTAAACCGAGGCCTCGTCTGCCACTCAGGTGGACATAAAAGATCCCACGGCACTATTTCGAAGAAGAGCAGGGGAGCTATCCCCGGTGTCCTGGCCAATATTTATCCCTCAATCAACATAAAAAAAACAGATTATCTGGTTATTATCATATTGCTGTTTGTGGGAGCTTGCTGTGCACAAATTAGCTGCTGCGTTTCCTACATTACAACAGTAACTACACTTCAAAAAGTACTTAATTGGCTGTAAAGCGCTTTGGGACGTTTGCTGGTCGTGAAAGGCGCTATATAAATGCAAGTCTTTCTTTTCTTTCATTGTGCTTTTGGGTCAGTGATGAGGGAGATAATGTAATGTTAAGATATGAAATATGTATCTGAATGGTGTGCAGCAGGCTAGTAACTGAGGAAAAATACCTTCTTTCCTGTTTGTAATGAGCTTTTTCTGATTGTAATAATTAAGTAATGCATTGTCTGAAATTTGTAATAAAAATGTTGCAGATATTAATTTTGCACCATTACTAAACATCTCATTTATTTTGTCTTTACCTCATTATGTAATTTGAATATTGTAAATTGCAGAGTACAGTAGGGCCAGGGGTTGATGATCAGAATAGAGCAGCACTGAGACCGTCAGTTAGAGTAGATAAGCTCAGGTCATTCATTAAACTAGGTAGACGCTGTTTTACCTTATTAAACAGGTAGAGATCACAGATTAATTAGAGCAAATGAGTTTGAAATATTAATGGAGGACATATAGTCAGGGTAACTAATTTGATTCGGTGGGCTGGAGAGTTGCCTATTTGAGCAGACTCTGGTGTTGCTAATTTGAAAGGGCTAAACCACTTGCTCCCCTTTTGTTGTCAAACTAGCTGTCTCTAATGATAACTTTATGCAGTCACCATCTTCAAGTTCAATATGTATAGTCAGCGATCTACACCGTGTAGACTGATTACTCATGGCAGATTGTTTTTCTCTGGTGATGGAGCATGATACCCAGATCAACTTTAACCCCATTTCTGCTGTAGCTTGTAAGCTTAATTAACTCCTTTTGTCTTTTTGCAGAGCTGTATTACGCATGATCATAGAATCATAGAAATTTACAGCACAGAAGGAGGCCATTCAGCCCATCTTGTCCGTGCCAGACGACAAAGAGCTATCTACTCTAATCCCACTTTCAAGCCCTTGGTCCATAGCCTTGTAGGTTACGGCACTTCAAGTGCATATCCAAGTACTTTTTAAATGCGATGAGGGTTTCTGCCTCTACCACCCTTTCAGGCAGTGAGTTCCAGACCCCCACCACCCTCTGGGTGATAAATGTCTCCTCAAATCCCCTCTAAACCTCCTACCAATTACTTTAAATCTATGTCCCCTGGTTATTGACCCTTCTTCTAAGGGAAATAATGTCCTTCCTATCCACTCTATCTAGGCCCCTCATACTTTTATACACCGCTGTAGGAGTCGCTGGAGACTGCGAGACTTTCATAGCAGCAAAGGAAAACGCGTGTTAGCTTTATTAACTCTCCGCATGGACTGAGGGACCCAGCCTCGTCGCAGGGCTATGACGTCATCACACAATCGATGACTCTTAAAGGGACCCTGCCCCGATAACCCAACCAAGTTCCATACATAACGTGCCGCGATAACAACATTGGCTATACATAGTGAATTGTGTTACTGTCCCTATGTGGTCTCCGCCACATACGTCCCCCCAGAATTCACTAGAACTGGCAATGTCAGTCGTTGAGGGGCCCGGATCACACGGCCAAAACGGCTCCTTAATTCCAGGGCGGTGTTGTGTATGTGCCTTTAAGAGAAGAACTGATTCTATACTGCAGTACCGGCAGTGACCACCCCTGTATATAAAGCCATAGCAGGCTTCTGTATTTCAGTCTTAAGTAAATACCTGTTTTATTGTTCTCCTGCAGTCCGTGTATTATTTATACTCGGACATTACACTGGCGACGAGCAGGTTCGAACTCACCTGCAGTACTGCATCACCTCATGGGGATCTTTTCTCTGAAGAGAAGCTTCTTGGAGGTCGAAGTCAGAACGGCGGGCGTCGACCGTGGGCAACCGCCCAGGGATCCATCGGAGAGTTGCAGGGGAGGCTGCGGAGAGCTGGGCCTGGCTCCCCAGTCGAGGTGTTCCAGCAAGTCGTGCTGGTAGCAGGTAGTGCGCTGACCCTCCCGGACTGCGGCGGGCTCGGGCTCGAGTGAGCGGCTCTGCAAAGGGGCCATGCAGCGTTGTCGGGAGGAAGAGAGAGAGAGAGGGTGGAGCGCACAGGGCGCGGTCGGTGCTCAAGAACAAGGCAGTGTGGAGAGGATAGAACGCGGGGAAGGAAAAGTGATATGCGCCGAAGCCGCGGGTCGCCGCCATTACCCCGTGGGACGCTAGGAGCAGCGTGGCAGCAAGGGGAAGAAGGAAAAGCGTGGGAGGTGCCATTTTATTACATTGGGGAAGAAGGAAAAGCACGTGAGGCGCCATTTTATTCCATTGGGGAAGAAGAAAAAGCACGGGAGGCGCATTTTAAATCACTCAAGATGCCGAAGAGTGGCAGTATCACTGCTTTCGACAACGAGGTAGAGGACTGGACCACGTATGTGGAAAGAATTGAAGTGCACTGCAAGGCAAATGAGGTGGCCGATGGAAAGAAGGCGTCGGTATTATTAAATTTGATGGGCGCGAGAATGTACGGCCTATTGCGGAATTTAATTACCCCAGCTAAACCAATGGAGAAAAGTTTTGAAGAGATTGTTAATATCTTACAGGAACACCTAAACCCTACACCGCTGCTGATAGCAGAAAGACTCAAGTTCCATAAAAGAACCCAGCACAAAGATGAGAGCAATGCTGACTATCTTACGGAACTACGCAAGTTATCGAAGCACTGCCAGTTCGGAGCAGGACTGGCAGACAACTTGCGGGATAAGTTTGTCTGCAGGCTCCAGAGTGAAGGAACCCAGAAACGACTACTTTCGGAAAAGGACCTGACGCTAGAACAGGCTTTCAGCGTGGCAGTATCCTACGAAGCAGCAGCACAGGGAGCTGCGGAAATACTACAGAAACCACAGGAATACAGCGCTAACGAAATGGCGTATGGAGCAGAAAAGTGCTATCGCTGCGGCAGAACAACCCATGATCAGAAGGACTGCTGGGTTAAGGACAAAGTATGCAGGCAATGTGGGAAAATGGGACACATAGCAAGAGTCTGCAGGTCGGGAAAGAAAACCAACACTACAAGAACTACTAAGGAAAAGTACAAGAAAGTAAAGAAATTGACAGACAGTAGTTCGGAAGATCAGGAGAGTGATAAGGACTCCGGGAGCAGGAGACTAAGTTGTCTAAAGTTACACAACGTGATCACAAAGGAGGATCACCGAACCATTTGGGTCACCCTCATGATAGCAGGGTCCCCAGTAAAGATGGAATTGGACACAGGATCAGCCCTAACTGTCATGAATCGACGAGACTATGAGCGGCTATTCTCACACATACCCTTGAAGGACACGTCCATTGTATTGAAGGCACACACGGGGCAAAAAGCCTACCCCAGAGGAAAAATAAGGGTGCCAGTTGAATACAACGGCAAGGAAACACAGAAACTGTATCTATATATACTACCAGATGGAGGACCACCATTATTGGGACGTGAATGGATCCGAAAAATACAATTGGATTGGCATTCCATTCAGGCGCTAACTGTGACTGATAAAAAGGATGATGACGTCACACCTGGACGCAAAAGAGGTGTTCCAACAAGGACTTGGGACTCTAAAAGGAGTTAACGGCAACGATAAAAATCAAAGATAACGCAAACCCAAAATTTTTTAAGGCCAGACCGGTACCTTACGCGATCCGCCCAGCTGTTGAAGCAGAGCTGGAGAGTCTGGAGCGTTCGGGTGTGCTGTCCAAGGTGGACTGGAGCGAGTGGGCCACACCCATCGTTCCTGTAATGAAGAAATCATTGAGCAGCACGCCTGGGGAACCGAAGAAGGTTCGCATCTGTGGGGACTTCAAGGTAACTGTGAACCCAGTCCTGCACACAGTACAATATCCACTTCCACGGATAGAAGATATTTTCGCCTCACTATCTGGAGGGAAATGCTTTACAAAGATTGATCTGGCCCAAGCGTATCTACAAATGGAGGTGGAAGAAGCGTCTAGGAAATACCTCACGATAAACACTCACAAAGGCCTTTACCAGTACAATCGACTGGTATTCGGGGTAGCATCAGCCCCGGCTATTTGGCAGAGGGCGATGGAACAAGTCCTGCAAGGGATCCCGGGGACCCAGTGTTATTTGGACGACATCCTGGTTACGGGCGAAAATGACAGTGAACACCTTGCCAACCTGGAGCAGGTGCTCACGAGATTACAGGAATATGGGCTACGAGCCAACCGCCCCAAATGCGAGTTCTTCAGGAGACAAATCTTGTATTGTGGCCACATGATTGATGAGGAAGGGTTGCATAAGTCGCCGGACAAGATTGAGGCTGTAGTCAAGGCTTCAGCACCGGAAAATGTGTCGCAACTGAGGTCGTTCCTCGGGTTGGTGAACTACTACCATAAGTTCTTGCCGAATTTATCTACAATTCTGCACCCACTGAATGCCCTACTGCAAACTGGAGTAACATGGAAATGGAGTGATGAGTGTAAGCGTGCCTTTCAGAAATGTAAATGCCCAATCACTTCAAAAGAAGTATTGGCCCACTACAATCCAACACTACCGATTCGGTTAGCATGTGATGCGTCTCCCTACGGCATCGGAGTGGTGCTGTCACACAAATTCCCTGACTGTTCAGAGAGGCCAATAGCCTTTGCGTCGCGCTCATTAACCTCAGCCGAGCGTAACTACGCCCAGATTGACAGGGAGGCCCTCAGCCTGGTGTGGGGGGTGAAGGAGTTCAATCACTATCTGCACGGGCAGAAATTCACCCTACTGACTGATCATCAGCCCCTGGTCTCCATTTTTAACCCAAAGAAGGGCGTTCCGGTGATGATGGCGCAACGGCTGCAAAGATGGTCACTTTTTCTAGGGGCACATCAGTACAACATAGAGTACAAGGGTACGAAACAGCATGGAAACGCTGATGGGCTGTCGTGCCTACCGTTGCCTACGGTAGAGGAAGCACCTGCAGTGGACCCTGTTGAGCTATTCCATGCGACCATAGTCGAATGTCTACCTGTTACAAACTCAAGTATAGAGAAGGAAACCCGAAATGACCTGACACTCTATCGGGTCTATGATTTGATGGTGAAGGGATGGCCAGCACATGGCGACTCACTGTTGCCAGCATTCTCGCCAAGGAGAGAACAGCTGTCAGTGAGCCGGGGGACCTTGATGTGTGGATCCCGAGTGGTAATTCCACCCAAGTTGAGAGATAGAGTGCTCAATGAGCTTCATGAGGGTCATCTGGGAGGGGTAAAAATGAAGAGCCTAGCCAGGACGTTTGTGTGGTGGCCAGGAATCGATAAAGAAATTGAGGATATGACCAAGAGATGCACAGGATGCCAGAAGGTCCAAAACGCTCCACCACAGGCCCCGCTACATCCATGGGAGTGGCCCTCATCTCCATGGCAACGGGTACACATTAATTTTGCTGGTCCATTTATGGACTCAATGTTCCGAATCGCTGTGGACGCCCATTTGAAATGGCCAGAGGTCATCAAAATGTCCTCCACCACCACGGAGAAAACTATTGCAGTCCTACGGACCATCTTCGCCAGGAATGGCTTGCCAGAACAGATTTGCTCCGACAATGGGCCACAGTTTGTGTCAGAGGATTTCCGGAGGTTTCTGAGGAATAATGGGGTGAAGCATTACACATCTGCCCCATATCATCCAGCCACAAATGGATTGGCTGAGAGGTTTGTTCAGACCTTTAAAAAGGCCATAAAGGCAATGCATAATGACGACATACCACTACAACACAAGGTGGATAATTTCTTGTTTGCTTACCGGAATGCGACACATGCAGTCACCAACCAAGCTCCAGCCATAATGTTCTTCAACCGAAGGCCAAGATGTCGCCTGGATTTGCTCAAACCAAACATAAGACGAGATGTTGAGGATAAGCAATTCCAGCACATAAATGAGAAGCCAACCGGGAGCTTCAAGATAGGGCAACCAGTCTTGGCCCGCGACTACCGAACAGAAAAATGGCAGCCAGGAACGATATGCACACAGCAGGGACCACTAATGTACACAGTGGACGTTGGAGAGAGCATCGTGAGACGCCATGCTGACCAGATTCTAGAGTCACAGGAACAAGCCAAACCCATACCACGAGCAGGTGCATCTGGTAATCAACCCGAAGTACAGATTGCGTCTACCTCAGAAGCAGTGGTATTGGAAGCTGACGAACCAACCAATGACAATGAGCCAGAATCAACTCCGCCGCAAGAACAGGATACTCGAGAAAGGCGCTATCCAGTCAGGATCAGGAAGCCTCCTCAAAGACTGAACTTATAAATGATTATTTCAGTTGATGTATATAGTACAGAGAAAATTGTAATTGTAATTAGTTATTATTTAGTTGTTAAATGAATGTTATGTACTGTTTATCTAAAAGGGGAGGAATTGTTGTGTATGTGCCTTTAAGAGAAGAACTGATTCTATACTGCAGTACCAGCAGTGACCACCCCTGTATATAAAGCCATAGCAGGCTTCTGTATTTCAGTCTTAAGTTACCCTCTGTTCAGCTGCAAGCACGAGTAGAGGGAGCTGCCAGACTTTGGAGAGTGGATTAAAGTGGTGGTCCCCTGACCAGGAAGAGGAGGAGAACGTTGGACCACCACCACCAACTCCACCATCATTACATCAACTGAGGTGCCTGGAGAGAGAGGACAGAGGAGGAGAAGGAGAAAGGAGGCCTACATCAACATCAACCAGGGGAGAGGCCTTTCTATCACTGCCTCCCCAATTTGGCCTCCACTTCAGGAGAGGGAGAGAGGGGAGAGAAACCAACTGCTTGAAAGGAGGGAAGAAAACTTCATCCGGAACATCTACAGGTGGGTGTTATTTGGGGCACTCTCCCAAGACTTTGTATTTTAGGTGGGGGGAGAAAAGAAGAAGCAAGGCCGGATCATCAAGGGGTGTAGTGTGTGTGCTCTTGTTAAAAGCTAGGCCACACACACCACTAATTAGCATCCCTTCTATTGCCTGCCCTGGGAGAGCTTGGAGCTGCCCAAGGTGAAGTCCTTAATTTAATTTAATTACCTCGTTAAGACCTGTTGCAGGACTAAGCTTGGGCTTCTCCAGCTTTTCCAGGTGAAGACGTCTTCTCCCCCTGCCAGAAGACCACCATCACCAAAGACTTTTTCCATCGGAGAGTGCAACCCTGCCTACACCCACCCACCATCCTGAGTGGCAACACTGCCCTTTGCGGCCTCCCTCCTTCCCACCCCCCCCACCTCTCTCTCTCTCTCTCTCTCTTTGTCTCTCTCTGCCTGTCTTTCTAAGGCACCTTAGTTTCATCTATTTTATTAATTGCCAATTGAAGCAGAGGGGCGAGGGCTCCTCTCCCAATTTAAATCAATAAGGAGAGAGGTGTGTCCTCATTTTAATCAGCTCCCTCTGCTCAATAGAGGACAAAAAAATATATATATACACCGAGGCCATTAACACCTTCAGGCCTGTGACTTGGGGTGAGTGTAGCCCTTAAAAAAAGCACCCCAGAATGGCGACTGCATCTTCGCCGGTGGCGGGGCCAGCCGGGACCTATGCGAGAGTGGTAGCCACAGCCACAGCTGCTCCCGCTGTTCCTGCTGCCCCGTCACCTTTTCGATTAATAACAAAAAAGCTTGGGGTGAAGAGCTACACTCACCCCACTATGACCATCGAGGCCTGCGTCAAGGCCATGGCTGGGGTTGTCGGCCCCTCAGCCATCGTCGCGGCCTCGAAAATGTATGGGAAGGCTGTGTTCTTCCTGGGGTCGGAGCGGGCGGTGTCCCTGGCTGTCGCCAAGGGGCTCACCGTGGGCGGGACTTTCCTGCCGGTGGATCCTCTCGAGGCCACCGCGCAGAGGATCATTATTTCCAACGTCCCGCCCTATGTTCCTGGTGAGCTCCTCCTTCCCCATTTGCGACAACTTGGGGAGGTGAGGTCGGGGATCACGCCCATCCCGCTCGGCTTCCGGGAGGCCAGCCTTCGCCACGTCTTCTCCTTCCGGCGCCAGCTGTTTATCCAGCTGGCGCGGGAGGAGGACACTGAAGGGGCGTTCGTCGTCCTCCACGAGGGGACCGCCTACCGCGCCTTTTGGACGTCGGACGGTGTGAGGTGCCATGCCTGCAGGGAGGTGGGGCACATCAGGAGGAACTGCCCTGCCTCCAAGGCCGCCGGACCGTCTCGTGCGGCCGAGGCTGGCGCCGCCGCCGCCGCCCTTCCCCCCGGATCTGCCCGCGCGTCAAGTACGTCTGATGCGCGGTTGACGTCGGGGGCCGATGCCACCAAGGCCTCCGGCGGGGGGGAGGGAGCGTGTCTAGCCGGAAAGAAGGCGCGGGGAAAAAAGAAGCACCTTAGGGCAGGTCCGCCCGTGGATGGTGAGCCCTTGCCCCTTGAGCCCCTTACACCCGCGCTCCTCGCGGAGTTGATCAGGGCAGATGTGAGCGGGAGGGGCCCCGTGCCCGAGCCTGTGGCCGCAACCGCCGCAGCGGTAATGCCAATACCTGCGGCCGGGCTCGGGCCCGAGGAACCCGACAAACCTGCTCCGCCGGAGGGAGTCGAGGAGGAGGCCTTTGCAGACATGGAGGTCTCCCTCGCTCCCTCCGTGCTAAAAAGAAGGCGCGACCCCCTGGATGAGGAGGAGGACCGGGAGGAGGAAGGTCCCTCCGAGCAGGGGGAGTCGTCGCCCGCCGCGGGTACTGCGCCCCCCCGCCCCCCCAGCGCTGTCGTCATCACCAGCGATCGGCAGGGGTCGCCTGTCCCTCGGGAGGCTGAGGCAGATGTGTCTGTCCAGCACGTGCCTCCCGGGGATGGGGATGAGACCCTGCCCGTGGGGGGGGTTGCGGAACAACCCGCGGCAGTAATTGAAGTTGACCTTTTATCGGTGTCGTTACCCCTCGCCGGGTCGGGCAGCCTGGGGGCTGGGTCGGGCGAGCTCGAGGATAATGAGCTCGCCCAATGCGACCCGGACGTCTCCCAGGGGATGCTCGTCCTGGTGGAGCTTTTAATTCAAAACCCCCCGTCCGCTGGGTCGGAGGTTGGTGGCGGGGAGGAGGATGGCCCCCTGGCTGCGTCTCTGGTGCCGGACGTACTGGAGGAGCTGGAAATTGTTCTCTCCCCGGTTTCTCCGGTCGTTCCGGCGTCTGAGGCGGAGGGGAGCTCTGAACCGCCGCCGTCTTCTGGCCCGGCACCCCTAGAGGAGCCCAGGGAGAAATCCTCTGCCGCCGATCCTGGGGGTGGGATCCGGGCGGAGGCGGGGCTGGCTGGCGCGGCCGAGTCGTTCGCTTCGCACTGCGCGGCGGACGGGTCGGCCGCTGGTGACGACCCCCTGGAGGAGGATGGGGACTCGGTGATGGGCACGGAGGATGATTCGGACTCCAGCGCCGACGTGGCGATGGATGACCTCGTGCCCCTTGCCGAGTCTCCCCTCATTTCCGTAAGGGAACTCCGGGATTTTATGGCCACGTGCCTGGGTCAGCGCAATAAGGTCCGGCTGGCCCTCGACAGGTGGTCGGAGCTGGCGCTGCTCATCGATTCCGTCCGCGCCGCCGTTAAGATCTTGGGCGCGGATGAGGGTGTGAACCCGCTCGAGCTGCGTCGGCTCACAACGTTTCTCACTGGGCTGCTGAGGAAGTGGCGGCTGACCAGCGGCTGCGCTTCCTCGCCCCGTTAGGTGTAGGTAGAGGTTGCACTATGCTTCTGACATGAAGATAACCATAGCCAGCCTCAACATCAACGGCAGCAGGGAGGCGCGCCGCAGATTCAATAACTTCTCGGTCCTTCGGGACGGGAAGTATGCGGTGTGCTTCCTGCAAGAAACCCACACCGTTCCGGGAGACGAAGCCACGTGGCTCCTGGAGTGGCAAGGAGGGGTCAGCATGAGTCACCTCTCCAACAATTCCAGCGGGGTGGCTATCTTGCTGGCCCCGCATTTTCAGCCGGCGATCTTGGGGGTCAAGGAGCACGTGCCGGGCCGCTTGCTCCATGTCACTGTTCGCCTGGGGGGCGTGCCGCTCCATCTAGTGAACGTGTACGCCCCTCAGACCAGTGCGCAGCAAGTGCGCTTCTTCGAAGAAGTGTCCGCTCTCTTGGGCTCCATCGACGTGGGCGAGTGCGTCATCCTCGGGGGGGATTTTAACTGCACCCTCGAGGCGAGGGACCGTTCGGGTCCCCCGCGAAGCCCGGCGGCGATGGAGAAGTTGAGGGACCTGGTTGGGTCCTTCGACTTGGTGGACGTCTGGCGAAATCTCCACCCCGACTCCAGCGCCTTCACTAGCGTGAGGTCTGGGGGAGGAAGGTCCAGAATCGACCGCCTCTACATTTCCCGGGCGTTCGTCTCCTGCGTTCCGGCAGCTTCCATGCGGCCGGTGCCGTGCACGGACCACCACCTGGTGTGGGCGGAGCTCGCTCCGCTGCGCACGCGGGGGGGGTCCGTGTACTGGCATTTTAACAACCTGCTGCTGGAGGACGCACGGTTCCGGGATTCGTTTCGTCGATTCTGGGCCGACTGGAGAAGGAAGCAGGGGGGCTTCCCCTCCTTGAGGCTATGGTGGGATGTGGGCAAGGCTCACATCCGTCTCTTCTGTCAGGAGTACGCGAAGGGGTCGACCAAGAGGCGGGAGGCCCGGGTCGGGCGGTTGGAGAAGGAGGTGCTCGACCTGGAGTCCCGTCTCGGTCAGGTCGTCGAGGACCCGGCCCTGCGGAAGGTGTACGAAGAGAAGAAGGGCGCGCTGAAGGACCTGCAGCTCGTCGGGTCCCGAGGCGCGTACGTGAGGTCGCGGATCCAGCTCCTGCGGGACCTGGACCGCGGCTCCCCCTTCTTCTACTCGCTGGAAAAAAGACGGGGGGTCCGTAAGCAGCTCTTGGGGCTGCTGGCCGACGACGGATCTCTGGTCTCGGATCCGGAGGGAATCAACGCGGAGACCCGCGCCTATTACGGGGCTCTGTTCTCTCCGGATCCGTCCAGCGAGGATGCGCGCAGAGTTTTGTGGGAGGACCTGACGAAGGTTGGCCCGGAGGGCGCCGAAAAATTGGACGCTCCGCTAAGTCTGGCGGAGCTGACCGGCGCCCTCCGCCAGCTCTCTAGGGGAAAGTCCCCGGGGCTGGACGGGCTGACCGTGGAGTTCCACAGGGCGTTCTGGGACGTCTTGGGGGGCGACTACGCGCGGGTCCTGGGGGAAAGTTTGGCGACCGGGGAGATGCCCCTCTCTTGGCGCAGGGCGGTCATTGTCCTGCTGCCTAAGAAGGGCGATCTCCGCCTCCTTAAGAACTGGCGCCCGGTCTCCCTCCTCAGCACGGACTATAAAATCTTTGCCAGGGCCATGTCTGCTCGCCTTGGCACCGTGCTGGCCCACATGATCCACCCCGACCAGTCCTACACGGTCCCGGGCCGGACCATCCACGATAACATCCATCTGGTCCGGGACCTGGTCCACCACTCCCAGAGGGCTGGTCTGTCGGTCGCCTTCCTTTCCCTGGATCAGGAGAAGGCGTTCGACAGGGTGGATCACGAGTATCTCTTCGGGACTCTGCGCGCATTCGGGTTCGGGACGCATTTCGTCGCCCGGATCCGACTTCTGTACACCGCCGCGGAGTGTCTGATTAAAGTTAACGGGTCCTTGACGGCGCCCCTTCGCTTCGGGAGGGGGGTGCGTCAGGGATGCCCCATGTCCGGTCAGTTATATGCCATTTGCGTGGAGCCTTTCCTGCGCCTCTTGCGGAAGAGGTTGACGGGACTGGCTCTGCAAGGGCCGGGCGTGGAGGTGGTCCTCTCGGCTTACGCCGATGACGTGCTCCTCACGGTCACGGATCCCGCTGACTTGCGGAGGATGCGGGAATGCCAGCAGATTTACTCGGACGCATCCTCCGCCAAGATCAACTGGGAGAAATGTTCCGGACTCCTGGTGGGTCAGTGGCGGGTGGACTCCCTGCCGGAGGAGTTCAGGCCTTTCGCCTGGAGCACCACGCACCTCCTCTATTTGGGAGTCTACCTTAGCCCTGCCGAGGACGCTTGGCCGGCGAACTGGCAAGAGCTGGAGGCCAAAGTCACCGCTCGCCTAGGACGCTGGACAGGACTGCTCCGAGTGTTGTCCTACAGGGGTCGAGCGCTAGTCATAAACCAGCTGGTGGCCGCCATGTTGTGGTACCGGTTGGTCACTTTGATCCCTCCCCCTGCGTTTGTCGCCAAGATTCAGAAGAAGCTCATCGACTTCTTCTGGGACAAAAGGAAGCACTGGGTCTCTGCCGCGGTTCTGTGTCTCCCGCTTAGGGAGGGCGGTCAGGCGCTGGTGCGCCTTCGCACCCAGGCTGCGACTTTCCGTCTTCAGACGCTGCAGAGATACCTGTACGTCGAGAATCCTCCGAGATGGTGTGCGCTGGCGACGTTTTTCTTCCGCCAGCTGCATGGCCTCAATTACGACACGCAGCTCCTGTTTGCGAAAGTGGGCAGCAGGCGTGCCGGCCTGTGGGAGCTGCCTGTCTTCTACCAGGAACTACTATGGGTTTGGAACTACGTCGCTTCCAGGCGGAGCTCTCCCCCGTCAGGAGCGGCGGCTCTCCTTCGGGAGCCGCTGCTCAGGAATCCGCACCTCCACGAACACGGGTTCGGGCGGCTGGCGGAGGGTAGGGCTGTGGCTGGCAAGGTGACCAGAGTCGGGGACCTGCTCGATGGCGGAGGAGCGGGCTGGATGGCGCCAGAGGAGCTGGCGCGGCGCCTGTCCTGGGCCAACGTCCAGCTCGCGGTCGAAACCATCGAATCGGTAAAAGCGGCACTGGGCCCCGACTCCACTAGGTGTATCGAGGCGGCTCAAGCACGTGGGGCGATCCCGTCCGAGCTTACCCCCGTTCGGACGGAATTCCTCATCGGCGCCCGGCCCCGAAACTCCCCTCGGGAACCGGCGCCTCACAACTTGAGCCGTCTCGAGGAAATACCCTCCGTGCCTTTTCATTCCGCGCGGAGGGGTTTCCTGTACGGGCTGCTCCTGCACACTCTCCACTTTGCCATCTTCGTCTACCGTCCGGACACGCCTTGGCGTGGCGTTTTGCCGACCGGCGGTAGCGGAGGTCCCCAATGGAGGGCTCTCTATGCGGGAGTCCTCCCTTGTTCCATCGGGGACTTGGCCTGGAGGGTGTTGCACGGAGCGGTCCCGTGCAATAAGGTTTTAAGTAGGTTCACGGACTCCCAGGCCGCCTGCATTTTTTGCGGCCTGGAGGAGTCCGTGTTTCACGTTTATATGGATTGTGAGAGGTTGCAGCCCCTCTTTCACTACTTGAAGGGGCTGCTCCTCGATTTTTGGTTGCACTTCAGTCCCACGCTCTTGATCTACGGTCACCCGGTGCGGAGGGGAGCGGACAGGTTGGAGGACCTCCTTGTGGGCCTGCTCCTGGGCCTGGCTAAAAGAGCCATCAATTGGTCCAGGCAGCGGGCGGTCGAGGGGGTCGTCCAGCCGGATTGCCTGCATCTCTTCCGCGGCCATGTTCGCGCCCGGGTGGCCCTGGAGATGGAGCACGCGGTGTCCGCCGGTGCGCTTGAGTATTTCCGCGACCGGTGGGCGCCGCGGGGACTGGAGTGCATCATCAACACGGAAAACCAAATTTTAATTTGATTTGTTAAGCTTTAGTTGAACTTTTGTTTATTTACAGTCGAATTGGTTTTTTTTTTGGGTCCAAATAAAAGAGTACCCTCTGTTCAAGTAAATATCTGTTTTATTGTTCTCCTGCAGTCCATGTATTATTTACACTCGGACATTACAGGCGGGGGCCGGGGGGGGGGGTCGCAGGAGGGTCCCCGGGCACTATGTGGTGGACTGAGGGTGCAGAAGCCGGAGGTCGGTCCCGCCGTGGGGGCTGAGCCAACCCAACGGGTCGGTCCAGATCCAGGTGGGCCGGCTTAAGACGGTCCACGGAAATGTAGTCCGGCTTACTGCCGACATCCACGATGAAGGCATTGTCCTTGGCTTCCAGGACGCGGAATGGTCCATTGTAGGGTGGGTGAAGAGGTCCCCGGTGGGCGTCATGGTGGACGAAAACGTACTCCGCCGCACGAAGGTCGGGCAGAACGTGGGACTGAGGGAGACCGTGCTGCGACGTGGGCACCGGCGCGAAAACCTTGGCGTTGTCCAGGAGGGCGGACCGCTGATGGGCTGCAGACCAAGGGTCCGTGGCATTGGGGACAAAATCCCCAGGAACCTGCAGCGGCTGCCCGTAGATGAGCTCGGCGGACGAGGACTGGAGGTCCTCCTTGGGGGTGGTCGTCCTGAGTCCCAGCATGACCCACGGGAGTCTGTTGATCCAACTGTCGTCCCGGAGGCTGGCCCGGAGCGCGGCCTTCATGGAGCGATGAAACCGTTTGCACAGCCCGTTAGCCTGAGGATGATATGCGGTGGTGTGGTGGAGTCTCAACCTGAGGCCTTGGGCGACTGCGTTCCAGAGCTCCGACGTGAACTGGGGCCCCCGGTCAGAGAAGACGTCAGATGGGGCGCCGAACCAGGCGACCCAAGTGTTGATGAACGCTCGAGCCACATCGGCGAACGTTGTTGACAACAGCGGGATGGCTTCCGGCCATCGGGTGGTTCTGCCGACCATCGTGAGGAGGTGGACCCGTGGGAGGGCGGCAGGGACCCCACCAGGACCACGTTAACATGGTCGAACCACCTCTAGGGCACCGCAAAAGGCGCCAACGGGGCCTTCGTATGGCTATGCACTTTCGAGCGCTGGCATACCACGCAGGTATTGGCCCAGTCGCGAACGTCCTTCTTGAGCCCGTGCCAAACGAACTTAACCACCACCAGCCTCTGTGACAGCTTCCTGCCCGGGCGGGAAAGGCTATGGACGGCGTCAAAAACCTGCCGTCTCTACCCGACGGGCACGACGGGGCGTGGCTGCCCAGCGGAGACGTCGCACAGGAGCGTGGTGCCGGCATCGTCAAACACGACGTCCGCTAACTGAAGGCCCGTGACAGCCGTCCTGTAGGCCTGGACATCCGGGTCGGAGGCCTGGTCGGCCGCCATGCGGGTGTAGTCGATGCCGAGGTGTACGGCGCTGGCGACGGCCCGGGAGAGACAGTCGGCGACAGGGTTGTCTTTCCCAGCCACATGCTAGATGTCCGCCGTGAACTCAGAGATGAAGGAAAGCTGGCACTGCTGACGGGCCGACCACGGCTCGGAAACTTTGACCATGGCGAAGGTCAATGGCTTGTGGTCCACGAACGCCGTGAACAGGCAGGCCTCCAGCAGGAAACGGAAGTGTCGGATGGCGAGGTAGAGGCCGAGAAGCTCACGATCGAAGGTGCTGTACTTCCGCTCGTTGGGGCGGAGCTGCCGGCTGAAGAAGGCAAGCGGCTGCCAGGTGCCGTTGACCCACTGTTCGTGGACGGCGCCGACAGCATAGTCCGAAGCGTCAGTGGTGAGAGCAACAGATGCGCCAGCATGGTCGCGTTAGCCAGGGCTCTTTTCGTGTCTGTGAATGAATTGGCCATCTCCTCGGACCAGTCGACGGCGAGCTTGGCGGGCTTGCCTTTGAGGGCCTCGTAAAGGGGCCGCATAAGCTGGGCTGCCCGGGGAACGAAGCGATGATAAAAGTTCACCATGCCCAAAAACTCCTGCAGGGTCCTCACAGTGAGGGGTTGCGGAAAATCCTTCACGGCCTCCACTTTCGATGGCAGTGGCACCGCCCCGTCCTTCGTGATGCGGTGCCCGAGAAAGTCGATCGAGGACAGCCCGAACTGGCACTTGGCTGGATTGACGATTAGGCCGTGCTGGCTGAGGCGTTCGAAAAGAGTCCGGAGGTGGGACACATGCTCCGTCCTGGAGGCGCTGGCGATGAGAATGTCGTCCAGGTAGATGAACAGGAATAGCAGGTCCCGTAACACGGTGTCCATTAGGCGTTGAAAAGCCTGAGCGGCGTTTTTGAGACCGAATGGCATGCGGAGGAATTCAAACATCCCGAACGGGGTGATCACCGCAGTTTTCGTGACGTCCTGCGGCCGAACGGGGACCTGGTGGTATCCCCGAATGAGGTCCACTTTAGAGAAAACAACTTTCCCGGCCAGATGGGCGGAAAAGTCCTGGATGTGTGGAATCAGGTAGCGGTCGGGGGTCATAGCGTCGTTGAGGCGCCGGTAATCGCCGCACGGGCGCCAACCGCCGCCTGGTTTCGGTGCGATGTGGAGGGGCAAGTCCCATGGACTGTTCGACCGGAGAATGATGCCGAGGAGCACCATCATGTCGAACTCGGCTTTAGCGATGGCGAGTTTCCCCGCGTCGAGGCACCGAGCGCGGGCGGACCGGTGGTCGGGATGTGATGTTCTACCCCGTGCTTGGTGGCGGCGGATGAGAAAGTGGGCTTCGTGAGGTCCAGGAACCCGGCGAGGAGGCGGGAAAACTCGTTGGAGGCCAAGAGTGCGCTGGACAACTTCGTCATGCCGGAACAACTGAGCGAACACAGGAGCGAACCTGAAAGTCTCAGCATTGATGAGGTGTCGGTTCTTGACGTCCACCAAAAGGCCATTGGCGCAGAGGAAGTCGGCGCCGAGAAGGGGGGTGGACACTTTTGCTGTAACAAAGTCCCAAGCGAAACGCTGCCCGCCAAAACACAGCGCCACGCTCCGTTTCCCGAAAGTACGGATGGAACTGCCGTTGGCGGCTTCGAGGGTGGGGCCGTGGTTCCCCCCCTGTATGTCTATGGTTGACGCGGGCAGGACGCTCACCTGGGCACCCGTGTCGCAGAGGGAACGACGTCCAGAGTCAGTGTCCGTAATGAATAACAGACTACCTGAACGGCCGACAGTCATGGTAGCTAATGAGTGGGCCTTCGCGTTTCCCGACGCAGTAAAGCTGCACGGGGTCCGGCACTTCTTAGCGTTGCGGGCCGAACTGCGCATGGTAGAAGCACATGCTTGGGGGCTGCCACCATTGGGCTGTGGCGGTGGGGGCAGGGCCCCGCATGGCCGCACAGTACTGTTGCCCGGCAGAGAAAAATTTGTCGGCCTCCTTGGCCAGGGCGCGAAAATCAGTAATGATAGTTGGCTAAAGCCGACCGTACCTGCCCTGGCAGCTGTTGTAGGAACAGTTCTCTGAAGAGGAAGCACGGCTTGTGCTTGCCTAGGAGGGTTAACATGTGGTCCATCAGTTCTGAGGGCTTGGAGTCGCCAAGCCCAGGTAGAGAGAGAAGCTGGCGTGCGCGCTCGGGTTCAGTTAGTCCAAAAGTCTCTAGGAGGTGCGTTCTCAGCGTCGCAAATTTGTGGTGCTCCGGGGGGTCCTTGAGCAGGCTCACGACTCTGGTCACGGTGGAGCTGCCGAGAGCAGAGACGATGAAATAATACTTCGTGTCGTCCGCGGTGATGTCTCGGAGTGCAAATTGAGCCTCGGCCTGGGCGAACCAAGCGGCAGCCTGCCGTTCCCAAAACTCCGGTAATTTGAGACAAACGGCGTTCGCCGCCATCTCGGATAAAGTCTTTGGAAACGTCCAAAAGAGAAACCGGGTCACCAATGCAGGAGTCGCTGGAAATAAACAGACTGCGAGACTTTCATAGCAGCAAAGAAAAACGCGTGTTAGCTTTATTAACTCTCTGCATGGACTGAGGGACCCGGCCTCGTCGCAGGGTTATGACATCATCACACAATCGACGACTCTTAAAGGGACCCTGCCCCGATAACCCAACCAAGTTCCGTACATAACGTGGAGCGATAACAACATTGGCTATACATAGTGAATTGTGTTACTGTCCCTATGTGGTCTCCGCCACACCTCAATTATGTCTTCCCTCAGCCTCCTCTATTCCAAAGAAAACAACCCCAGCCTATCCAATCTTTCCTCATAGCTAAAATTCCCCAACCCAGGCAACATCCTCGTAAATCTCCTCTGCACCCCCTTTAGTGCAATCACATCCTTCCTCTAATGTGGTGACCAGAACTGCACGCAGTATTCTAGCTGCGGCCTAACTAGTGTTTTATACAGTTCAAGCAGAACCTCCCTGCCTCGACTAATAAAGGCAAATATCCCGTATGCCTTCTTAACCACCTTATCTACCTGTCCTGCTACATTCAGGGATCTGTGGACATGCACTCCAAGGTCCCTCTGATCTTCTGCGCTTCTCAGTGTCCTACCATGTATAGTGTATTCCCTTGATGTAAAGATAACATAAACTGATTATGTTATTTGAAGAATATGTCAATTTTTGTTGGCACTTTTAGCAAACAACTTTGAGGTGATATATTTTTGAGGTAAAACATTTCCAATCTTGGCAACTTAATGAAAATAATTTGTTAAAATGCTTTTAAAGAAAAATCCAATTTAAGGTATGTTACAACAGATGACATAGTCCAGATAAATCTAATTTACTCTACAATAATTATAACCATGAGCTGCATGCACTACAATTACGACATCTCTAGGTTTGCTATAATGACTGATGCATGGTCCCAATTCATATCAAAGTTTGTACAGTTTAGTTTTTTTATACCAGCTATTAAATTGCTAATTTATCCATTATGTGCTTAAGTTTAAACTTCTCAAACTCTCGCCTCCAGCCATTTTGGCCAATGCGTCACAAGTGCACCAGATTTAATGAGTGGAAACAATGCTGAACGAAGCTCTTGCTTAGCTCCTAGTCAAAGAGAATGCAATCTAACAAGAATCATTTACCAAGGAGGCTTCCTTTCCTATTTAGTTTTTCTTTTGCGAATTGTGTGCTCATTAAGCTGAGAGTGTTACTGCTGGGGAATGGAAGATTTTTTCCATTTCACTGCCATCATCGAGCATCAGGGTCAGATCGAGCACGGTTAGACACAGAATAAAGCTCTCTCTATTTTGCCCCAACCTCAGAACATTGAGTGCTGCACCAGTTGATACCTATTTATATTTCTCAAATCTACCATCTTATGGACTATCCGAGTCAGAGTGCCAATTCTGTGAAAAATGGCGCAAAATTGGGTGAATTTTATGCTTTTGTCCATCCCCAGTAAGATTAAGACAGCCCCAACAAAAATAGTTAGCAACAGTTCTACAGTAAGTAGCTGGCTTTTTCCTTTAGCTTTTCCCACTGTACTTGTGGAGCATGTGGTAATCTCCCAATGGGTAAAAATGTGTTCCGATACTTAGGAACCTTTTCATCATCGATGAATCAAACTTTTATTTCTGACACAAGAAAATCACACTTCAGTTTCAAAGTAAAAATGTGATACTATTTTAGAACATGGATATTGAGCTGGGACTTGATGGTGCTGATTTTAACTTTTGGCACAAAACCAGCAGTCAGTGGACAGAGCACACCTTGCCCGTTGTTGCTGCTGTGAGGCTCAAGCCATTCTGAGGCCCGGGCCTCATTTGCACTGATCAAGCGAGCAGTGTGCACCAAATCAGCGCTCTGATGCAGCTCGCTGGTTGGGAAGGGTGGTGAAATGGCTGGCTCCTACATGATCCTGGGGGGAAGGGGAGCACATGATACAGCAGGGTGCTGGAGTACTTTTGTGGGGCCAAGAGGAGCAGACAAGTGTGTGTCATGGGTTTACATAGAGTTGCATAGAATTCCATACATTTTACAACAGAGAAATCGGCCATTCAGCCCAACTGGTCTGTGCCGGTGTTTATGCTCCACCTGAGCCTCCTCCCACCCTACATTATCTCAGCCTATCAACATATCCTTCTATTCCTTTCTCTCTCATGTATTTATCTTGCTTCCCCTTAAATGCATCGGGCTTAAGAACATAAGAACATAAGAATTAGGAGCAGGAGTAGCCATACGGCCCCTCGAGCCTGCTCCACCATTCAATAAGATTATGGCTGATCTTCGACCTCAACTCCACATTCCCGCCCAATCCCCATATCCCTTGATTCCTCTAGAGTCCAAAACTCTATCAATCTCAGCTTTGAATATACTCAATGATTCAGCATTCACAGCCCTTTGGGGTAGAGAATTCCAAAGTTTCACAACCCTCCGAGTGAAGAAATCCCTCCTCATCTCAGTCTGAAAAGGTCGGCCCTTTATCCTGAGTCTATGCCCCCTAGTTCTAGACTATCCAGCTAGGGTAAACAACCTCTTAGCATCTACCCTGTCAATCCCCCTCTGAATCTTATAAGTTTCAATGTGATCTCCCCTCATTCTTCTAAACTCCAGAGACTACAGGCCCAATCTACCCAATCTCTCCTCATAGGACAATCCTCTCATCCCAGGAATTAATCTAGTGAACCTTCGAGACCAAAAAGGAGACCTACTAAGGCAAGTATATCCTTCTTCAGATAAGGAGACCAAAACTGTGCACAGTATTCCAGGTGTGGTCTCACCAAAGCTCTATACAATTGGAGCAAGACTTCCTTACTCTTGTAGTCCAACCCCCTTGCAATAAAGGCCAACATGCCTTTAAAACAAATGTGTCATTACCTGCAACATACATGTGTCTTATCAGAATAGTGTGCATGTTACAAGTCTACAGGACATGTTTTATCAACCTGAGGCATGTGGCATCAGCTATCATGTGTACGTATGTGTGTGCACATGTGCTTGCATGTGTGATCTATTTGTGTGATTCTTAGAAATATTCATTGCGTATGTCTGATAAGACTACGGAACATCTGATCAAGGTGTTTGAAATGTTAAAAAGATTAGATAGAGTAGATACAGAGAAATACATTTCTCTGGTGGGGGAATCAAGAACAAAGGAATATAATCCTAAAATTAGAGCTGGGCCATTCAGGAGGGAAATCTAGAAGCACTTTTTCACACAAAGGGTAATAGAAATTTAGAACTCTCTCCTCTAAAAGGCTGTGAATGCTAGAACAATCGGAGCTTTCAGAAGTGAGATTGACAGATTTTTGTTAAGTAAGGGTATCAAGGGATATGGAGCAAAGACGGGAAAATGGAGTTGAGGTGCAGATCAGCCATGGTCTAATTGAATGGCGGAGCAGGCCCGAAGGGCTGAATGGCCTTCTCCTGCTCCTATAAGCTTCAATGTGCATGAGTGTGTGTCTGATGACTTCTCATTATGTATATGCTGTGGGTCTGTGACTTTTCATTATGTATATGCTGTGGGTCTGTGACTTTTCATTATGTATATGCTGTGGGTCTGTGACTTTTCATTATGTATATGCTGTGGGTCTGTGACTTTTCATTATGTATATGCTGTGGGTCTGTGACTTTTCATTATGTATATGCTGTGGGTCTGTGACTTTTGTGTCATAAGTCCACAATGCAGGTCATAAGCTTAAAATTGAAATCATGAGATTTCAATACATGTTTTCAGTTACAGACATATCTATTATATATATATATAAATAAAAGGATCATGGTGTCTGTCTGTCTGTCTGTGTGTATGTCCGGACTTAACTCAAAAGTTATAGAGTGTACCTACACATATGTTATATCAAAAGAAAGCTTATGATTAGGGGAGTGTCATCGGTGTATTTACGTTTTGGTCAGACAAAAATTGTTCGGACAGTATACAAAAAAGTTCAAAAATCCGCTCATTAGCGGTTGGCCAATCATACGGGGAATCCGCTCATTAGCATTGAGTGACGTGAAGGTTGACCAATCCTACGGGGGGAGCGCGCTGCGTCACGGGGGGCGTTTCATGGCGTGTGTGGGCGGGGCCTAATCTTTCAAACTGCCGTTAGTGCGGGCGGACAATATACAAATAACGTTCAAATATCCACTCATTAGCGGTTGGACAATCATACAGGGGAATCTGCTCATTAGCATTGAGTGACGTGAAGGTTGACCAATCCTATGGGGGGAGCACACTGCGTGACGGGGGGCGTTTCATGGCGTGTGTGGGCGGGGCCTAATCTTTCAAACTGCCGTTAGTGCGGGAGCGCAAAAAACCACAGACAACCACGCGGCGATAAACTGATAAACTGCGACCATACAACAGCCTGAAAAACATCGACCGAAATAAATCCAACAGCGGAGCAGCGTCGGAGGCCCGCAGCGGGAGCTCATCAGGGCTCACTCGGGCCGGGCCTGAGGCAATACGCTACGCGCAGGGGCTCCGGTTCACCAGAGCGGCAGGGGTCCATTGGGCCGGGCCTGAGGCGCTCCTTCTCCCCCTCTCTCTCCAGGCTAATCCTGAAATAAATCCAGCAGCGTAGCGGCGTCAGAGGCCCGCAGCGGGAGCTCATCAGGGCTCACTCGGGCCGGGCCTGAGACGGTACGCTGCGCGCGGGGGCTCTGGTTCACCGGAGCGGCAGGGGTCCATCCGGCCGGGCCTGAGGCGCTCCTTCCCCCCAGTCTCTCTCTCTCTCTTCCCCCCCAGTCTCTCTCTCTCTCTCTTCCCCCCAGTCTCTCTCGCCCCCCCCAGTCTCTCTCTCCCCCCCAGTCTCTCTCTCTCCCCGTCTCTCTCTTCTCCCCCAGTCTCTCTCTCTCACCTTCCCCCTCTCTCTCTCTCTCTCCCTCTCTCTCCTCCCCCTTTCTCTCTCTCTCCTTCCCCCTCTCTCTTTCCCTCTCTCTCTCTCTTTCCCTCTCTCTCCTTCCCACACAGACAGACAGACAAACTCATTTATATATATAAAAATTATTTCTACTTTTTTCATAACAACATGCCCTCAAAAAACCCTCGGCACCACCAGGCACTCCAGCTAGTAAATAATATACGGGAAATAAGAGGAAGGGTGGGACTGATTAGAGACCAAAATGGAGACCTACACATGGAGGCAGAGGGCATGGCTGAGGTACTAAATGAGTACTTTGCATCTGTCTTTACCAAGGAAGAAGATGCTGCCAAAGTCATAGTGAAAGAGGAGGTAGTTGAGATACTGGATGGGATAAAAATTGAGAAAGAGGAGGTACTAGAAAAGCTGGTTGTACTTAAAGTAGATAAGTCACCAGGACTGGATGAGATGCATCCTAGGATGCTGAAGGAGGTAAGGGTGGAAATTGCGGACGTACTGGCCATAATCTTCCAATCCTCCTTAGATACAGGGGTGATGCCAAAGGACTGGAGAATTGCAAATGCTACACCCTTGTTCAAAAAAGGGTGTAAAGATAAACCCAGCAACTACAGACCAGTCAGTTTAAACTCGGTAGTGGAGAAGCTTTTAGAAACAATAATCCAGGATAAAATTAACAGTCACTTGGACAAGTATGGATTAATTAAGGAAAGCCAGCATGGATTTGTCAAAGGCAAATCGTGTTTAACTAACTTGATCGAGTTTTTTGATGAGGTAACAGAGAGGGTTGATGAGAGCAATGTGGTTGACGTGGTGCACATGGACTTCCAAAAGGTGTTCGACAAAGTGCCACATAATAGACTTGCCAGCAAAGTTGAAGCCCATGGAACAAAAGGGACAGTGGCAGCATGGATACAAAATTGGCTAATTGACAGGAAACAGAGAGTAGTGGTGAACGGTTGTTTTTCGGACTGGAGGAAGGTACACAGTGGTGTTCCCCAGGGGTCGGTACTAGGACCACTGCTTTTCTTGATATATATTAATGACTTGGACTTGGGTGTACAGGGCACAATTTTAAAATTTGCAGATGACACAAAACTTGGAAGTATAGTGAACAGTGAGGAGGAGACTGATAAACTTCAAGAGGACATAGACAGGCTGGTGGAATTGTGAGGGAATAAGCCATATTTCAGAAAGATACACCATAATATGAACAGAATACTGATATTATTAATACAGGATATACTGGGTTTAAAAGTCTGGAAAGCCTTGGAGACACAGGCTGCGAACAGAAATACAGGCTTCTGAGATAAAGATCAGGGGGGAGAAATTCAGTAGGTTGCACCACCCGTTAGCACCTTAAGAGGGCGCTAAGTGGGTCACAAGCCCACTGTCGCCCGGGCGCCGCACTGCCCATGTCTCCCGCTAAATTCCACGGGACGTTAGTGGTGGCGCTAACCGTTAGCGCTGCGCCACTGCCGATGACGTCATCGGTGTGCACAGCACCCCGCTGATGCCCCGGCCACGATATTTGGCAGCGCCCCCTGATTTACCGCTGGGCGCTATGTCCGACGGGTTCAGGGGGGCCTACCTGCGGCCGGGGAGGCACAAATGAAAGGCGAGGTGCGGGGCGGCCATTTTTGTTGTTGGCCGCCTGCCAGCGCCTGCCTGCGCTCCCGTCCCCGGCCTCCTGAACCCCCCCCCCCCCGCGCGGAGTGCCGGCTGCGCTCCAAGAGCCCGGCACTTCTCCTCGGTGCCGGGCTCTTTTGCCTGCACTCCCGATCCTTGGGGGCCCAGCTGGGCCCCAGATCGCGCTACACAAGGCCCCTCCCCTTTAAGAAGGGGGGGAAGGCCTGCAATACCGCAGCACGATGTGCCGCAGCATGTGGCGCTGCGGCACGTAGCGCCACGATATTCACTCGCAGCGCCCCAAGGGGGATACGGGGTGCCTCCAGTAGCGCCACGCTTCCCTTTGGGGCGCAACCACTCAATTTCTGGTGCGGGGACGCGAATGTTTCTGGGGTGCTACTTTTAGTGCCCTGGCGAGGCTGGTGCCCCAAATGAGGCTATACTCAGTTTCTCCCCCCAGTTGTTTAACAAAGTTGTAAAGACCAAACAAGCTTTGAAATGGGAATTAGTTAAATATGCTAAAACAATTACCCTATTGAAATGGCAGTTTGGCACTTCCAAAAGGTCTGGAGTTTGGGCATAACACAATGAGAAGACCCAGTTTAAGGTGTTACAAGCTAACACATTGAACAGAAACACAAACATTAAAAGAACCGTGTGCCTTTGAAAAGATGACATCAAGTAAAAGAAACACCTGCTGGTCAAATAGTTTTATGTTAAACTTAGAAGACAGGAAACACGATTAAATATGCAACCAATTGAGATAGCTAGAAATGCATGAAACAGTCTGGTCAAAGTGTATTTAATATATACAGGTAGACTATCCTTTATCCGAAAACCTCGGGACCAGCCGAGTTTCGGATAAAGGAGAGTTTTGGATTTCGGAAGGTGGGTCGGCGGGGGTCCGCGGGGGGGTCGGCGGGGGTCCATGGGGGGGTCGGCGGGGGGTCGTGCGCACGACTTACGCTGACGCTCAGCGTAAGTCAGTCGGGGTCGGCGGGGGTCGGGGCCGGCGGGGTACGCGGGGGGGGGGGGTCACGGTTGTCGGGGCCGGCGGGGTCGGCGGTTGTCGGGGCCGGCGGGGGGGTCGGCGGGGGGGATCGGCGGTTGTCGGGGCTGGCGGGGTCCGCGGTTGTCGGGGCTGGCGGGGTCGGCGGTTGTCGGGGCCGGCAGGGTCCGCGGGGGGGGTCGGCGGTTGTCGGGGCTGGCGGGGTCGGCGGTTGTCGGGGCCGGCGGGGGGGTCGGCGGTTGTCGGGGCCGGCGGGGTCTGCGGGGGGGTCGGGCGCACGACTTACCCTTTATCCGAACTTCCGAAACCGGAACCCTCTAAAAACCGAAGGTTTTTTCGTTCGTACGCATGACTTACGCTGAACGAAAAAACCTTCGGTTTTTAGAGGGTTTCGGTTTTCGGAAGTTCGGATAAAGGGTAGTCTACCTGTACATAGTAAATATATACCAACAAGAACACTTTGAAGATATGACTTCAATAGATACACCAAGCAATTACATTGTGTTTGTATTGAACTTGGAGCAGTTAGGAGACTCAGGGAGAAAAATTCAGTTGGTTTGCGCCTCCCGTTAGCGCCTTAAGAGGGCACTAATGGCGTGCAAAGCAACTAGTGCCCGGGCGAGGTGATCTCTGCGTCTCTCATGGAATTGACTGGACATTTTGTGGTGGCGCTAAACAATGCCGCCCGATCTTCTGCGCACGCAGATCTTGACGTCATTCGAGAGTGCAACGCCCTTGTGAAGCCCCAGAATGGAAATTGAGTGGCGCCCCATTCCTTTCCACCTAGCGCAACCAAGGACAGGTAGACTGGAACACTTCCCAGTCACTGTGGGGCTGGGGGGGCGCTATTTAAAGGGGGCCTCTTCCTGGCTTTTGTGTGGTAGCCATTTTTGCACCACTCATTCTGAGAGAGAGAGAGAGATTTTTGAGATAGAGAAAGAGAGACTTCTGCATTGAGTCAACGCTGTGTGAAGTAGTTTTGGCTTCTGACCATAACTTTGCAGGTACTTTGGTTTCTGACCTTCATTACTTTGATTGCCAAGATGCTATAGGGGCTGCAATGAATGGGGGTGTCATCCTGCGCCAACACATTCGGAGGGCACAGAGACGCAGAGAGAGCGTGGCAATCATGGCCAGACGGAGGAGGGCCAACAGGCCTCTGTACAGGAGACCTTACCCGCCCAGGGTATTTCGCCAACAATTCTCCTACATTAATATGTCTGAGGAGCAGTGTTTGCGAAGGCTGCGCTTCAGCAAGGAGGTGGTCACTGAGCTCTGCCACCTGCTTCAGCCAGATCTGCAGCCTCAACTGAGGAGCAGGACGTCTCTGTTGGTGGCAGTGAAGATAACAGTGGCTCTCAGCTTTTACGCCACCGGCTCATTTCAATCAGCAACTGGGGACATCGCCAATATCTCCCAGTTCGCGGTGCATTGCTGCATCCGTCAGGTCACAAATGCCCTCTTTAAAAGGAGACGAGAGTACATCTCTTTCTCCATGACCCCGGACAAGCAGCAAGAACGCGCAATGGGCTTTGCTAGGATAGCGGGTTTCCCCATGGTGCAGGGCGCCATTGACTGCACACGTGTCTTTGCGTGCTCCACATGAGAATGCCAAGGATATCCGCAACCGAAAGGGCTTCCATTCCTTAAACGTTCAGTTGGTCTGTGACCACAGACAGTTGATACTCGCTGTCAATGCCCACAATCCTGGCAGCAGCTACGATGCCTTCATCCTGCACCAGACTACTGTGGCAGAACTTTTCCAGGCACTGCATCACCCAGGTGGTTGGCTTCTCGGGGACAAGGGATATCCTCTGTGCACCTGGCTGATGACCCCGCTCCGTTCGCCCAACACCCCTGCTGAGCTGCAATACAACGAGAGCCATCTAGCTACCAGGAACATCGTTGAGCACACAATTGGTGTGCTCAAGCAACGGTTCCGCTGTCTAGACCATTCTGGAGGAGCCCTGCAGTACTCGCCTGAGCGAGTCTCCCACTTCGTTATTGTGTGCTGCATGGTGCATAAGCTGGCAATCCTCAGGACCCAGCCAATGCCACCAGGCCTTGGAGCACCACCAGAGGAGGAGGAGGAAGAGGAGGAGGAAGATGAGGAGGATGATCATCAGCAGCACCAAGGCGGGAGGGATGCACAAAGTGGAAGGGCCGTCCGTCAAAGGCTGATAGCAAGCCGCTTCTAGGCCCCATCTGAGGAAATGGCTTCAGCCATTGAGAACAACATGAATGAAACCAACGCGCAACCCCTAAGCCGGTCAAGACAACAATGATTCCAAAGACCAAACACGTATATTTTGAATACAAAAACGTTTTTATTTTACAAACTCTGTGTGTGTCATTTCCGCATGACAAAGTAATAGAAAGAAACACAAAAAAAACCAGTCATTAACATAACTGGCTCTCACAACCTGGAGATAATGTCCAAAACAGTGAAAAAAAATTGACCACGAACCTCGGCCTTTAATAAAAAAATGAACAACATTTTGTCACACCTCCTACTTTTTGCCCTTCGAGGGTGATCTCCTTCCCTTGCGCACTTCCCCCCTTCCCACCCTACAGCTCCTCCGTAATGGGACCCCAGTGGCTGCAGCAAGGCTGGTGGAAGGCTGCTGACTGTCACAACCTGAGACTGCAGATGCCCTTGGGGGAGGGCCTCGACCAGCTCTGGGCCTGGAGGGCCCAGCTGCAGACTGCACCAACTGTGCATGGGCGGCAGCAGTCTGTCCTACAGGCGGTGGCAACTGCAGTGGAGAAGTGACAGTGGTGGCAGCAGGAATGCTGTCATCTTGAGAGAGGACAGCAACTCCCTGCTCGACCGACACACTGGCACTCCCACAGGGCAGCACTTCAGCATCTGGAGCAATCTGATGGAGCACAGATTACTGGCCTGCTGCGGCGCGGTGAGAGCCCCAGGGAAATGTGTCCCAACCAGCGAGGATGGCAGCAGTCAGTGCTCGCGTGGCCTCAGTCTGAGTCTGCATGAGAGCAGCCTGAGCTGTGCTCATGGCAGCCAGTGACTGCATTGCAGCACTAAGCAGTTGCGTGGCATCTGCCTGTGCTACAGCGAAGTGCTCCACACTCCTTGCCAGGCCCCCAAGCTTCCCTACCCCCATTGCTATGCTGCAGCCCGCTGGGTCCTGGAGCTTCACCCTCATCAGACCATCCCCCCCTGTTGCCCTCCAGGGAAGGCGTGTTCCCAGTGTGAGCATGGGCTTCCTCGGGAGAGGGTGGCGCTGATGCTCCGGCTTCCTCTTCCTCCTCGCTTTCAGCTTCACTCCCTCTGACAGCTTGAGGGCCCGTTTCCTCAACTGGTGAATCACCATCTGAAAGCAGGGAGGTACAAGAGTGGCATTAGTGTGAGGACAGGGTGGCAGCAAGGGAGGAATGAGTGCAGCGATTTAGTAAGTTGGATTGAAAGTGTCAAAGGCTGGTGTTGTGAGGAACAAGTGGAAGGACAGAGGACAAAAAGGTGATGACCTTACCATTACTGTCCAGAATGGGGTTGGCGTCTCCAGTGGCAACGGGACCGATCACCCGGCTTGCCACTATCCTCTGGACGTGCACCTCAAGATCGCTGAGGGGTTGCAGCTGAGGCCGCCCTCCACCCATCCGTTGCTGCTGTCTCCTATTATGAGATAGCTTGGCCTGCAAGAAAAAGGACAGTGTCTGAGTAAATATACAGCCATGGTCTTGCCTAATGTGCCTCCCATAGTTGAATAGCCCTTACGGTATGCAGCCATGGTCTTGCCTGATGTGCCTTCCATAGTTGATTAGCCCTTACTCTATGCAGCCATGGTCTTGCCTGATGTGCCTCCCATAGTTGAATAGCCCTTACTGTATGCAAAGTGTGGAATGTGCGTGTGTGTTTGATGAAAGGGCCATAGGTGTTGGATGAGTGTTGGGCATTGGGGCTTTTAAGATCCTGTGGCCATAGAGTGAGGTTGAGATGGAGTGATGGAGAGGTATTGAAAAAAAGCTACTCATCCTGACAACCCGAGTGAGGTCGTTGAACTTTTTTCTGCATTGGATATGGGTCCTGGGCACCATGCTCCTTGAGGAGATGCTCTGAGCCACCTCCCTCCACACTCTTCTGTACTCACGTGGCAAAGGCCTCTTGCCACTCTCTGGGTACAGTATAGATCTTCTGCGCTCCACCGTGCCAACCAAGAGCCTCCAAGGCCCGCTTGCTGAAGCGCTGTGCTCGCTCCCTGGCCCTCTCCATAGGCCTTGGCTGGAAGATTTAGGCACAGGTCTGCCCAGGCCGAGATTCAAGACTGCAATGAGCAGGGTGTGGCTGGAGAGCAACATCGACCCCCCCCCCTTTAAGAACTGACTGGCGCCAGTGTGTCTGTGTTCAATCGGTAACTGACAGCACCTGCGCTGCACCCGCGCTCTGAGGTAGCGCCTCACTCCTCGGCCTTAGCACCTTAAGAGAGGTGTGTAGCACCTGATTTAGCGCTCCAATCACCTCCAGGGGCGATAAAAGCCAAGTTTGCCGTCGGAGGCGATAATTAGCGCCAGGCTCTAAATTTTGCGCACGGCCGATAATGGTGCCCCAAACAGGGTGATACTGAATCTTTCCCCCCTCAACGTCTGCTAAAAACCAGTTAAGCCAATATTAAGAATTGAATGAAAGCATTTTGTAAGAATGGCATCAAACAGAAACCATAGCTGTCATATTGTTTTTATGATGGTTTTTGAAACACCTAAAGGTAGAGACATAATTATGCATGCAATAGTTGAATTGACAGTAAGATAGAAAGCATTCAACAGAGAATCAATAAAGACAATTAGCTGACATCAGCAGAGAACATCAAAGAATAAACCACTGCAAAAAGGGTATAAAAATAAGAGCTTTTCAAACAGAAAGTCAGAACTCACTGAACGGGCCAAACATTTCTCAACTTCACAGGCATGCTCTGTAAGTTTTTAACTTTGAGTCTCGGGTAATCAAAGTATTTGATTTTGGTGGATGTTCTGGATTTAGGAATAAGTAAGAAAAGTAGAAATGTAACAAAGTAAAGATTTGAGAATAAGGATCTCTGAGAAATAAGAAATGTAAGCTATCTATATTTTGAATTGTTAATGTTGCGACCGATTCAACAGCTGCTAACTGAATGCCAGCTCTTAAATAAAACTATATATTTTTAGAATTGTCTCAAAGATTAATTCTGTATGAACTCACGAACCCAATTTCTGTACATGCTTTTGTAAGGAGTTGCAGAATTCTGGGGGGTATTCTGGACCCTCATAATATCCGGAAGGTTACAGTCTAGTTAAACTTATTAAAAGTACTAGCCGGAGGACAGTAACATCTTCAGTCATTCCTTTCCTTTAGGGAGAGATAGCCTGAACCTTTAGACCCATTTAAGCGTCTTATGGAATTCGGCTATCTCTAACTTAAGTTGAAGGTGAATGTCTGGGGAATACGCCTGATCTGGGGTCGCCTGAGAAGGGCTAGGACCTGTAATTATCCCTTCAGAATGGGCAGACATGTGGCAGATGAAGTTTAATGCAGAAAAGTGCAAAGTGATACATTTTAGTAGGAAGAACAAGGAGAGGCAATATAAAATAAAGGGTGCAATTCTAAATTGTGTGCATGAACAGAGAGACCTGGGGGTATATGTGTACAAATCGTTGAAGGGGGCAGGGCAGGTTGAGAAAGCGGTTAAAAAAACATACGGGATCCTGGGCTTTATAAAGAGAGGCATAGAATACAAAAGCAAGGGAGTTATGATGAACCTTTATAAAACACTGGTTCGGCCTCAACTGGAGTATTGTGTCCAATTCTGGGCACCACATATTAGGAAGGATGTGAAGGCCTTAGAGAGGGTGCAGAAAAGATTTATAAGAATGGTTCCAGGGATGAGGGACTTCAGTTACATTGATAGACTGGAGAAGCTGGGGTTGTTTTCCTTAAAGCAGAGAAGGTTGAGAGGGGATTTGATAGAGGTGTTCAAAATCATGAGGGGTCTAGACAGAGTAGATAGTGAGAAACTGTTCCTATTGGTGGAAGGGTCGAGAACCAGAGGACACAGATTTAAGGTGATTGGCAGAAGAACCAAAGGCGACATGAGCAGCAAGTGGTTATGACCTGAAATGTACTGCCTGAAAGGGTGGTGGAGGCAGATTTAATTGTGGCTTTCAAAAGGGAAATAGATAAGTACCTGAAGGAAAAAAAATTGCAGGGCTATGGGGAAAGGGCAGGGGAGTGGCACTAGCTGAAGTGCTCTTGCAGAGGGCTGGTACGGGCTCGATGGGCCAAATGGCCTCCTTCTGTGCTGTAACCAGTCTATGAGTTAGAATATGCATGGGCCATGCATCTACTGTACAATGTGCATGACGCCTGTCTACAATAAACATCTGTTATGAGTGTAAAATATGTGGATCATGAGCTTGCAACATGTATTATGAGGGAAAAGCAAATTTCACAAGCCTATCTCAGGATTATGTGGGGAATCTAATTAAAATAGATAAAAATGCATGAACTGGTACAATGAAAATATATTTCCTCTAAATTCTGTTTCAATGTTACTTCGCAAATGATACAGAAATAGAAAGACTGAAATTAGTGACACGTCAATGCCTCAGAACCAATATGCCCAACAGTAAGATACAACATATGGAGAGTTTGGAAGGGCAGTGATCTGTATGCTCAGCTAGAGTGAAGTCTCTTAGTCATAGGATGAGGGGACTAACACGGTGCTGTTGGATTCCCTTGAGCCACTGGACTGTCATAAAGCATTCTGCTGGGCTGACAGGAGAAATGCTTATATAACCAAAATAATCAACCTCTACACACAATCCATGTGAAACAACATCAGGAAATTAATATCATAAAAGAACATTTAGGAACAATTTACAGTGTCAGGAAATATGACTTTAATAATCAGCGTGATAGTTGGGTAGATTTGTACAAAGAGCAAGAACAATAGTTTTTAAGTTTAGATTTTATCATTTGTTTCCTATTTTTCATGTCTATATATAGTCTATTAATACTTTGGTTCAGATATGATTATCTTTTGTGAAATTATGGCTCTTTAAAGCTGAACATTTTTTAAACAAATTTTTGGACAGAATCATATTTCTCTTTCAACAGGAAATATTTAATTTACCCTGGCAACAAAAATAAAACATGGAGGAAACATTAGGTAAGTGCTCATTAATCAATATCTAATTAAATATCGCTCATCAAATTAAAATTAACACAAGTGACATTTGTTACTACATTTGCAATTATTAGGTTTAGGACATCAATTAAAAGTATTATAGTTTCTTGCCCCAGTATTTGCTTAGTAGCAACTCCACTAATTAGAGCAGGTTGGGGTGAGTTTGCTAATTAGAGAGGGTGGGACCTGGAATTGCAAATTGCAGTAAGCATACTGTGATTGGTAATTAATTAGGAAAGGTTGGGGTTATTTGAATGTGTTTGCTCCTTAGATTAGGTGGGCTGGGGTTGCTAAATTTTTTGAAAAAGAGCTGGGTTGTTAATCAGACTAGTTTGGCTGAGGTTGCTGTTACAACTAAGAAGGTGATCTAAATCCTGAGTAGACCCATCCTCACAGCAATCTGGAAGACTGAAGTTAAACGTCCACAATTTGCCAGGCTGGCCACCAATGTGCCTGACAGCTAGAGGTTGCGCAGGGCGATATTTCAGAAGAGCAGTGAGCTGCATTTTCAACTAGGTTGCGATTGCTTCATCTACAATAAGACCAGTAACACTGCTGTTGTTGGACTCCCTTGAGTCACTGTACTGTCACAGACTACTATTCTTCTGGTTGGAGAATGGAGAGTTAAAAAAGTCTCTCATTTGAATGATGCATTGTTTTAAAATTGTTATGGCTGCGAAAATTTAAGATGTCCCACCAGAATATTTACAGTCCATAAAATCATTATCAGAGGCTTTTTATTTTGAGTTTCAAGCAGTTAAGCCATTTATTAAATATATATAAAAGATCTTTGCAGCTGTCTTGAGTTGAGCTGTGTCAGCTGGTGGCACTCTTGCCTCTAAGTCAGCGGGTTGTGGTTCCAGTCCCACTCCAGAGGCTTGAGCACAAAAATCTGGGCTGACACTCCAGTGCAGCGCTGAGGGAGTACGGCACTGTCGAAGGTGCCGTCCTTCAGATGAGACGTTAAACGGAGGCCCTGTCTGCTCTCTCAGGTGGACGTAAATGATCCCAGGGCACTATTTCAAAAAAGAGCAGGGGAGTTCTACCTGGTGTGTTGGCCGATAGTTATCCCTCAATCAACAACACTAAAAACAGTTTACCTGGTTATTATCACATTGCTGTTTGTGGGAGCTTGCTGTGCGCAAATTGGCTGCCGCGTTTCTTACATTACAACAGTGGCTACACTTCAAAAGTACTTAATTGGCTGTAAAGCGCTTTGGGATGTCCTGAGGTTATGAAAGGCGCTTTCTTTCTTCTTTCTGACTTAAAGGTCTTGCTGTTTGGTGACAGTAGCACAAGGCAGCACTATAGTGCTCTCTAATACCATACTTCAAGTGTGAAATTAGATATTAAAATCTCAATGGTAGACTCCTCAGCAACATTACATTTCACTCCGGGACATGTTTCCAAAGTCATGGTAGTGTAAGCGTTTTTAGTGGAATGTGAAATTTCTTCTCCGTCTTTATAAAATAAATTTATCCTCCTCAACGAGGATTTATTGCCAATTAGCCCAGCACCAAGGTTCTATTTCTAACACATATGAAGGACAGAGAGAGCGACAGACAGACAAAGGAAAATACAGGGAGAAACGCAGACAGTTACCTTTTGATTTATTTTCAACGGTTACATTTTGAAAGCAAACATAGCCTTTGTGGGGAAAACAGATAGGAAGGGAGGGTAGAATGGGAAGGGAAAGAGAGAAGGAGGTGGGGCGTTGACAGAGAGGGGAGGTGAGAGCGAGTGTGACTGAAGGAGAAAGGGAAGGGAAATTGAGAGAGAAGGGGATCGAGAGAGAGAAATGGGCATTAAGAGAGGTAGAGGTTGGGAGAGAATAATTTGGTTAAGGAAAAGAGAAAGGAGCTCAGGAGAGAAGAAAGAATCGAGTGATTTGTAGATTCAGAGGGAAGCGTGGCTTTGAACTCCCAGGTGGAAAGCCGGGTGGAGCCTGTGAACTTCTCACCCAGGAGTCTCCGTGCGAGGCTTGGCCAATTTGAACAATCAGGCCTCATTAACATCCCATTGCCCAAACCGGGTGCAAAGATCAGCCTGCCGCCTGCCAGGAGGTGAGGATCAAGTGGCCTGGGGCCACTCACTGGCTCTCAGCTAGGTCGTGGGGTGGGGGAGATTCAGCCGGGTCTTACAGGTGGGAAGGGGGAGTCCCAGGGTGGCAGAGGCCCAGAATGTCCATGGGCGGCCCAGAGGAGCCGAAGTGCCACACAAGGAAATTTATTTTTGCTAGGTTTTTGGGGCTTACGCTGGGTCCGGAAGGTTTCACTGGTTGGAGTGACCACTGTAGTCTCTCCGGACAGGTCGCTAAAAATGCCTCGAAATCCTATTTAAGCAACAGGACCCCAATTAGCATATATTAATGAGGAGTACGCTTCAGTCAGATGGATGCCTTAACAATCTGGCATTAGAATCACCACATGGAAAAAGAGCCACTTACATAAGAACATAAGAAATAGGAGCAGGAGTAGGCCAATCGGCCCCTCGAGCCTGCTCCACCATTCAATAAGATCATGGCTGATCTGATCCTAACCTCAAATCTTCTATCACTCTGCATCCACCCGAACCCATGTGATCTCCCGAGAGAGGCGAAAAACCAGATAAAGACCCAATGGCCAATTTGGGAGAAAAAAATCTGGGAAATTCCTCTCCGACCCATCTAGGCGATCGAAATTCTTCCAGGAGATCACTCTGTCCCTATATTTTCTACAGTACTTACCTTCTGTAAAGGCGATCTCCACCCCAGCCAGGAACAGGAATAAAACCATCTCCTGAAATCTAACACAGAATTAGAACACAGTAGGAGCAGAACAAGGCTACATGGCCCCTGGGCCCACTCCACTACCCACAGGGCCATGACCATTCCGAACCTAGACTCATGTCCAATTTCCTGCCCGCTCCCCGTAACCCTTAATTCCCTTTACTTCTAGGAAACTATCTATTTCTGTTTTAAATTTATTTAATGATGTAGCTTCCACAGCTTTCTGGGGCAGCAAATTCCACAAACCTACCACCCTCTGAGTGAAGAAGTTTCTCCTCATCTCAGTTTTGAATGAGCAGCCCCTTATTTTAAGATTATGCCCCCTAGTTCTAGTTTCACCCATCATTGGGAACACCCTCACCGCATCCACCCGATCAAGCCCCTTCACAATCTTATATGTTTCAATAAGATCGTCTCTCATTCTTCCGAACTCCAATGAGTAGAGTCCCAATCTACTCAACCTCTCCTCATATGACCACCCCCTCATCCCCGGGATTAACCGAGTGAACCTTCTTTGTACTGACTCGAGAGCAAGTATGTCTTTTCTTAAGTATGGACACCAAAACTGTATGCAGTATTCCAGGTGCGGTCTCACCAATACCTTGTACAACTGCAGCAATACCTCCCTGTTTTTATATTCCATCCCCCTAGCAATAAAAGCCAACATTCCATTGGCCTTCTTAATCACTTGCTGCACCTGCATACTAACTTTTTGAGTTTTGTGCACCAGGACCCCCAGATCCCTTTGTACTACAGTACTTTCCAGTTTCTTGCCATTAAGATAATAACTTGCTCTATGATTTTTCCTGCCAAAGTGCATAACCTCACACTTTCCAGTATTGTATTCCATCTGCCAAATCTCTGCCCACTTACTTAGCCTGTCTATGTCCCTTTGCAGGCTTTTTATGTCCTCCTCACTCACTACTTTCCGCCCCATCTTTGTATCATCTGCAAACTTTGATATGTTACACTCGGTCCCCTCCTCCAAATCGTTAATATAGATTGTAAAGAGTTGGGGACCCAGCACTGACCCCTGCAGAACACCACTAGTTACTGGTTGCCAATCTGAGAACGAACCATTTATCCCAACTCTCTGCTTTCTGTTAGAGAGCCAATCCTCCACCCACGCCAGAATATTACCCCCAATCCCGTGATTTTTTATCTTGAGCAATAATCTTTTGTGTGGCACCTTGTCAAATGCCTTTTGGAAGTCTAAATACACTACGTCCACTGGTTCCTCTTTATCCACCCTGTATGTTACTTCCTCAAAAAACTCAAGCAAATTTGTCAAACATGACTTCCCCTTCATGAAACCATGCTGAGTTTGTCCTATTAAATTATGTTTATCCAGATGTCCCGTTACTGTCTCCTTAATAATGGACTCTAACATTTTACCAACCACAGATGTTAGGCTAACAGGTCTATAGTTTCCAGCCTTCTGCCTACTACCCTTTTTAAATAAGGGTGTTACATTAGCAGTTTTCCAATCTGCCGGGACCTTTGCTGAGTCCAGTGAGTTTTGGAAAATTATTACCAATGCATCCACAATCCCTACCGCTACTTCCCTCAAGACCCTAGGATGCAAGCCATCAGGTCCAGAGGATTTATCCACCTTGAGTCCCATTATTTTACCAAGTACCACTTCCTTAGTGATTTTAATCGTATTTAGTTCCTCCCCCCCTAGAGCCCCCTGTTTGTCCAGTGTTGGGATATTCTTAGTGTCCTCTACTGTAAAGACTGATACAAAATAATTGTTCAGTGTTTTTGCCATCTCCATGTTTCCCACCATTAATTTCCCGGTCTCATCCTCTAAAGGACCAACATTTACTTTAGCCACCCTTTTTCTTTTTATATAACTATAGAAACTTTTACTGTCTGTTTTTATATTTTTTGCTAATTTACTTTCATAATCTATCTTCCCTTTCTTAATCAATCTTTTAGTTATTTTTTGCTGTCTTTTAAAGACTTCCCAATCTTCCATCCTCCCACTAGATTTGGCTACCTTATATGCCCTTGTTTTTAGTCGGATACTATCCTTAATTACTTTACTTAGCCACGGATGGCTATCTTTTCTTTACACCCTTTTTTCCTCAGTGGAATATATTTTTTTTGGAAGTTGTAAAATAACTCCTTAAATGTGCACCACTGGTCATGTACCGTCTTACCCTTTAATCTATTTTCCCAGTCCACTCTAATTAATTCCGCTCTCATACCTTCATAGTCTCCTTTATTCAAGCTCAGCACGCTTGTTTGAGATCCAACCTTCTCACCCTCTAATTGAATATGGAACTCAACCATGTTATGGTCACTCATTCCAAGGGGATCCTTTACTAGGACATTTTTAATTAATCCTGTCTCATTACACAGGACCAAATCCAAGGTTGCTTGTCCCCTGGTCGGTTCAGTTACGCACTGCTCAAGAAACCCATCCCTAATACACTCAATGAACTCTTCCTCAAGGCTGCTCTGCCCAATTTGATTTGTCCAGTTAATATGATAATTAAAATCCCCCATAATTATAGCTGTTCCCTTATTACAAGCCTCAACTATTTCCTGATTAATACTCCGTCCAACAGAGTTGCAACTGTTCAGAGGCCTATAGACTACACCCACTAGTGTTTTTTTCCCCTTATTATTCCTTATCTCCACCAAACTGTTTCACTATCCTGCTCCTTTGACCCAATATCATTTCTCTGTATTATAGTGATTCCTTCCTTTATTAACATAGCCACCCCACCTCCTCTCCCTTCCTGCCTGTCCTTCCTGATTGTTAAATAACCTGGTATGTTTAATTCCCAGTCATGGTCACCCTGCAGCCATGTTTCTGTAATGGCCACAAGATCATACCCATATGTCATTATTTGTGCCGTTAACTCATTCATTTTGTTATGAATGCTACGTGCATTCAGATAAAGAACTTTCAAATATGTTTTGTAACACTTAGTTCCTGTTTTTTCCCTTTTTAGTACTTTACTTTTTACTCCATACCTTCTGTCCCTTCCTGACACATTCTGTTTTTTAATTCCCCCACTGCTACCTAAGTCTATGACCTTCTCTGTTGTCATTTCTATTATTTGCTCTCTAGAAACCTCCCCCCCACTAATTAGTTTAAAGCCCTCTCTACAGCCCTAGTTATATGATTCGCCAGGACTCTAGTCCCAGCACTGGCCAAGTGGAGTCCGTCCCAACAGAACAGCTCCCTCCTGTCCCAGTACTGGTGCCAGTGTCCCAAGAAGCAAAACCCATTTCTCCCACACCAGTCTTTGAGCCACGCATTTAACTCTTTAATTTTATTTATCCTAGCCAAATTCGCTCGTGGCTCAGGTAATAACCCAGAGATTATTACCCTTGAGGTTCTGTTTTTTAATTTGACCCCTAGCTGCTCATACTCCTTTAACAGAACCGTCTTCCTTGTCCTATCTACGTCGTTTGTACCAACATGGACCACGACAACTGGATCCTCCCCCTCCCACTCCAAGTTTCTTTCCAGCCCAGAAGAGATGTCCTTAACCCTGGCACCAGGCAGGCAACACAGCCTTCGGGACTCCCGCTCTTGACTGCAGAGAACCCTATCTATCCCCCTAATGATACTATCCCCTACCACTACAACATTTCTTTTTACTCCCTCCACTTGAATGGCCCCCTGTACCACGGTGCTGTGGCCAGGTTGCTCATCCTCCCTGCAGTCCCCGCTCCCGCCCTCACAGGGAGTAAGAACCTCGATCCTGCTGGACAAGAACAAGGGCTGCGTCTCCTTCAACACTACATCCTGGATCCCTGTACCTTCCTCACTCGTAGTCACACCATCCTGTCCCTGACCACGGACTACATCTGCAGTAATTAACTTCATAGGTGTGACCATCTCCTGAAACAGAGTCCAGGAACTTCTCCCCCTCCCTGATGTGTCGCAGTGTCTGAAGCTCGGTCTCAAGCTCCATAACATGGAACTTGAGTTCCTCTAGCAGCAAACACTTGTCGCAGATGTAATCACCGTGAGCCTCAATGGGGTTCACCGGCTCCCACATCTCGCAACAGTAACACATCACCTGCTCCATTCTATATAATTAATTTAATTTCTTATTATTAGTTATGAAGACCCTGCCCGGATATATATGATAATATCACACCACTATTCAATAGGACTTACCAACTTAAAGGTATAAAAAAGAGAAGGAAGAAAACCAACCAACCAGCTGATCACCAACCTCCTCCTTGAATACTGTCTGTGGAGCCTGTTTGGTTGACTCGTCTCGCTGCTCCGCCTCTGCAGTGCTGTCTAAGCCTGGGAGTGGGGAACAAAACAGAGCAAAAAACACACCCTCACCTCCCACTTATCCGAACTCTCCCACTTAGCAAAACTCCAACAGCTCTCAATGCACAAAGCACTCCGTGCACTGCACTAGCCCCTCCCCTTTTATACCCGGATTCTACTTCCTGTTTAAACTGCCCAAGAGTTTAAAAAACCCTTAAAAAATTAAACTTACTTCAAATAATTGACTTCTTAACACACTAAAATTCACAAAATACACTTGAATGATTTTTCTCCCACTTAGCAAAACTCCAACAGCACTCAATGCACAAAGCATAGTTACTAAAAGAACTATAGGTGAAATGAGGAGAATTGTTTTCATACAGAGGGTTGTTCAGATCTGGAACGCACCATCTGAAAGTTCAGTTTCACCCAGTTTCATCCAGGCAGAGGGATTTAAAATTCCCTCTAGAGATTGGAGGGGCGAGTGAGGGGGGTGAGAGAGAGGTTGACAGAGAAATAGTGAGAAGGTTTATTGATAGAGGCACAGTTGAGAGAAAGAGGGGAAAGTGAAGAGAGAGAGGGATTGAAAGGGGGCGCTAAGAGAGGGGGTTGAGAGAGAAGTGGCTGAAGAGAGAAAGAAAGGGGGTTGAGAGAGAATAGCGAGGTTGAGAGAGAAGGGGAATATAATTACAGTGCAACAAGTTTTACCTTAATATATTATGGACATCATCAAATAATATGCTGGAGAAATAACTGTGCTCGGCACTACGAGCAGTGAGTTTTTTTTAATTCGTTTATGGGATGTGGGCGTTGCTGGCAAGGCCAGCATTTAATGCCCATCCCTAATTGTCCATGAGAAGGTGGTGGTGAGCCGCATTCTTGAACCGCTGCAGTCTGTGTGGTGAAGGTACTCCCACAGTGCTGTTAGGGAGGGAGTTCCAGGATTTTGACCCAGCGACGATGAAGGATCGGCAATATACTTCTAAGTCAGGATGGTGTGTGACTTGGAGGGGAACTTGGAGATGGTGCCCTTGTCCTTCTAGGTGGAAGAGGTCGCAGGTTTGGAAGGTGCTGCCGAAGAAGCCTTGGCGAGTTGCTGCAGTGCATCTTGTAGATGGTATACACTGCAGCCACGGTACGCCGGCGGTGGAGGGAGTGAATGTTTAAGGTGGTGGATGGGGTGCCAATCAAGCAGGCTGCTTTGTCCTGGATGGTGTCGAGCTTCTTGAGTGTTGTTGGAGCTGCACTCATCCAGGCAATTGGAGAGTATTCCATCACACTTCTTACTTGTGCCTTGTAGATGGTGGAAAGGCTTTGGGGAGTCAGGAGGTGAGACACTCACCACAGAATACCTAGCCTCTGACCTGCTCTTGTTGCCACAGTATTTATGTGGCTGGTCCAGTTAAGTTTCTGGTCAATGGTGACCCTCAGGATGTTGATGGTGGGGGATTCGGCGATGTTAATACTGTTGAATGTCAAGGTGCGGTGGTTAGACTCTCACTTGTTGAAGATAGTCATTGCCTGGCACTACTGTGGCACGAATGTTACCTGCCACGTATCAGCCCAAGCCTGAACGTTGTCCGGGTCTTGTTACATGCGGTCATGGACTGCTTCATTATCTGAGGAGTTGTGAATGGCACTGAACACTGTGCAGTCATCAGCGAACATCCCCATTAGAGGAAAGGTCATTGATTAAACAGCTGAAGATGGTTGGGCCTAGGACACTGCCCTGAGGAACTCCTGCTGTAATGTCCTGGGGCTGTGATGTTTGACCTTCAACCATCACAACCATCTTTCTTTGTGCTAGGTATGACTCCAGCCAGTAGAGCGTTTTCCCCCCGATTCCCATTGGCTTCAGTTTTACTAGGGCACCTTGATGCCACACTCGGTCAAATGCTGCCTTGATGTCAAGGGCAGTCACTCTCACCTCACCTCTGGAATTCTGCTCCTTTGTCCATGTTTGGACCAAGGCTGTAATGAGGTCGGGAGCTGAGTGGTCTTGGCAGAACCCAAACTGGGCATCCATGAGCAGGTTATTGGTGAGTAAGTGCTGCTTGATAGCACTCTCGATGACACCTTCCATCACTTTGCTGATGATTGAGAGTAGACTGATGGGGCGGTAATTGGCCGGGTTGAATTTATCCTGCTTTTTGTGGACAGGATATACCTGGGCAGTTTTCCACATTGAGTTCTGCTCATGATATAACATATTTGGCTAATGCACAATGCAGTGGGTATAGCAATTGAAGTAAACATGTGTCATTACATTGGCACATCTACCTACAGTACAAATAGCAGAACATGTGATATTTCTTTCTTCTGGATATAGTGAAAGATGAATAAAGATGGCGTGGAGAACAAAGTCCAAAATATAAGGTACATTAATTTCCGAGGAAACATATCAGATCCAGGGAGGTTTCTGCAGATCCCATAAACAAAATGAGATTCATATCACTGTACAAAGATTAACCTCGCTCTGCCCAAAGGTCAATACTTAGGGATTAACTACATTGCTGAGTGGTTTAACTAAACCTTATGACTATTTTTACATGCTGGACATTGATTTGGAGATTATTTAGGGCTATTAAGACAAGTTGCATGTTATTGTCACGCTATAACAACAACTTGCATTTATATAGTACCTTTATAGAAAAAAATCCGAAGGCATTAAGACAAAAACGGCAGATGGGACAGAATTTGTTTTGTGCACATAAATATAACTGAATATACAGTGTCAAGCTGAGACTGGGAATGGTCCAAGATGACTCTCTGGCAACACTATTTCTGACTTCCAGAAGGTGGGTTTTGATTTTGGCTACCATACATCATTAATCCATTAGTTAAGCCAGGAAAATCTTATTTAGATGATGTAAACAATATCTATCTATGGGGAATTCAACTTGGACATGGGACTGTCAATGGATGCATTAACCTATTAAAAATGAAATACAGACAGTTCAAAGGCTAATAGGGCATTTAAACTTCTAGCCTGTGAGACAGAGATAGACAGAACCATAAAGGTATGGGAACCACAGGTTAATCCTAAATGGAACCGAACCAGAAGCATGTTACAGACTGTTGGTGAAGAGACCTTTGACTACATTCATTGCTGTCAAGCAGCAGAGTGTAATTTAAGAAGATCAGGCTGCTTACTGCTGCCATTGTATAAGATCTTCTGCTGATCTGGAGATGTGCTACTTGTTTAACTTCTGTAAATAAATCCATATCTTTTTTGGAATCTGTGCTCAGATCGAGCACGGTGTGTTTTGTAAATACCACCTTCCAGACTGACTTGGAGAGAAATAAGAATCGCGAACTGTAAGAACATGAGATCTCTACAGAGGCAAAAAAAAGACTGTAGGCCTGTATCTTCTGGGTTACAGATCATGCAAGGTCTGCTTACAGGAAATGCAGCGACTGCTGCAAGAGGGATCAAAAAGAAAGACATGCATTTATGTAACACCTTTAACAACCTCAAGATGACCAAAAGCGCTTTACAGCCAATGAAGTACTGTCGAAGTGTAGTCACTGTTAGAACGTGGCAGCCAATTTGCGCACACCAAGCTCTCACAAACAGCATTGTGATAATGACCATATAATCTGTTTTGAGTGATGTTGATTGAGGGATAAATATTGGCCAGGACACCGGGGATAACTCCTCTTAACTTCTTCAAAACAGTGCACCTGAGAGAGCAGACGTGGCCTTGGTTTAACATCTCAGCCAAAAGGCAGCAGCTCTGACAGTGTAGCGCTCCCTCAGTACTACACTTGGAGTGTTAGCATAGATTTTTGTGCTTAATTCTCTGGAGCAGGATTTAAACCCACAACCTTCTGACTCAGAGGCGAGAGTGCTACTAACTGGGCCACGGCGGACAGTGACTAAACTCATTAAAACATCACACTGATGGCAACAAGAGGCCCACTGGCTAGTTCTCAGTGATAGACGTTAATTTAGAGATTATTTAGGGTTCCATATTAGAAAGTTTATATTAGCTCAATAAAACACTCAGTGCTCACTTTGATGTTATCTTAGTACATTATACAGTGCAGGAAGGATATTATACCAAGAAAGACTGATTTCGAACCAGGTAAGTAGAACATCCTATGTTTACACTGAACACCTTTAGAGACACAGTCTTGTCCTGATAAATACAGAGCTACTTAATGGCAAATTGTATAGTTGGATCAGGAGATAGCATCAGCGCATGCACTGTGCGGACATATTGACTTATTGTAAACTCTCCAGTAGGTAACCCAAAACAATCGCTAAATCAATGTCCATCATGTAGAAATAGCTAGCAGGCAACTCACTAACACCAGTGTGACATAATTTTAGGGTATTTTAATGAGCACATAAAAAAAATCGATCATTTGCCGATTCATTTATTTATTCATTATATAAGTCAATCTCAACAACACTAGCATAAAGCCTTGAGCAAAAATTGCTTCGAGGGATAAGATTTCTAAAATATTTTGAGGCAACATTGGGGTTCATCCAGTTCAGTGCACTGAGAATTTTAGAAACTAATGGGTCAGCTTTTCTCAGTCCTGCACCTGGGGGGGGCTGGATCACCTGGCTGAAGCAAATTTATGAAAATCCGGCTGGGAAGTGTGCATAACCCAAACAGAGCGGACTGAATTTCCATCTATTCATTTAATTGGACAGAAAATTAGCTGGGCTGCCTTATATGGATGGGTTCTTCCCTACCCAATTTTATTTGTTCGTTAGTCCAGTTGGCATTACATTTATTTAGTCTGAACTTGTTGGTGTTAAGAATGTATTTATCCTGCGTCCTCACATTATTCCTTTAAAGGTGACTCACTGAATTTTTGTTGAGCAACCTACCTCAATTCATTTGCTTTAGTTGTGCCTTAATTTCGTTAAATTTATCACTTTTAAAGTTATATACCTGACTCTTGGTCTTAGGTATTTCTGACTCCCATCTTTTGCTGAATTTGATACTTCTGTAGTTACTGTCCCCAAGGCATACTAAAGAAAGACTTGCATTTATATAGCGTCTTTCACGACCACCGGATGTCTCAAAGCACTTTACAGCCAATGAAGTACTTTTGGAGTGTAGTCACTGTTGTAATGTGGGAAACGTGGCAGCCAATTTGCGCACAGCAAGCTCCCACAAACAGCAATGTGATAATGACCAGATAATCTGTTCTTTTTTGTGATGTTGATTGAGGGATAAATATTGGCCAGGACACCGGGAATAACTCCCCTGCTCTTCTTCGAAATAGTGCCATGGGATCGTTTCCGTCCACCTGAGAGGGCCTTGGTTTAATGTCTCATGCGAAAGACGGCACCTCTGACACCTCCCTCAACACTGCACTGGAGTGTCAGCCTAAATTTATGTGCTCAAGTCCCTGGAGTGGGACTTGAATCCACAACCTTCTGACTCAGAGGGGATTGTGCTACCCACTGAGCCACAGCTGACACCTGCAACAATTATTTCCCTGTCTGGGTCACGAACAAATAAAAGGAAACAGTAAGCATTGACTCTCGGTGGCTTCCTTGACACAGTGGGTCATGAACCATTGACGAACTCTGACTCTAAATCACTTGGGTTTTCTCAGGTTCTACTTTGTGTCCCATTAAATTGATTTTCCTGTTCTCATATACCCTTCTTATCTCTCCAGAGCTTCACCCAGTATAAACTTGGACCATTATATTATTGTGCACATATCAGGACACTGTAATAGTTTTATAGACTAAATTTGGTCAGCAGAACTAATCTGGTGTACAGATTACAAAAAATACTGGAAATGCTCTGTGGATCAGTCAGTATCTGCAAGAGCTAAGATAGGTTAACATTTAGGTATAACCCTTTGGCCTAGAAATTCAGTATAGCCACTTTTGGGGCGGTAAAGTCGGGCGGGCGCTAAAGTTTGCGCCCGGCGCAAAGTCGATGGCACTTCGCCGATATTCAGTAGCTTCGCCCTAAGAGGTTGCTTGAGCGCTAAAACTGGCGATGCACGCCTATCTTTAGGCGCTAAGCCGGCGGTGCTGAGGGATAGCGCCGAGGCCGGGCGCAGCGCAGGTGCGGTCATTTCTTGATTGACAGCAGACACCGTGGCGCCGGCCAGCTCTTAAAGGGGGAAGGGTCGACTTGCTCTGCTGCAACGGCCTGCACACTGCAGCCTTCCAGCTAGGCCTGAACACTGCTGGTGATCAGAAGGAGCCATGGCAACGGTACAGAAGGCCCGTGAGCATGCCCTGCGCTTCTCAGCCCATGACTTGAAGGTGATGGTGAGGGCCTTGGAGAAGAGACAGCACATCTTGTTCCCGGACACTGGCAGGAAGCCTCCCACCAGCGTCTATAGGAAAGCCTGGAGGGAGGTCGCCCGCTGGGTGTCGGCCACCGGCGATGCCCCCAGGGACAATGTCCAATGCCGGAAGAAGTTTAATGACCTGACCAGGATTGTCAGGGTGAGTACCCTTTCCAGTCTCCTCCTCATCCTTGCATGTACACCTGACATGATGGGCAAAGGGACCTGAAAGCCCTAATGGCCAGCCCTCAGCCAGCAGCTATGGGACAGTCATGAACATCAATTGCACATTCTGCACTTTACACCATGGGAGGCAGTGCACACCACATCAGGGCTACACACTGGCCAAGCTATTCCACCATGGGAGGCAGTGCACACCACATCAGGGCTACACACTGGCCAAGCTATTCCACCATGGGAGGCAGCGCACACCACATCAGGGCTACACACTGGCCAAGCTATTCCACCATGGGAGGCAGCGCACACCACATCAGGGCTACACACTGGCCAAGCTATTCCACCATGGGAGGCAGCGCACACCACATCAGGGCTACACACTGGCCAAGCTATTCCACCATGGGAGGCAGTGCACACCACATCAGGGCTACACACCGTACTTACAGGCCGTCCTTTCTCTTGCAGGCAAAACTTGCCAACAACCGAAGGCACCAGGAGCAGACCGGGGGAGGCCGCCCCCAGATCCAGCAGCTCACTCCCCTGGAGGAGCGCGTGAGTTGCCTCATGGGACCCCGGGTGATTGGGCCCGTCGCCTGTGGAGATGCCGACCCTCTTCTGGGCCACAATGGTATGGACATCACCTTTTGGACCTCTCTCGTCGCACTTGCGCATCCGATCTACCTCCTTTGCCATTGTCCGACCAATGCGCTGAATGCCACCAGTCATGCCTCCCTCGCTGATGCCCTCTCCTCACTCTAAAGCTACTCTTGTGCCTTCCTGCTTTCAGCTGGTGACAAGGAGCTCCCTGAAGCTGCCAGTGACAGCCCCTCCGAGGAGGAGGAGGAGGAGGAACAGGAAGGCGGACCATCAGGGCAGCAGTCAGGTGCGGCTGCAGATGCCGAAGTAGTGGACACGTCTTCCCTGGAGGAGAGCCTGGAGGAAGTGTCGGAGGGGAGTGGAGCTGCTGGGACCAGTGGCGTCCAGCAACCCAGGAGGGCTGCGGTTGGTCCGCGGCCTTCCCCCCAGAGGGGGGAAGGATCGGAGGGGAGTGCAGTTGCTGGGCCCAGTCGCCGCCGGCAACATGGCAAGGGTCGGGCAGCTCTGCCCCCTGCTCCCCAGCGGGAGAGTCCGGACTCCAGTCCGGCCACGTTCAACTCAGAAGAGGCGCGCCACCTTGATCAAATGGCCCAGGATTCGGATCGCCGGCACACCGAGCTGATGGGGGTAGTGGCACGGATGCCTGAGGCGATCGAGTCCCTGGCTAGTAGTGTGCGCGAGTTCGGGGCCTCACATGCCGCGAGTGGCCGGCTGATCAGTGATGCCGTCCAGACAGTGGCTGCTCTGTTGCGGTCGCAGACCAGGGCAACAGGGGCACTCACTGCTGCCACACGCGCTGCGTCAGCCAGGCATCGCCTGGACACCCGCCGCGCTGCAGCAGCACAGCGGGCTGCCCTTCGGCAGATTGGTGCGCATGCTGCAGTGCGGGCCCGTGCGAGTGCCAGAGTGCCACATCACCAGCCAGGGCCGACCATCCGCCAGATTGCACACATTCCTCCAGCCGTCACCGCCACTCCCCCAGTGGCGCCTCAACGGCAAGCGGCTGCGAATGATGTTGGCCAGGCACAGCTGCGCCAATCACCAGCCGGCCCCTCGAGGGGCAAACCCCGTCTAGGCCGCCCCCCAAGGGCATCTGCCGGAAGGACATCTAACCCTCAGGAGCCTTTCCCCAGCCTCGCAGCAGCCACTGGGCAGAGCTTGCGGAGGAGCAGCAGGCCGGGCAGGGGCCCCAAAAGGCTCGACAAGGCCTCGCCCTCGCGGCCCAATAAGTAGATGGTGTGGCCAAGTGTTATTTTATATGGCGATGCCTATGTTTCTTTTGGGGATGGTTGTTTTGTTTCTGGGGATGTTTTTTGGGTTAAGGCCGAGGATGAAGGCCATTTTTGAACAAATGTTCAGTTATTCCTCCCCAGGTTGTGGGAGTGAGTCATTTGATGTACTGTTTTTTGGGGCCGTTGAATGTTTCTGGGTTTCATGTGGGAAGGGGTTTCATTGGTCTAAAATAAAGATTTCTCTTTATTCAGAGAGTGTCCATGTTTGTTGCTGTAAGTGTTTGTTGCCTTCGCCGGCTGAGGGCTTGCGGAGCGGCTGCGTTCATGTTCCTTCATGGCCACAAGGCATTCCCTGACAGGGGGCTTAGAAGTGACGTTCAATAAGCCGCCGACGGACGGCCCTTGGACCTTCTCGCTCCCTCCTGGGATGGTATTCCTCCTCCTCCTGCTCCTCCTCCTCATGCTCCTCCTGCTCCTCCTCCTGAGGTGGTGGTCCAACATGAGGTGGCAGTGCCTGAGTCCTGCGGAGAGCCAGGTTGTGCAGCATGCAGCAAACAACGACGAATTGGGACACTCGGTCCGGGGAATACTGCAGAGATCCGCCGGAATGATCCAGGCAGCGGAACCGCTGCTTGAGGACGCCAATTGTTTGCTCGATTATGTTCCTGCTCGCTTGATGACTCTCGTTGTATGCCTCTTCAGCAGGGGTCCTGGGCGCGCGGAGCGGGGTCATGAGCCAGGTACACAAAGGATAGCCTTTGTCCCCGAGAAGCCATCCTCTTGGGGGAGGCTGTGCCTCGAACATGTCACGCACAGTTGTCTGCCGCAGGATAAAAGCATCGTGGCTGCTGCCTGGAAAGTGGGCATTGACAGCTAGGATGCGCTGCTTGTGGTCACACACCAGCTGCACATTGAGGGAATGGTAGCCCTTCCGGTTGCGGTAATCCTCAGCATGCTCCACAGGTGCCCGCAAAGCCACATGCGTACAGTCAATGGCGCCCTGCACCAAGGGGAAGGCCGCGAATCTTGCAAATCCCAGTGCACGCTGATGCTGCCTCTCCAGGGCCATGGGGAAGGAGATGAATTGGCGTCTCCTTCTGAAAAGGGCATCGGTCACCTGGCGGATGCAGCAATGCACGGCGAACTGGGATATGTTAGCAATGTCCCCAGCAGCGGATTGGAAGGAGCCGGTGGCATAGAAGTTCAAGGCCACCGTCACCTTCGCCTCCACCGACAGAGACGTCCTGCTCCTGAGCTTTGGACGCAGATCTCTGCGAAGCAGATGGCAGATCTCTCCAACCACCTCCTTTCGGAATCTCAGCCTTTTTACACATCGCGCGCCACTCATGTTGAGGTAGGTGCGCTGCTGGCGGTATGCCCTGACTGGGTAAGGCCTATGTTGCCGACGCCTGTTGCCCCCTCTGCGTCTAGCCAGGGCTGCCCCTCTCACACCGCGTCTGCGAGCCCTACGGACATGACGCTGAAACTCAGCGTTGGCACCCCATGCAGCCCCCATAATATGCTGCCAAACAGTCAAATATCCAAGAGGCCACTTGCAACGCTCTGGCCTGAAGCCAAAAATACCTGAGCTAGTGTTGGCCCAAACCAGAAAGCTGTCTTCCTTGGTCTCTCTCCAGAAATCCGTTGCACAAGAGTGTTTGCTGCAAAATGCCTGCCCTTTATAGTGCAGGGTAAGTGCCCTTTAATTTACGCTCCCCGGGGCCCGCGTCGGCTCTGTTGCGTTCCACTAAACAAGCGTGCGGGCCGCCGGCCGCACAATGGGGCGGTCCCACTGAAGTTCTGGATCGGGGCGCGCAAAGGGCGTTGCATGAGGATATGACGTCATTTTCTGCGCGCGCAGGTGAGCGGCGCTAAATGTCTACTTAATTTGGGGCGAGGCGCAGATCGCACTGCGCCCGGACGCTACACGCATAGCGCCCGAAATTCACTTCTCTTAAGGCGCTAACGGCTGGCGCAAGCAACTGAATTTCTAGGCCTTTTTCTGTTCTGATGTAATGTTGGGCTGTCTCTTCTCTTTACACATGCTGAATCCCTGACATGTATTCCCAGCTTTTTCTGTTTTTTGTGAAATTCTAACATTTGGAGTAAACTTTTTCTTTTTTTCTGATGTACAGAATAACTGGAGAACTGCCAGGATGATTCTCAAAACTCCAGAATGACTGAGCTCTGTGCTGTTGATAACACTACACGGCTAGGATCATTGGCAACTGGGCAGTAAGTGGTCATCCCCAATGTTAAGAAAGACCATTCATTTTCAATGGTTATACATTATTAGTATTAATTTCTCACAATGTGCAGATTGAATTTAAATTAATTTCTAGCTAATAAGATTTTCAACTTTAATTCCAAAAAAAAATCAAAATAATTATTTCTGAATTTCCAATAACACCAAGACCCCTTAACAGGGACAAATTCATTACAGACTCAGCCTGAACTATCGCAATCTTACACTTCCCATTGTACAGCTACTCCAACCTTACACCGCTATTCACAGTCACTCCAACCTCACTCTACTCGTGCCACGAGTATTGCAGCTTCACACAGTTCTTTACACAGACACTCCAACTGCACAATGCCAATAATAAGGGTGCTCCAGCTTCACACTAACACACAAGAGAAAGGACAATCACTAAACTTCCAATGAATAGCAATCTAGTCTGTGATTGATCTCATTTCACTCCATGTTTTGTTGAATTAGCTTAAATTATTGCCATGTAATAGTTTGCTTATTGATTTATTTATTTGAAGTTTTGCTGACTGAATAGAGCTCAAAAACCGTTAGTGCGGAATGATTAAAAACGTGATTACTAATGTAATAGCTTCTTGATTAGGAAAACCTGGAATTTTCTGCTGTGTGTCCTCTATTTCCCAAAAAAGATTATAGGAATTTACGGTAATGGGTTATCCATTTGATCCAAAAAATTTAATCAAAAGCTGGAAGTCCTAGGAGTATATAGTAAGAGAATTAAATCATTCATTTAGTATGAAGCCAGATAATCACCTGCAATGGCTTCTCTTCTCACTCCAGCACTGTTACCTTTGGAATCCCACAAGGATCTATCCTTGGCCCCCTCCTCCCTCTCATCTACATGGTGCCCCTCAGCGACATCATCCAAAAACACAATGTCAGGTTCCACATGTATGCTGACGACACTCAGCTCTACCTCACCACCACTTCTCTCGACCCCTCCAGTCTCTGATTTGTAACAGACTTGAACCATGCTGTTATGCATACCTATTTGAGTAGCATACTGCCAAACCATCCAAGGTGATTCAGTTAATAACTGGTAACATTAATACTAGTGACATCCAGTACTGGATGAGCAGAAATTTCCTCCAACTAAATATTGGGAATACGGAAGCCATTGATTTCGGTCCCCGCCACAAACTCCATTCCCTGGACACCGACTCCATCCCTCTTCCTGGCAACTGTCTGAGGCTGAACCAGACTGTTCGCAACCTTGATGTCGTATTTGACCCCGAGATGAGCTTCCGACCACATATCCGCTCTATCACCAAGACTGCCTACTTCCACTTCGTAACATTGCCCAACTCTGCACCTGCCTCAGCTCATCTGCTGCTGAAGTCCTCATCCATGTCTTTGTTACCTCTAGACATGACAATTGCAATTCTCTTCCAGCCGGTCTCCCATCGTCTACCAAAACTCCCTATCTCTGTAAACTCCTCCAACCCTACAAGCCTTTGAGATCTCTGCACTCCTGCAATTCTGGCCTCTTGTGCATGCCCGATTTTAATCGTTCCACATGCCATCAGCTAGCTAGGCCCTAAGCTCTGGAATTCCCTCCCTACACCTCTCCGCCTCTTTCTCCTCCTTTAAGATGCTCCTTAAAACCTCCCTCTTTGGCCAAGCTTTTGGTCATCTGTCCTGATATCACCTTATGTGGCTCGGAGTCAAATTTTGTTCGATAACGGGAGCGAGAAGAGAAGCCATTGCAGGTGATTCTCTGGCTTCATACTAAATGAATGATTTAATTCTCTTACTATATACTCCTAGGACTTCCAGCTTTTGATTTTAATTTTTGGATCAAATGGATAACCCATTACCGTAAATTCCTATAATCTTTTTCGGGAAATAGAGGACACACAGCAGAACGAATCGCTTTGGGTCATTTTACTGTGTTAAAGGTGCAATATAAATGCAAGTTGTTGTTTGTTGTTTTTGTTGGAATGAGCCTTTAGCTGCATGATAGCATTCTGAGCCAGAAGGTGTAGGGTTCAAACCCCACTCCAGACAGTCCTGGTGAGTGGAGACCGGAGCTCCGGCTCTGAGTCCTGGGTTGACATCCAGCAGGATACTCGCGCCTGGTGGGTGTGCATGCCACCCCCTTCCTCATTGTCTGAGCTGTTGGAGCCCATAATCCCTTAAGACTAATCATTCTATTGGCTGATATAAAGATGGCTACGGCCATGGGAGGAGCATTCCCATCATGGTCTCTCAGGCTGTTTATCAGTCTGTGAATCCTCCCACTACTTCACACTATTCTCCAAGGGAACAGTGTGAAGATACAACCACAACTCATTTAGCGCTGGTCAATAAGGCCAACATCTGAAGTTGAGTTGCCTCCCCAATACTGTTTATTAATTAGAACCAGGATATTGAATGGAACGCATGTTAATCAAACTCTCAGTAACTAAGATTCCTTTAGTAATTAAATATTTTCAGCTGAAAGGAATACTGAGTTTGATGACAACATGGATGTCTTTTCCCATTTGGAATCCATGAAACTTAAGCGTCAACATCCTTAAATCTACTATGTTATTGGGGAACACTTGTGTGGTGCAGCCACTGCACCTGCTACTCTTCATGATGCACAAAGGGTAACATCAGACGTAGACACAGAATAGTAGAATGGACTCTTGCAAAACTTTGAGTGTTGCAACGGTCTTTCTTCCCCCACTGCATTACCATCAAAAGCTAGAAACAGTCTGAAATAATGATTACAGGTAATGTAATATGAACATTCAACGGCATTACCATCGCCGAATCCCCCACCATCAACATCCTGGGGGTCACCATTGACCAGAAACTTAACTGGACCAGCCATAAAAAATCCTGTGGCAATAAGAGCAGGTCAGAGGCTAGGTATTCTGCGGCGAGTGTCTCACCTCTTGACTCCCCAAAGCCTTTCCACCATCTACAAGGCACAAGTAAGGAGTATGATGGAATACTCTCCACTTGCCTGGATGAGTGCAGCTCCAACAACACTCAAGAAGCTCGACATGATCCAGGACAAAGCAGTCCGCTTGATTGGCACCTCATCCACCACCTTAAACATTCACTCCCTCCACCACCAGCGCACCATGGCTGCAGTGTGTACCATCTACAAGATGCACTGAAGCAACTCGCCAAGGCTTCTTCAGCAGCACCTTCCAAACCCACGACCTCTTCCACCTAGAAGGACAAGGGCAGCAGGCACATGGGAACACCACCACCTTCAAGTTCCCCTCCAAGTCACACACCATCCTGACTTAGAAGTGTATCGCCGATCCTTCATCGATCCTGGGTCAAAATCCTGGAACTCCCTCCCTAACAGCACTGTGGGAGTACCTTCACCACACGGACTGCAGCGGTTCAAGAAGGTGGCTCACCACCACCTTCTCAAGGGCAATTAGGGATGGGCAATAACTGCTGGCCTTGCCAGCGACGTCCACATCCCATAAACAAATTTTCTTTAAAAGAACCTGTTTACAACGATTACCGTAATTGTGACTGGATCGATAGTTGAAGAAATCCCATACATGTAACTTCACTGTGTCATTCAGTTAGATTAAATATGCTTAAAACATATTAAAATTATTTCCTGCATCCTTTCCGAATCAGCAATTTCTCTTCCCTGTTTTTGAAACTAAGGCGGAAACTCATTATTCAGTTGATCGGTCTGTACCAATATACCAAAAGAGGTAAAAATGAAAGAACTGCAAACACTGAGAGAATAAAGAGCTAGACATTAATAATTGCAGTCAAGTGTATTCCAGATCAATGGGTCAGGTTTTTAATAACTATTGTATTCAATTAGAAATGGAACCAATGCTGTTCATTTGAATAAACAAGAACTCTGCACAGATACATACTGTAATTTTTACATTGCTGAATAACAGAAATTACACAGTCATCCAGCAACTAGCCCTTAACCTATTGAATGAACAGGAATTAACTGTGTAAATGGATGGAATTATTTATTCTGTAAGGGAACTGTGTAACTGTATGAGAGTGCTGTTTATGTTGCAAGGTAAGGGTTATACATTGTGTAATATATAGAATTTCTATTTAGTCACTAGTCCACAATTTTCTGACTAAAAATAAATTCCATAGTTACACAGGAAATAATCCTTACCCTGCTGAATCAATCTGATCTTCGCACAGATACATGGTGAGTACCCCTTGTTCGTACTAAGCAGAAACTCCATACAATTATTCAGTATATCTTCTTCTTCTTAGGCAGTCCCTCAGAACCGAGGATGACTTGCTTCCACATTAAAAATGAGCTCGCAGGTGACTGATTAGTCCAATGCGGGACCTACAGTCTCTGTCACAGGTGGGGCAGACGGTGGTTGAAGGGGCGGGTGGGTGGGGTGCTTGGGTTGACGTGCGCTCCTTGCGCTGCCTGCGCTTGGCTTCCGCTTGCTCCCAGCGAAGAGACTTGAGGTGTTCGGCGCCTTCCCGGATGCTTCTCCTCCACTTTGTGCGGTCTTGGGCCAGGGATTCCCAGGTGTCGGTGGGGATGTTACACTTTTTCAAGGAGGCTTTGAGGGTGTCCTTGAAGCGTTTCCTCTGCCCACCTGGGGCTTTCTTGCTGTGCTGGAGCTCCGAGTAGAGCGCTTGTTTTGGGAGTCTCGTATCGGGCATGCGGACAATGTGACCCGTCCATCAGAGCTGATTGAGCGTGGTCAGAGCTTCGATGCTGGGGATGTTGGCCTGAGCAAGAACACTGACGTTGGTGCGCCTATCCTGCCAATGGATTTGCAGGATCTTGCGGAGGCAGCGTTGGTGGCACCTCTCCAGTGCTTTGAGGTGCCTGCTGTACATGGTCTATGTCTCTGAGACATACAGCAGGGCAGGTATCACTGCTGCCCTGTAGACCATGAGCTTAGTGCCGGGTTTGAGGTCCTGGTCTTCAAACACTCTCTTCCTCAGGCGGCCGAAGGCTGCACTGGCACGCTGAAGGCGGTGTTGGACTTCGTCGTCAACATCTGCCCTTGTTGACAGTAGGCTCCCGAGGTATGGAAAGTGGTCCACGTTGTCCAAGGCCTTGTCGTGGATTTTGATAATCGGGGGGCAGAACTGTGTGGCGGGGGCAGGTTGGTATAGGACCTTTGTCTTACGGATGTTTAGTGTAAGGCCCATGCTCTCGTATGCTTCGGTGAAGGTGTTTACGATGGTTTGGAGTTCGACCTCCGAGAGCATGGGCCTTACACCGAGGTCGATACAGTATATAACCCATACATTGCTGCAAAACAGGAACTACACGGCCTAGAAATTCCCTACCTTAGCACCACCCGTTAGCACTGGAATCATGGCGAAAAATGGCGGCCACCACCCTAGCGCCTTTCGCTAGTGCGGGAGACTCAGTGGCCACCATTTTGGTGAGAGCCTTAGTGCAGCTCGTAGCAGTGCTGGCCCTGGAGATGCAAATGGGCAAAGAGTGACATCTGTCGGCATGCACCACCGACTTGACGCCACATCTGCAAACTTCGTCCTTAGCGCTGAGTTCAGCATTGGGTCCTACGTGCGCTCTGAAAAGCAAGTGTTCAGCAGACAGACAGAGATGCTGTCAGCACATCTTAAAGGGACACACACATTTTTCAGGTGAGTTTGCATTTAAGCTTTTGGACAGGATTTGTTTAATTTTATTGAAGTAGTGGCTTGCTGCAATAGATGTTAAAAGTTTTTTAAGTGTGCAGGGCATGCAATGCCTCAGATGGTAAATGAAGGCCTCTGAGAAGATAGAAAATGCTCAAAATTCTCAGCAAATTAGGGAGCATCTATCGAGAGTGAAACAGAGTTCACATCTCAGGTCGAGATACTGCCTGACCTGCTGAGTATTTCCAGCATTTTCTGCTTTTATTTCAGATTTACAGCATCCGCTCGCAGAGGGAAGAAGAAGACGCAGAAGAGGAGGAAGCAGAAGAGGAGGAAGCAGATGGAAGGATGCAATCCAGACTGCCCCTTTCTGGCCGGGATATCTGGGATGGAATCATCCGCCTGCGGTACCAGTGACCTCAATCCCAATTCCCCTTTCAACATTTGTCCCACACCTTACCTTTCCTCTGTTACTGACCATCACAGCATCCTCTTGGTCACGATGCTGAAATAAAAGCCACCACAAAGCAAACTTTCCAATCCAACTTTATACATCCATCCGTTCAATATGACATCAAGAAATCAACTCATCACCCTTATGCATTCCCTTAGTGATTGTCTTGCGTGTGCCTTTGCCTATCCTACTGATGTCATACAGTGCTACCCCAGTGGCTGCAGCATGGCTGGTGGAAGGCTGCTGACTTTCAGTGAGGGACACTACAGATGACCTTGCTGGTCGATTTCACACTCCCTGTTGGCGGCCAGGAGTATGAAATCAAGTGATAGTGTTTCCTCTTCTTTTTTTTTTCACTTTCCTCTCCCTCTTCTTGGCCAACCACTGGCTGGGCAGGCTGCATTTTTTGGGTGTGTAAAATGAGGAAGTCTCAAGGGTGCAGTTGTGGTGAGGGGAGGGCGAGAAAGCAAGAGGTGCATACGGGAAGGAGGATAACGTAAGAGGAGGATACCAGCATCTTGCATCCTTTCAGCCCTGCCACTGGCCAAGGGCTCAGCCATGCTCCTGCCAAGAATGGCCTGCACCGTCTCCTCCAAGGGGGTGAGGTGAAGCTAGTAATGGGAGGTATGCCTTTTATTTGGTACAGATTGTTGTTAGTTGGGTGATTGGGAGGGGTGGTGGGGGGAGGTGGATAAGTGTGTGAAGCTAGTGGTGCAGTTGGTAGGAGATGGCTTTTGAAGATGCATTCACTGACCTTGACCTCTGGTTTGGGAACTGGAGCCAGGTCATGGGGGTGACACTGCCTCCAGAAAGATTGTTCTTTCTGGAGGGCCTCCTGGCCCCTGTAGGTAGAGGACCTCTCTTGCAGTGTTGACCTCCTGCACAAAGCTGGAGTGCTGTGTGCGAGACCCTGGGTGCCCCTTCCCTGGCTTGCTGAGTCATTTGTTAGTGCTGTAGGGGGTGGCGTATGCCCAGTCAGCTCTGCCTCTGACTGTCTCTGAGCGGTTCGAATCGCTCCCACACCCCTGAGTTCTAGACACTAGACTTAGGTACAGGCGGCGATACAGAAAATCGAGTAGACAAGTGGTTTGGTGCAAGGAAACCACAATTTTTAATAAAGACACAATAAAACACAATCTTACTGAGAATTACTGATATAGTTACAGGCATAAACAATTACACTTATATGGGAATGGGGAACACACGGCACATCGAGGGAAACAAATACATTAAAAATCCCCTGATCCTTATCCCACCCCCAATACCTAACTAGATTAAGCTACGAGGGGCCAGGAATTCATGCTCACCAATTCGAAACCTATTGCTTTAACTGGTTGTGGGGTTTGAGGTTCACTCTTGTTGTCCTTTGGGATTCATCGTTGCCACGTGGTCACAGGGCACGGCGATGGAGTTGTTTGTGCGAAGCACCCTCCTTTTTCCTCCGTTAAAGTCTTCATTGAGTACCTTGTCGTGATGGGTCTTCTTCTTCGGGCGGTTGGTCGTCGACGGTTTTGCTGCGGTTGGGGCTCGGTTGGCGGTTTTCACCGTTACTATGATTTTCCTACCCAAGCTTCGAACGCCAGTTTATTCTTAATTGGGCTTTACTGTCCATGCATCAAATGCCAGCTTATAACTAGGCCATTTGTCTTGATTTCACTATCCATGCTTCGAACACCAACTTATTCATCAAACGCCAGCTTATAACTAGGCCGTTTGTCCCCCAACGCGTCTTTCCGCTGCCCTTCTCTGCCTTTACCAGTTTTATCATTTTCCTCGTCTCGTCTCATCTGTTCGTGGCCCCGTATGTCCTGTGCATTTTCGATTCGGGTCTCATTCTCCTCCCGCGTTTTGCCCCGGTGTAGTAATAGACGTCCTTGGTGTCGAGCGGCGCGGGGAGGGAGAAGAGGGCCTGCAACTAGGCACGAAGCAAGAGCAAGAGGCAGGAGGCAAGAGAGGCATGCGACAAGAGATAAGAGACCGATCACTACCGATGGGCCTACAATTATACCCGGTTCTTCACCCCTTATCTGCGCGCCAAATCAGGTCAGTCCTTTGTCTAACTTTTGGCGGGCTCGTTTAAAATGATTACAGCCATTTACTTTAACGACTTCTGGGGCGGCTGTCTCCTGGTATAATGGCTTCGATATCCTGGCTGTTTGTTATTTATGAGACTTAATCATCTTTCCTGGCTTGGCAGCTACCTGTGAGCTGTTACCGATTATTTATGTGAAGAGTTGATGGCCTTCAGATTAGGGCCACCCTGACTTGATCTGTTCCAAGGTGAAGAACGCATATTCTGTGTTTACCTAGCTTTACAAAGTCTTTAACAGATCCATGCATGTTAGGTTTCGTTTCAGGGCCTGCCTTTTATGCAGGGCCTTGCTTTTAAAATCCTGTCGGTTTTGGTCACGAGGTTTCAGAAGCCATTTTGGGTACCCCCTTTAATAACTGGTCCATACAGGGTCCCTTTATCCATAACTTTCATGGAATGTGGGAATTTTGAGAACCCTACAGTGCTGATACATTTTTCCCATTTTTTTTTAGGTGTGGAAGGGAATTCAGCTTTAAGAGCTGAAGACACTTATTTGGGAATTCTTTTTAATGTTAATTTTTATTTAGAAGGCAGTTGAGCTGTAAGGGCTAAAAACTGCCTAATTTTACATGGTTTTTACTTTTTTCATTTCAGGAGGCAGATCCCCTATAAGAGACTGAACTGCTTTCTGAAATGACAGCCTTGCGTTAAGAGCAGACTGTTCTTGCTTCAGTGATGCTACAGCCACACTACATTGGGACCTCCTGCCGGACGAATGCCACCAAGATGGCGTTCCACAGTGAGTTTAGCGCTGGGCTAATGTTAATTCGCCACCAGCGCCTATTTACTGGTCCTGCCAGAGCCAGGATTTTCGGTGGCCGTTAATACCGGCCCACAGTGGCACCAGCAGCTTTTTATCGTTTCGAATTTTTAACCCCAAGGGGGAGAAATTGGGTGAGTAGCGCCACCTGTTAGCGCCTAAAGAGGCAGGCAGTGGCTGTAGCGCCACTGGCTGTGCCTCCTGCGATATTCAGGAGGGGCGCTAATGGTGGGGTTAGCCTGTTGCGCTGCGCCGCCACCGATGACGTCACCGGTGTGCGCAGCGCCCCATTCGCGCCCCGTTCGCAATATTTGGTAGCGAACGCTGCAGTTGCGCCGTTCGCTACCCGTGCCTGGTTCATGGGGCCTTACTATGCCAGCAGCGGCGCAAGTTAAGGTGGAGGTGCGGGGCGGCTGCTTTTTCGGTGGCCGCCTGCCAGCACCTCCTTCCCCGGCCTCCTAACCCCCCCCGCCCCCGCGGCATTGCCGGCTGTTTCCCGAGAGCCCGGCACTTCTCCTTGGTGCCGGGCTCATTTGCCGGCACTCGCGAGCGGGGATCTCGCTGTTGCAGGCACCTCCCCCTTAACAGTGGGAGGAAGGCCTGCAGTACCGCAGCGTGCCGTGCCGCAGCGTGTGGCGCTGCGGCACGTTGCGCTGCGATAATCAGTTTCAGCGCCCTAAGAGGGACGCGGAGCGCCTCGAGCCTCGCCCCGTCTCCCTCGAGGGGCACTGAAACTGAATTTCTGGCGATCGGTATCACTCCGATCGCTGCGCTAAATCCTGTGCTCAGGCGACTTTTGCGCCACTTTGGCGCCCCAACCCAATTTCTAGGCCCATATGTTTACACAGCGAGTATCGCCTACCTTGCTGGATAATCAGAAACTCCATACAACTATACATGACCCTGTGGAACTAACAGAAACTTCATGCACAATTGCTTTAATTCACTTTTAAGGATGTTCTAAAAGTCCAAGTAATGTGCATTACAATTTTCACCATTACCTCTGTAAACTTTATGGCCTAGAAATTCGATTGGTAGCGCCAGCGCTGAGCACCTAAAGAGACCTATAATTGGGGCGATGCCCTATGTTGGGGCGGTCACTATGAAGATAGTGACAACTCAGATATTGACTATACATTTAGCGCCTGCACTAAGTGTTTGTGCGCGCCCGCGAGCGCAAGCAGATCATGACATCATTTCAGTGTGCAACGCCTTCTAGGAGCGCCTGAGCGCATATTGGGTGGCGCCCGGAGCCTTAACGCCTAGCGCTATTAGTGACAGTTCGAGGGAGGGCTAGCAGGCCCTTCTCGGAGTAGGGGGGCGCTATTTAAAGGGGACAGCTCTAGTGCAGAATCTTCAGCCACTTGGCCTGCTCATTGCGATCGCTGCTGGATAGAGTTGGCGAGCTACTGTGGAGCGGAGTTTTGGGAATTTAGCTTTACAGTACTTGGGACCTTCAAACCTGTCCGAAGCACTTGCAGCACTACACCTAAAAGCCTTTTGACCAACTGGCATCGGAATGGGAGCTTCTTTGTAGGGCGACGGCCTCATCGCCCAACACTGTGAAGGGGCAGAGAGACGGTGGGAGAGAGGGCCGGGATTGGCCAGAAGAAGGAGGGGCAATGGAGGTCGGCCAATCCGACGGGATGCTGCGAGGGTCTTTAGGCAGCAGGTGACAAGCCTTGACATGTCGGAGGAGCAGTGTTTGGGAAGGCTCCGATTCTGGAGGGACATTGTTACTGATCTGTGCCACCTGCTTGGTCAGGATCTGCAGCCGCGTGAACGGTGCAGAACCTCTCTGTCCGTGATCGCTAAACTGACTGATGGCCTCAATTTTTATGCCAACGGATCCTTTCAGCCAGCCATTGGGGACATTGCGACTGTCGCTCAGGTTGCAGTCCACTGTTGCATCCGGCAAGTTACAGATGCCCTTTATAGGCGAAGGCGTCAATTCATGACCTTGCCTCTGACCCTGCACAAGCAGGCGGAGCGTGCGCAGGGTATCGCTTCTATTGCGGACTTCCCCATGGTGCAGGGGGCGACTGACAGCACACACGTGGCTTTGAGGGTGCCATGCCATCATCCTTAGGACTTCCGCAACTGCAAGGGGCTCCACTCCCTCAACATGCAGCTGGTCTGTGACCACCGCCAAATCATCATGGCAGTCACCGCGCATTTCCCAGGGTGCAGCCACGATGCCTTTATCCTGCGGTTGACCTCAGTTTGTAACCTTTTTGAGGGGCTGGCTCGAAGGCGAGGCTGGCTTACTGGGGACAAGGGCTATCCTCTCTGGCCATGGCTGATGACAACACTCCGTGTGGCCGACACCCCAGCAGAAGAGCTGATCAGCAGCGGCCATCAGGCGACCAGGCAGAGTAAACAGCACACTATTGGTGTTCTCAAAAAGCATTTCCGATGTCTGGAACATTCGGGGAGATCCCTGCAGTACTCGCCGCAGCAAGTGGGACACATCGTCGTCGTCTGCTGCATGCTCCACAACTTGGCGAATCGACGCACCCAGCCAATTCCAGCTGTCCCTCAACGACCAGCAGAGCAGGTGGAGGAGGAGGAGGATGAGGAGGAAGAGCAGGCGGAGGAGGAGGATGAGGAGGAGGAGGAGGAAGCGCAGGTGGAGGAGGAGGAGGAGGAGGAAGAGCAGGTGGAAGAGGAGGAGGAGGAGGAGGAGGAGGAAGAGCAGGTGGAGGAGGAGGAGGAGGAGAAGGAGGAGGAACAGCAGGTGGAAGAGGAGGAGGAGGAGGAGGAAGCGCAGGTGGAGGAGAAGGAGGAGGAGGAGGAGGAGGAGGAAGCACAGGCGGAGGAGGAGGAGGAGCAGGAGGAAGATGGAAGGGCTGCTGAAAGTGGAAGGGCCATACATCAGAGGCTCATCAGGACTCGTTTCGAGACCCCTGTGGCGGAATGATGAGAGTCTTAACTCATGCGCACTTTGGATGTTTGACGGCCTCTGAATGCCAGCATCACTGAAAGTAGTCACGTGCACCATGCCACATTGAAACTTCTGTTTATTGGCACAAAAGTCTTTCATTACAGTAAAACAACGTAATGTCAACAGAAACCATAAGTTACTAAATAACTGTGAACTCTTTGGCAAAGCCGCAAAACTCAACAAACCTTCCGCAAATATAACAACAGGTGAGGGTGTCCTTGAGTTTGGACAAAGAAACGTCTCAGCACCTCCCTCTACAACTGGCCCCTTGAGGGAGAACTACTTCTCTTTCGCGCCCGGCCCCTTCCCTCCCTGCTGCTCCTACGTAATTGGACCCCAGTGGTGGGCTCAAGGCTGGGGGACGCCTGCTCACTGTGTGGAAGCGCAGAAGCCCTTGAGGTATGGCCTGGCTGACCTCTGGGCTTGGAGGGTGCGGACGCAGGATGCTTGATGTGACCATGGCTGGAAGCAGTGTGCCCTGCAGGTGGTGGCAGCTGCAATGCAGACGTCCCAGCGCTGGCATGTGCAATGGTCTCCTGCCGAGAGAGGACACCTGCACCATGGTCGGACGACACACTGGCTATCTGAGGGGAGCGGCTCGGCTCATCCGCCACAATCGCATGCTCCACTGATTCCTGGCCTTGTATGGGACTGGAAGGGCCTGGGGTGATCCTAACTGATGCAGAGAAGGTGGCTGCAGTGAGAGATCGCGTTGCCTCAATCTGGGTGTGGAGGAGCCCAGCAAGTGACTGCGTGGCAACAGTGAGGACCTGTGTGCCAGGTGCCAGTGCTTCGGAGAAGCCCTGGACAGTTCTTCCCATTGCTTCGGACAAGGCAGGTGCCGACCGCTCCACTGCCTCGGACAAGCCCTGGACAGACCTTTCCAGGGATTGTCCGAAGCCCTGAACAGTCCTTTCCATAGCCGACTCAAAGCCGTGGACAGTCCTCTCCATTGTTGGGCCGAAGCCCTGGATAGACCTGTCCATTTTTTCCCCGAAGACCTGGAGAGTCCTCTCCATTGTTGCCCCAAAGCCCTGGAGAGTCCTCTCCATTGTTGCCCCGAAGTCCAACATACTCTTAGCCAATGAATCTATTGACTCAGGCATCTTCTCCACTGCAGCCATCAGCTCCGTGTGTCTGACCCGGGCCTGTTTGCTCATTTCAGCCAGGCGACGCACCTCATCTGCACTCTGTGCAGCAGTCATGACTACCTGCCTTGCCCTCCGGGGAGACGGTGGCCGAACTTGCCTATCCCCCTTGCGTTGCTGCATGCCGCTTGGTCCGGCAACTGGTTCATCCTCAGAGCACCCCCCCTCCCCTCCAGGGGACTACTATCCCCAGTCTGTAGATGTGTCCGCTCCCCGGATTCTGCAACGGCTGGTCCGGAGTCCTCCTGCTCCTCGCCTCCGGTGGCACTGGCACTGGCAGCTTCAGTGCGTTGAGCCCGAGTTGGTGCTGATTCATCTGAAAGTAGGGAGGTGGAAGAGTGGCTTTAGCAAAAGGACAGGTTTGCTGAAAGGCATGCCAGATTGCGGCAAGGCTCTGACATGGCTGCACACTGAGGATGCATGCTGGCGGGGGGACCAAGTGGAAGGCAACAGGTGAAAAAGGTGAGAGTCTTACCCTCGCTGTCGGAAATGGGGTCGGCAGATGCAGTGGTCACAGGACCAGACAGACGTCCTCCAAGAATCTGGTGCACTCTCTCCTCCAGATCCGTGAGAGTGACCACTTGTGGAGGTCCGCCACCGGTTCGACGCTGCTCCTTTCGGATCGTCGCCAGCTTGGACTGCAGGGGAAAGAAGGGGAAGTTCTGTAACATGATGCCTTGAGAGATCATCGCATGCCCCCCATGGTGCAAGAGCCCTTACATGAGGCCTTGTGAGATCATCACATGCCCCCCATGGTGCAAGAGCCCTTACATGAGGCCTTGAGACATCATCGCATGCCCCCCATGGTGAAAGAGCCCTTACATGAGGCCTTGAGACATCTGTCCATGTGTGTGCCCAGAAAGGGCCATGGGTGCTTGCTGACAGATGGCCATTGGGGCATCATTGCAACAGGGTGCCCGAAGTCAGCTGCAGATGGAGGGAATCAGAAGTTTGGTAAACCATCACTCACCCTAACGATCCGTGTGAGGTCGTTGAATTTCTTCCTGCACTGAACAGGGGTCCTGGTCGCCATGCTGCTGGAGTTGACCCTCACAGCAACCTCCCTCCAAGATCATCGGTAAGCCTTCTGATTCGGCCTCTTGCCATTGTCTGGATACAGGACATCTCGACGGCGCTCAACTGCAGCCACCAACTGGTCCAGAGCCTCAGTGCTGAAGCGCTCTGCTCTCTGTCTAACCTTCTCCATGCTCAACAAATTTCTAACGCCAAAGAAGGGCGAGCGCCGATTCTGAGGCCTACAGGGCGTTGGGTGTTGAAGCTCAGGCTGACTGACCCACCCCTTTAAGAGCCGGCCGGCGCCTGGAAGTCTCGTGGTTTCCCATAATTGAGATCACCTGCGCTGCGCCCGTCCGCGTCGATATTGAGTAGCGCCTGAACTTTTGCGCCTTAGGAGCACCGTGCAACGGCCGAATTAGCGCCTCAATCCCCTTTGGGGGCGATGCAACTCAATATCTCGCCAGGCAGCGATAAGTTTCGTCTGGCTATAAACTTAGCGCACCGCCAGTTCTAGCGCCTCAAGCGGGGCTATACCCAATTTCTAGGCCTATATCTGTAGTGACTCAGATTTACCTTCTCTGTGCAGTCGTCTTATATATCTATTTCGAAGCTGTTCTTTTCATTAATAGTCTTGTTTTATTAGGCATAAATCTCGTTCTTCCTGTGGTCACTCTTCCCCCTTTCTACACTTCTGTCCCACCAACCTCTTGACCCTCTCGTTCTCATTCCTGGTTCCATTATATCTTTTGGTGCCCTTTGCTCACTCATAATTTGTAACTGTCCGTATCGCATGACCTTAGTCTGATGAATTCTCTCTGCCACTGACTCCACAGCTAATCCCACCCACATGTCTTCATTACTGCCACTAAAGCCATCTGCTCTAGTCACTAACTGTCCTTAGCATTCTCGTGTCTTTTAATTTCTCATTCTGGTTCCCTATCCAGCGTTCACTACCATATACCAGTGCGAGTACCAATCTCTTGCTGTACTGCAAATTTTACCCTCTCAGCAATTCCTTCTTTTATTTAAAATAGTCTGTGACATACAATCATTGTTCTTCTAGTATAGTTTTCCTACTGGTTCCCTTTTCCATTTTCGCTTCATTAACCACAAAATAGGAAAACAATTTTAATTCTGTCTGTTCCTTAACTTACAGCTCAATGGTGCTCTTTTCATCCCATTCTCATCGTTGTTCTGTCTTTTTCCACTATATTTAGCTAAGCTTTCCTTTCAAGCCTCCTGATTTCCTGTCAAGTAATGAATCATCTACATAGGACAGGCTGGGGACTTGAAAATCTCCAAATCAAAGTTCTCCATGTATAATTCTTCATCTCTCAGAATCTCTCATTGAATCTAATAAATCAAAGTCTAAGTAATCTTTTGGCTTTAAACCACCTGACAATAACCCTTACATCTTATTGTTGGCTCAGATTTACTCATGCTAATTCCCATTGCACTCAATATGTCTCATCATGCCATAACCACCTAAAGTATAGGGCATCACTTTTTCCTGTAGACTTCCCAAGGGCTACAAACAAATCCCTCTCTTCTGACCTCAAGTGGTTTCTCAGTTACCTGAGCAATTATAAGTATCTTGTATTATAAATTCCTTTATGGTCTAAAACCAACATCTTCCACACTAATCTTCCTCATTCTTCATTCTAATATGTTGAGTGACATGTTCCCTGGGATGTTCAGTAAAAAGAATTGCAGCAGTTGTCTTATTCTGAGACTCATTGTTTCCTTTCCAGTTTACGCAAAATACGCAGACCCCTCACTAAAACAAATATACCGTGACCTTTCACAGAAGGCATCTTGCTTTTGATTCTCTTATTAATAGAAAAATCATATGAAGCACTTGCATGCCACAAAGCAACACCTGTTGTGCTACTTTCTAGGGCAGTGTTACATAAAAATAAATGTCAATTGCATTAAATGTCTCTTTAATGCAACCTTTGAATCCTGCCTTACGGCTATGCCAGCTGGATAATCCTACGTAAGCACTTTTCATTCTGCATCTTCACCCTTTTTTATCATGCTTAATGTCATGTGATTTTTCTTCTATCACCTTCTCATTCTTAATTTATCCAAGTGCTTCAGTTGTTCTTATTTGTCTGAAGGTTTCACTTCCCTTAGCAATGTCCTTCCCATCCTTCAAATTATCCTCACTCTCTGCCTGGAATTGTATTCCTCAAACGTGCTCTACATGTTCAAAATCTACTTTTGTCTTTGATCTTCTTGGCCTGCTTCACGTTCTTCTGCTTGTAAATTCTGCCTTTATTAGTTGCCTTTGTATCCTCTTTGGGGTTATCCACTTTGGTGGCAAAAACAGGAAGGCAGATTATTATCTGATCGGCAATAGATTGGGAGAAGGGGAAGTGCAACGAGACCTGGGTGTCCTTGTGCACCAGTCGCTGAAGGTAAGCATGCAGGTGCAGCAGGCGGTTAAGAAGGTAAATGGTATGTTGGCCTTCCTAGTGAGAGGGTTCGAGTACAGGAACAAGGATGTCTTGCTGCAGTTGTACAGGGCCTTGGTGAGACCACACCTTGAGTATTGTGTGCAGTTTTGGTCGCCTTATCTGAGGAAGGATGTTCTTGCCATGGAGGGAGTGCAGCGAAGATTCACCAGACTGATACCTGGGATGGCAGGAATGACGTATGAGGAGAGATTGGGTCGATTGAGCTTATACTCGCTGGAGTTTAGAAGAATGAGAGGGGATCTCATTGAAACTTATAAAATTCTAACAGGACTAGACAGACTAGATGCAGGATGGATGTTCCCGATGGCGGGGGAGTCCAGAACCAGGGGTCACAGTCTAAGGATAAGGGGTAAGCCATTTAGGACAGAGATGAGGAGGAATTTCTTCACCCAGAGAGTGGTGAACCTGTGGAATTCTCTACCACAGAAAACAGTTGAGGCCAATTCATTAAATATATTCCAGAAGGAGTTAGATATATTTCTTAAGGCTAAAGGGATCAAGGGATATGGGGAGAAGGCAGGGACAGGGTACTGAATTTGGATGATCAGCCATGATCTCATTGAATGGCGGAGCAGGCTCGAGGGGCTGAATGGCCTACTCCTGCTCCTATCTTCTATGTTTCTCTCATCACTCCTCCTCAGTGCATGTAAGAATGATGTGAATAGTTTCCATCATTACTGATTCTACAGCTAACTCAATCCAGTTATCTATATTATCTTATACTTCCTCTGTGTCCATCTGCACTACCATTAATCTTAAATACTTCCATTTGAAGCTTCTTCTCCAAACTTCAATATCCTATCCAGCTCTCAGTACCATAAGCCAATGTTGACATTAACAGTTTGCTTTGTGTGCTGTTCACTTTGCTCTTACTAGTGTTGCTAGTGACATCCAGGATGTTGAAAAATCACAAAGTGGCTCAACTTGAGGGAATGACAATTGAGTTTTAGTTCAGCTCACTGTAATATAAGCATGTACCACATCAAGACATAATCCAGAAAGACACTACTTGATAACATGACTGAACTGAACGGCTTCAATTGTCTTTCGGCAATATAATACCTTCTAAAAGTATGCGCTGACATTAAGCTAACTCAAATTTCTGAAGCAGAAGAAGTGCACTCATTACTGTTATGCACTGCAAAGATCAGTCTGTGGTAAACCACTGTCATACCTGTCTGTGTCTGTATGTGTATTCCACTAGGTACAGGTCTGGACATGCCTCGGCTGACTCCTCCCACTATTCCAGGTATATAAGTGACTACCTCCCAGTCCCTTAGTATTCTGGACGGGTCGACCACTCGAGACAAGACCTTCATTCTTTAGTTAATAAAAGCCTGATTGTTACTCGCTCAACTTCAGTCTTTTGAGTAATTGATGGCGCATCAATTTTATTAACTAAATTTTTTATAATGGAGAAGATCCTCACACCAGCATGCCTGGACCTGGACAGTCGGGAAGCGGACGCTTCCACCAAGTTTGCTCACTGGCTCACGTGCTTCGAGACATTCCTGACTGCCTCCACTGCGGTCGAAACGGATGCGGACAAACTGTCTGTCCTGTTCTCCAAGGTGAACCACCGAGTGTACTCAGTCATCCGGGACGCGACCTCGTACACAGCCGCCCTCCAGCTCCTCAAGACCCAGTACACGCGCCCTGTGAACGAAGTATACGCTAGGCACCTTCTGGGGAGTCGCAAGCAACAACCTGGGGAATCGACAGAGGAATACCTCCAAGCACTGTCCGTGCTTGGCCGGGCCTGTGGGTGTAAGGCGGTAACGCCCACTAAGTACACGGAGGAACTGATCCGGGATGCCTTCGTAGCGGGCCACAGGTCCAACTACACCAGACAGCGACTGCTGGAGCAGAGTGACCTCACCCTCGACAAAGCCTCCGACATCGCACTAACGCTGGACGCAGCCTTCCGGGGCATGGATGCCTACTCCTCTGCACCGTGGACGCCGCGGGGAACGACAACCTGGGACACGGTAGGACAGCCCCATAGCACCGTGCCACCCCAGCCACAGCCCAACAACGGCCCAACTACCGCAGCAGTGTCCCAAAGCCAGACAGCAGTATCCCAAGGCCAGAAATGCTACTTCTGTGGCCAGGCCAAACACCCCAGAGTGCGCTGCCCGGCGAAGAATGCAACCTGCTCGGGCTGCGGGAAAAAGGGACACTACGCCAGCGTCTGCAAGGCCAAAGCCACCCCGAACGCCAGCAGCGCCGCGTGTGGGCCGTGCGAGCCGCCATCTTGGGCCTCCCCAGCCATGTGCGAACCACCGCAGCAGCAGCCATCTTGGACGACTCCAGCCACATGGGAATCATGGGCGCCGCCATCTTGGACACCAGCCGGGACGCAGCAGACCGCCAACCCCCCCCCATCTGATACTCGCAGCGACACACCGACCCCTACGCTGGCCTCTGTGACGCTGGACCAAACGAGACCGCACCAGCTAGCTCGGTCCAAAATGGACGTTAAGGTAAACGGCCATGCAATAAACTGCCTTTTTGACTCCGGGAGCACAGAGAGCTTCATCCACCCCGACACGGTGCGGCGTTGCTCTCTCCCAGTCCTGCCTGCGCACCAGCGGATTTCTATGGCCTCCGAGTCCCAGTCAGCGGACATTGGCGGCTACTGCGTGGTGACACTAGTAGTAGACGGGACTGTGTTCAATAATTTTAAACTCCTGGTCCTGCCCGACCTCTGCGCTGCCGTTCTACTGGGGTTGGATTTCCAGTGCCACCTCAAAAGCGTTACGATGGCGTACGGTGGCCCCCTCCCCCCACTCACAGTCCGCAGCCAGCAGCCTCCAAATTGCCCGCCGCGCACTAGATGCAACCTCTCCACACTCAGAGTCCCACCCCCCCCACTGTTTGCTAACCTCACCCCCGACTGTAAGCCCATCGCCACAAAGAGCAGGCGATACAGTGCCGGGGACAGGGTTTTCATCAAAACCGAAGTGGAACGGCTCCTGAAGGAGGGGATTATTGAGGGCAGCTCCAGCCCCTGGCGAGCCCAGGTTGTGGTCGTTAAGACCGGCGAGAAACAACGCCTGGTCATCGACTACAGCCAAACAATAAACCGCTACACCCTGCTGGACGCCTACCCACTCCCCCGCATAGCTGACATGGTCAACCAGATCGCGCAGTACCGCGTCTTTTCGACCATTGACCTGAAATCAGCGTACCACCAGCTCCCCATCAGCCCTGAAGACCGCCAGTATACTGCTTTTGAGGCAAACGGCCGCCTCTATCACTTCCTTAGGGTTCCCTTCGGCGTTACCAACGGGGTCTCCGTCTTCCAAAGGGAGATGGACCGGATGGTCGATCAAAACGAGCTGCAGGCCACTTTCCCTTACCTAGATAATGTGACCATCTGCGGCCATGACTTGCAGGACCATGACGCAAACCTCGAGAAATTCCTCCGCACCGCCCAACTCCTGAACCTGACATATAACAAGGAGAAGTGCATATTCCGCACAGACCGCCTCGCCATCCTTGGCTGTGTTGTAGAACACGGGGTCATCGGTCCCGACCCGGACCGGATGCGTCCCCTTATGGAACTCCCACTGCCCCACTGCCTAAAAGCTCTGAAGAGGTGCCTAGGGTTTTTTTCCTACTACGCTCAGTGGGTCCCCTACTATGCAGACAAAGCCCGTCCGCTGATCAAGTCCACCTCTTTTCCCGTGACGGCAGAGGCCCGCTTAGCCTTCCACCGTATCAAGGAAGACATTGCCAAAGCCACCATGCACGCAGTGGACGAATCCATCCCCTTCCAGGTGGAAAGCGATGCGTCCGACTTCGCTCTGGCCGCCACCCTTAATCAGGCGGGGAGACCTGTGGCATTCTTCTCACGAACCCTCCAGGGCCCGGAGACCAGACACTCCGCGGTCGAGAAGGAGGCCCAGGCTATCGTGGAGGCTGTGCGTCATTGGAGGCACTACCTGGCCGGAAAACGATTTACCCTGCTCACTGACCAGCGTTCAGTTGCTTTTATGTTCAACAACAAGCAGAGGGGCAAAATCAAAAATGACAAGATCTTGAGGTGGAGAATCGAACTTTCCACCTACAATTACGAGATCTTGTACCGGCCTGGGAAGCTCAATGAACCCCCAGATGCCCTATCGCGTGGCACCTGCGCCAGCGCGCAGATCGATAGGCTGAGGGCCCTCCACAATGACCTCTGCCACCCGGGGGTCACCAGGTTCTTCCACTTCATCAAGGCCCGCAACCTGCCTTACTCCATTGAGGAGGTCAGGACCATGACCAAGAACTGCCAAGTCTGCGCTGAGTGCAAACCGCACTTTTATAGACCAGACAGAGCCCACCTGATAAAAGCCACTCGCCCTTTCGAACGCCTGAGCGTCGATTTTAAAGGGCCTCTCCCCTCCTCCGACCGCAATGTGTACTTCCTCAACATCATTGACGAGTACTCCCGGTTCCCGTTCGCTATCCCCTGCCCGGACATGACCAGTGCCACGGTCATTAAATGTCTGAACAGCCTCTTCACCCTGTTCGGTTTCCCCAGCTATATCCATAGCGACCGGGGCTCATCGTTTATGAGCGACGAACTCCGCCAGTACCTGCTCGCTAGGGGTATAGCCACAAGCAGGACCACCAGTTACAACCCCCGGGGGAACGGACAGGTGGAAAGAGAGAATGCAACTGTTTGGAAGGCTGCCCTACTAGCCTTAAAGTCTAGGGGCCTTCCGACCTCCCGCTGGCAGGAGGTGCTCCCCGATGCGCTCCACTCGATTCGGTCACTTCTCTGCACTGCCACCAATGCCACCCCTCACGAGAAAATGTTTGTCTTCCCAAGGAAGTCCACATCGGGGACATCGTTACCGCCATGGCTGACGTCCCCAGGGCCGGTACTACTGAGAAGACACGTGAGGGCCAATAAAACGGACCCCCTGGTCGAGAGGGTCGACCTCCTCCACGCCAACCCCCAGTACGCTTACATTGCGTACCCGGACGGGCGGGAGGACACAGTCTCCATACGAGACCTCGCACCCTCGGGGACCGCTGTAACCCACTACCCATTACCACCCCCCCCCACGACCCGATATCCAACCCCAGCAGCCGGCTCGCCTTGGACCGTCACCCATGAGGACTACACTCCAGGGCCCCAGCCTACACGGGACGCGACGCCGGAAGCTCCACCACCCCTGCCGTCGCCACGTCGATCACAGCGGCAGACAAGACCTCCGGAGAGACTCCAATACACGAACTTTTAAATACACTTCACCCCGCCGGACTCATTTTTAAACAAGGGGTGAATGTGGTAAACCACTGTCATACCTGTCTGTGTCTGTATGTGTATTCCACTAGGTACAGGTCTGGACATGCCTCGGCTGACTCCTCCCACTATTCCAGGTATATAAGTGACTACCTCCCAGTCCCTTAGTATTCTGGACGGGTCGACCACTCGAGACAAGACCTTCATTCTTTAGTTAATAAAAGCCTGATTGTTACTCGCTCAACTTCAGTCTTTTGAGTAATTGATGGCGCATCACAGTCCAAGTGAATTTTAGTTGGCTAATCATTAGTTATTAACTGTCAAATCCTTTCACATCATTTCTTCTAAGTCTTCAGCTACTGAAGTTTGAACTTTTTAGAATTAGAATTTTATATTACATTGGTAGACATGGTGCAATGACACTCAGGCAGTGCCATAGACGTGGGTTCTAACCTCAGCCCAGCTGGCAGGGGAGCTGTGGCACAGAGGGCTATTTCTCCAGATGTAACAAGGGTGGCTGGCTGAAGAGCAGCGTCGAAAGAAGTCCAGAACAGACCCCCACCACACACCCTCCCCACCCCGCCACCAACCCACTCAGGCAAGGGATAGTGAATAACCCAAGAGGCCATTGAACAAAGCAAGAGAAAGAAAAATCGCAAAAGTTAGAAATAAGAGATGAGAATACAGACATCCGTGCACAAGTCATCAGGTCAAAGTCAGAGCCCCAGTACTCTGAACGGTACAGGAGATGGGTGATTGCATGTATGAATGAAATGAGGTCAAAAATAAACGAAGTTGTGAAATTACAAGCTATAGACCAATGCAAACCAAGATAAGTGCATTATAACAACAGAAAATGCTGGAAAAACTCAGCAGGTCAGGCAACATCCGTGGAGAGAAATTTGAGTTGATGTTTCGGGTCGAACCCTTCTTCAAAACTGGAAAGAAAATCTGCGATCTGACAAAAGAAGTAAAAGAAACAAAAGCAGAGAAAGAGACAATAAAAGGTGTTCGAAGCTAGACGAGATGGTAATAGGCTGAGATTAGGTGTGAAGTGTACTGGCAGGGCAAGAGATAGCTGCCAGGTGTGAGAGAGAAACAAAGGGAAGGGGGGTGGCGGAAAGGAGTGGAAAAATTACAAGAAAAATGTAATAGGGGCCGAGGTTATGATCTGAAATTGTTGAACTCGATATTGAGTCCGGAAGGCTGCAGAGTGCCTAATCGGAAGATGAGGTGCTGTTCCTCGAGTTTACGTTGAGCTTCCGTGGAACAATACAAGAGGCCAAGGATGGTGAGGTCCGAGTGGGAATGGAGCGGTGAATTAAAATGACAGGCGTCCAGAAGCTCGGGGTCAACCTTACGGACTGAACGGAGGTGTTCCGCAAAGCGGTCACCCAATCTGCGTTTGGTCTCCCCAATGTAGAGGAGACCGCATCGTGAGCAGCGAATACAGTATACTAGATTGCGAGAAGTACAAGTAAATCGCTGTTTCACCTGGAAGGGGTGTTTGGGGCCCTGGACATTGGGAAGGGGGGAGGTAAGGGGCATGTGTTACATTTCCTCCGCTTGTACGGGAAGGTGCCAGGCGAAGGGGAAGGGCTGTTTGGGGTGATAGAGGAGTGGACTAGGGTGTCTCGGAGGGAGCGGTCCCTACGGAATGCTGAAAGGGGAGGGGAGGGGAAGATACGTTTGGTGGTGGGAGCACTTTGGAGGTAGCGGAAATGCCGGAGGATGATCCGTTGAATGTGGAGGCTGGTGGGGTGAAAGGTGAGGACAAGGGGAACCCTATCGTCGTTCCGGGAGGGAGGGGCAGGGGTTAGGGCAGAAGTGCGGGAGATAGAACTGACACGGTCGAGGGCAGTGTCAACCACGGTAGAGGGGAATCCTCGGTTGCGGAAAAAGGAAGACATGTCTGAAGCACTGGTGTGGAAGGTGGCATCGTCGGAGCAGATACGGCAGAGACAGAGAAACTGGGAGAATGGAATAGAGTACTTACAGGAGGCGGGGTGGGAGGAAATGTAGTCCAGGTAGCTGTGGGAGTCAGTGGGCTTGTAGTGAATATTGCGTGATAGCCTATCCCCAGAGATGGAGACGGAGAAGTCGAGGAAGGGAAGGGAAGAGTCAGAGATGGACCATGTGAAGGTGAGGGAAGGGTGGAAATTGGAGGTAAAGTGAATGAAATTGTCAAGTTCGGAGCGAGAGCAGGAAATGACACCGATACAGTCATCAATGTATCAGAAAAAGAGGTGAGGGAGGGGACCCGAGTAGGACTGGAACAAAGATTGTTCCACATAGCCCACAAAAAGGCAGGCATAGCTAGGACCTGTTTTGATTTGTATGTGGGTTCAATGACGACACATTCATGAAAGAGAATGTCTTTTAATCGAAAGTGTCTTCAAGCATGTTAACAGTTTTACAGGAGACACCATCTTAGAGATCCATCTAAAACTAAACTAAAACTAAACTAAACTGTCTCTCTCACATGCCCTCTGCTGGTAAGGCATAAATAATCAAACAGGCAAATATGCTGGTAAGGCATAATAATCAAACAAGCAAATACCATCACTATTTGCTGATATCATTACATCTCCCTTTCTTAAAACAAAAGTATTTCACTTTTATCTAACAACACGTTTTCTTTGTATTACTCTGCATTTTAACTGTAACACTTAATGAACTTACATTATCATTATCATTATCAAGGTTTTTTAACCTTGTTTTGTGTGTTCACATGAAATATGTAAATACACTAGAACTTGAAGAGAGAATCAGATAACATTACTTCCTTCTATAACAATAGTCCTTAAACTTGCTCAATGAGTCTCTCAGGAGGCTTCACGTGTCTTGAGGATTTTCTGATTGATTGTCCTTGAATCTGAGTTGTTGCCTCAGATGATGGTTTCTCAGCTGTGTGATCAGGTTGTTCAACAGTATCAGTCTTTTGACCTGCTGTGTGATCAGGTTGTTCAACAGTATCAGTCTTTTGACTTGCTGTGGCTGGTCTCATGAGAAGATCCCGACGATTTCTTCGCAGAACAGCACCCTCATCTGTCTGAATGGTGTATGATCTTGGTTGAACTTCACTCAGGACAGTTCCCTTCTGAGTCCATATGTTTGTTTTTCTTTGAACCTTACTTGGTCACCAGTGTGGAGTTCAGGTAGGTTTTGTGTTCCTCTGTCATAGTAGTACTTTTGCTTTTCTTTCTGTTGTTCTTTGAACTTCCTCACTTTCTCCCCCTCTTTTGTTTTCAGGAGGTTCTCCGGGATGGGTAGGTTTGACCTTAGCAGACGTCCGATAAGGAGTTGGGCTGGTGACATACCACACTCGAGCGGCATTGTGCGGTATACAAGCATGCTCTGGTAGAAGTCAGTTCCACTGTCTTTTGCCTTGTTCATCAGTCTTTTCACTGTCTGGACCGATTTTTCCACTAGTCCATTGGACTGTGGAAAGTGAGGACTTGACGTTGTGTGGACAAAGTTCCACTCTTTGGCAAAGTGTCGGAAAGTTGCATTGTAAAACTGGGGTCCGTTGTCTGTGAAGACCTCGCTTGCCACGCCATGTCTGGAGAATATGGCTTTCATACATGTTATCACAGCATCTGCAGTGGTGGTGTACAGTCTACAAACCTCTGGATACAGGGAGTACTAGTCTGTGACTACAAGATAGTCCTTCCCTTGACATACGAATAGGTCAGCGCCTACCTTCTGGTAAGGTCTGTCTGGCGCTGGGTGTGGCTTTAGTGGTTCTACCGGATTGCTTGCTCGATATTTCAGGCATATTGTGCAGTTTGACACCTCATTTGTCACATCTTGGTTGATTCATGGCCAGTACATCACCTCTCGTGCTCTTTTCTTACACTTTTCGATTCCCAGATGTCCTCCATGGATCCTTTTTAGCATCTCTTTTCTCAGACTCTTTGGGATAACTATTTTACTGCCTTTGTGGATGATGTCTTCGACCACTGATAGTTCCGCCCTGCAGTTCCAGTACTCTGCCATGTCAGGTGAGCAGTCTTGCTTCATGTTGGGCCATCCATCCAAGATGCTTTTCCTCAGTCGTCTCATTGTTTCATCTTTGTTTGTCTCAGTCTTTATGAGCTCCATTTTTGCATCTGCTATGGGCAGTGCAGTTGTGATCATGTCCACATAGGCGTTCACTTTTTCATCCATTTTGCTGTTTGCGGGCTCTCTTGGGTCAACAGCTCTGGACAATGTGTCTGCTGTATACATCAGTTTACCCTGGGTGTACACAACATTCAGTGTATAGCGTTGCAGCCTGATCATCATTCTTTGTATTCTTAGCGGACAGCCATTTAGTGGCTTTTGGAACAATGCAATCAAGGGCTTATGGTCAGTCTCTACACTGATTGCTTGTCCTGGCACAAACTGGTGAAATCTTTCACAGGCGTATGTGATGCTGAGCAGCTCCTTTTCTATTTGACCATATCGCGTCTCCGCGTCTGTCATTGAGCGCGATGCATATGCAATAGGTTGCCAGTCATCATATTTTTGCAGAAGAACGGCTCCGAGCCCACTCTGTGATGCATCTGATGATATCTTGATGGGTCTCGCTGGGTCATAAAACCTCAGAACTGGTTCCTCTGTGAGCAGTTTCTTTAGATCGCTCCATGACTTCTCATGCTCATGATTCCATTCCCATTCTATGTTCTTTTCAGTTAGTCGTCTCAGTGGCGCCATCTTTTCTGAGAGGTTGGATATGAATTTACCCATGTAGTTGATCATTCCATTAAACCTCTGCACGTCCTTTTTGCATTGTGGCTTTGGCATCTTCTCAATGGCGGACACCTTTCTGGGATCTGGTCTGATGCCCTCACTGCTAAGGATATCTCCCACGAATGTCAGTTCTGTCACCCCGAGCTGGCATTTCTCTCTATTCAGCTTCAGGTTTGTTTTCCTTGTTGCTTCCAGCACTTTTTTCAGTCTCTCGTCATGCTCAGTTCTTGTGGTTCCCCATACTATGATGTCATCCATTGATGTATCAACTCCCTCCAGGTGCTCATAGATCATATGGATAGTTTTGTGATACACTTCAGGAGCTGAGGCAATGCCAAATGGTAACCTTAGGAATCTGTATCTGCCAAATGGACTGTTGAACGTGCACAGTCTTGAACTTGCCTCATCCAGTTTCATCTGCCAAAATCCTGATGATGCATCTAACTTGCTGAAATACTTTGCATTTGCAAACTGTGACATGATTTGCTCACATGTAGGAAGCTTGAAGTGCTCTCTCTTTATTGCTCTGTTTAGATCTCTTGGATCCAGGCAAATTCTGAGCTTTCCATTCTTTTTGTCCACATCGACGAGGGAACTCACCCACTCAGTTGGCTCATCTATCTTCTGAATCACGTTCAGGCTTTCCATCCTGTCCAACTCTGCCTTCAGTTGCTTTTGAAGAGCAAACGGAACTTTTCTGCATGGATGTATGACCGTTGGCATACTTTTATCTACTCTGATCATGTGTTCTCCTGGAAGGCAGCCTAGACCCTGAAATAGGTCTTTGTACTCTTTCATGAGTTCATCATAGACTGTCTCTCCTTCGCTTTCCACAACGAGGACTCTCTTTACCAGGTTCAGTCTCTCACAGGCTATTAAACCTAGTATGGCCTGCACATCCTTTGGCACCACGATTAATGCTAGCGTGTGCTCTCTGTCCTTGTGTGTCACTTTGACAATGCATCTTCCTTTCACTGGTATATCAGTACCTGAGTATCCTGTCACTTTCATTCCATGTATCTTTGGTCTGGGTCTAATTTTCTTAAAATCAGTCTCTGATATCACATTAACTTGTGCTCCAGTATCCAATTTAAATGGAATGTGTATGTCATTCACTTTTAGTGTCAACATCCAGTCTCTTTTTACTTTTTTGTTTTCAGACACAACATCCACATAGAACTCCTCTATCTTGCTTTCATCTACTGCATGGACCTTGCTTTGTTGCACTTGGTTCTTACAGCAACGGGCATAATGGTTGTTTTTGTTGCAACTATTGCATGTTTTACCATATGCTGGACACTTTTTTGGTGGATGCTGTGTACCGCATCGACTGCATGACTTTCGATTGCCCCTTTCATTTTTGTTCGCTGGCCACGCCTCTTTTTTCACATTGGCGCTCTTTTTGTTAAACGGTTTGTGTCCGTTCTTTCTCACTGCATCCACGTTGCAGCTACTGTCACTGAACAGCTCCTTTGCCTGCAACTTCACAGTCTCTGTAGCCCTACACAGTGCTATGGCCTTTCCCAGGTCTAGATTTTGCTCTCTTAGCAGTCTTTCCCTTAGACCATTATCTGGAATACCACACACCAGTCTGTCTTTTATCAGCGAGTCTGTCAGTCCCCCAAATTCACACGATTTACTTCTGTTTCTCAGTTCAGTCACATACTGATCAATAGTCTCTCCCGTTTTCTGTACACATGTGAAAAATCTGTGGCTCTCAAACGTCACGTTACGTTTAGGTATGCAGTAGGCCTCAAGCTGTTCCATTATTTTATCCAACTTCATTTTGTCTCCATCAGCAGCGAATGTGAAGTTATTATACACCTCCAGCGCTTCATCACCCACGACATGTAAGAACACTGACGCTTTCATTTTATCACTTTTCTCGTCAGCTCCAATTGCTGCTAAATACAACTCCAAACGTTGTTTGAACCTCCTCCAACTTTCAGCCACATTACCTGTCAACTGAAGCTTCGCCGGTGGGTGTAAACCTTCCATTTTTCACTTCGTTAGCTATTCTCCAAAGGTAAGTAACGATGTTCTCTTTTGGCTTGCTAATATGTGGAGAGCTGATTTCACTGGATAGCTTGCTTGCCACTATCTCGTCGAGTTGCTAACTTCAGATTTTTCCTCTTCATTTCTTTCAATCACTTCTGACACCATCTTTTGATTTGTATGTGGGTTCAATGACGACACATTCATGAAAGAGAATGTCTTTTAATCTAAAGTGTCTTCAAGCATGTTAACAGTTTTACAGGAGACACCATCTTAGAGATCCATCTAAAACAAAACTAAAACTAAACTAAACTGTCTCTCTCACATGCCCTCTGCTGGTAAGGCATAAATAATCAAACAGGCAAATATGCTGGTAAGGCATAATAATCAAACAGGCAAATACCATCACTATTTGCTGATATCATTACAGGACCCATGCGGGTACCCATGGCAACACCTTTGATTTGGAGGAAATGAGTGGCGTTAAAGGAGAAGTTGTTCAATGTGAGAACAAGTTCAGCCAGGCAGAGGAGGGTGGTGGTGGATGGGGACTGGTCGGGCCTCTGTTCAAGGAAGAAGTGGAGCGCCCTCAGGCCATCCCGGTGGGGGATGAAGGTGTAGAGGGATTGTGCGTCCATGGTGAAAAGGAAGCGGTTGGGGCCAGGAAACTGGAAACTGTTAAAGTGGCGGAGGGAATCCGAAGAGTCGCGGATGTAGGTGGGAAGATACTGGACAAGAGAAAAGATAGAGTCAAGCTAGGAAGAGATAAGTTCCGTGGGGCAAGAACAGGCTGAAACGATGGGTCTACCAGGGCAGTCCTGTTTGTGGATCTTGGGAAGGAGGTAGAAGCGGGCTGTGCGGGGTTGGGGAACGATGAGGTTGGTGGCAGCGGGGGGAAGATCTCCAGAGGATATGAGGTCAGTGACAGTCTTGGAAACGGTGGTTTGATGTTTTTGCGGGGTTGGGGAACTATGCATTGCTCCTTTCCACTTTCACCCAGTTAACACAAGTCAGTGAAGCTTGGTGGTTTGAAAAAGCATAATTAAAAGCAGATGTTTTAGTTCACTGCAAAGTCTGGAATACACATTGGCCCAGATATTCCGATCCCTACGGGTGAGTACGCACTGTGTACCCACCCGTAGGGACATCAGAAATGCCAGCTTCAGGCATGCACTGCGCATGTGCTGAAAACCGGCATTTCCGATCTGTCAAGAATGCTCTTGGCAGATCCTCCGGCTGCCCGGGAGAAGGGCCTCTGCGGGCGGATAGTTCCGCTTTCTGGAGACCCTCCGCCCGCAGAAAACACTTACAATTCTTACGCCTGGTAAAAGCAAGGCAAGAGTTGAAAAAAAGTTTTTTATTTTTAATTTCACTGATTTATCATTTAAAAATACTTTAAAAAAAGGTATGTTTATTTTTAGCCCCGTAAAAAACTTTAATTACTTTTTTCAAAAAATGTTATTTTTGTTTAAATTGTTTAATTTATTGTAATTTCAAGTCATTTTTAAAAATGTGATTTTTTTTAAAAATGTATTTAAAGTTTTTGGAGTTTATGTTTTTGTACACTCATAAAGATATGTTTTCTTGTTGCTAAATCCAAATGGTACAGGAGTAGAACAGGCAGTGAAGACTGAAAACCTGGCTCAGATCCATATAGCCACCTTTGTGCCAATTTAACACTGAGCATGGTTTTCCAGCAGACCATTTAGACTGGTCCAAAGTGGTGTCACTGAAAAGAAGCCATAGCTTCATTTAAATATGATACTGTGCTTAAGTGAAGCCTTATGTGATTTTCTATAATGTAGAATGCAGTTGGCAAGGCGTTTATGTGCTTCCTAAAATAACTGAACATTGTCTGTCAATTCATTAGAAAGCTGACCATTATTCAAGCATTTTGAGACTGTTTGAGAACAGAAAGAGCTGAAAAAAGCCAGAAACGAAAAAGCAGTTCTTACAATACAAACCTTCACAGGAAGTCAAGAAGATGCAAAGTGCATAAGCATACAATGAATGTGCTTGATTCAGCATAGAGGGACTTAGATGGGAACTTGGCAGTGATGTGAAGTGTCAAAAAAGCCCCAATTTTTCTGAATGGTGCACATTTGTTTCAGTTGTGGCTCAGTGGGTAGCACTCTCACCTGAGTCAGAAGTGTATGGGTTCAAGTCCCACTCCAGAGACTTGAGCACAAAAATCTAGGTTGACACCCCGGTGCAGTTCTGAGCGAGTGCTGCACTGTCAGAGGTGGCGTCTTTTGGATGAGACGTTAAACCGAGGCCCCGTCTGCTCTCGCAGGTGGATGTAAAAGATCCCACGACACTATTTTGAAGAAGAGCAGGGGAGTTATCCCCGGTGTCCTAGCCAATATTTATCCCTCAATCAACATCACTACAACAGAATATCTGGTCATTATCACATTGCTGTTTGTGGGAGGTTGCTCTGCGCAAATTGGCTGCCGCGTTTCCTACATTACAACAGTGACTACACTTCAAAAAGTGTTTTGGGATGTCCGGTGGTCGTGAAAGGTGCTATATAAATGCAAGTTTTTATTTATTTATTTACTTTTCAAATAATAAGAGCAGATAGATAACTACATTTTTACCTTCATACCTATCACCTCTCATTCTCGATATCATTCCAGTGAATTTTTGTTGTATTCTTTCCATGGCTCTAACATTCTTGCAAAACTGTGATGCTACAACGCCACTACTAGCAGGAGGGTTTTGAGAGAGTAAATAAGGAGAAACTGTTTCCAGTGGCAGAAGGGTGGGAACTAGAAGACACAGATTTAACGTGATTGGCAAAAGAACCAGAGGTGACATGAGAAAAGAATAATTTGTGCAGCGAGTTGTTGTGATCTGGAATGTATTGCCTGAAAGGGTGGTGGAAGCAGATTCATTTGTAACTCTCAAAAGGGAATTGGATAAATAGTTGAAGGGAAAAATACAGGGCTATGGGGAAAGAACAGGGGAGTAGGACTAATTAGTTAGCTCTACCAAAACGCCAGCACAGGCACGATGGGCTGAATGACCTCGCTGTATGATTCTATGGAGGTAAAATTTGGTGGCGCCCCTTTTGGGAGCTAACGTCGGTGTGGCACTAATTTTCGCGCCCCGTAAAAGTTTGCGCCCCTCCGCTGTAAATTCAGTAGTAGCGCCCCAAGCAGGAGGTGGGGTGCTACTGGAAAGCGCACACCTCCTGCTTGGGGCACTACTACTGAATTTGGCGGCACTACGTGCAACAGCGCAGTGTCATTTCAGGCCTCCTCCCCTGATTGAAGGGGAGGGGCCTAGCGCTGTGCGCACCGGGGCCCTGCTGGACCACCAGGGAGCAGGGTGCCGTGGAAACAGCACGCCACTCAAGAGGAGTACTGGGCTGAGCGATCGCGGCTGGTGCAAAAACGCCCCCTGATCCTGTCGAACATATCGTCCGGCAATAGGTCAAGGGGCGCAAGGGAACTTTGCGGCTGGGGCGCAGTGCACGGCGATGATGTCATCGCTGGCGGCGCCGCGCCACGGGGCACTACCGGGTACCTCCGCCACTAACCTCCTGCTGAATTTCGCGGGTGGTGATAGCGGCGCCGCGCCTGGGCGCTAGGGGATTTGCACCCCATTAGCATCCTCCGGGGGCGTGAACGAGAGGTGCAAATCAACCCAATTTTTCCCCTATGATTCTAATGGGGTACCTAGAATTACATAGGTTATGCCACAGTTGGAATATTCTATGTCTTATATAATTTGAACACCGATTCCTTGATTTTATATTCAATATTCATTTGATATCTACTTCATTTTGTGTGATCATGATCCATCCAGGCTTCTGTCATCTGTATGTGATCTTTTATAGTTTTGTAATGCAAAAATGCAGCTGGGTTCTTCACGTTTTGAACTAGACCCAACAATGCTCTTTACAATGTAATAAACATTTGAGGATAAATGTTCCAATCAACATTATTTTAAGGCCAGTCTTAACCCATTTAAAATAAATGGTTTAATGGTGGCATTAAAATAGGAGCCATTAGAAAATGCACCCTGCTATCTTTAATGCTATATATAATATACTTGTTATTTCAAAGTGCATTTCTGTTAATGAGCAAAGTTCAAAAAATTGGGACAAGTGTCTATAACTGAAATATTAATGTATCTCTTCTCTTTTAAGACTCGCCCTAGATTTTAACCCTTTTTGGAAAAGCAAACAATCTGAGTATAATGGCCCAGAAATGCATTTCTAAAGTAATATTGTGAAATACAAAACCCTCGATGCATATGGATATGAATATGGGGATAGAGTGGGAAGGTGGAGTTGAGGCAGAAGATCAGCCATGATCTTATTGAATGACGGAGCAGGCTCAAGGGGCCAAATGGCCTACTCCTGCTCCTATTTCTTATGTTCTTATTCAGACATGTAACATTGTGCACAGAGGAAATCCATTAAAATCTGGTAAATAGCACCATTATAGAGCAATGGCATGTTGCTATTGCAGGTAATAACTTACCTCTTAAGATTTTTACTATTTCTATACATAGTATATTCAAAATTGCTGGAAGCGCATGAAATAAAAAGTCAAAAATCTAAATTCTCTCTGTGGGGGCTGCTTCTTGATCACTGTAGCATATTTAGCTTGGAAGGGATTGTGCTTTAATTTATATTATGATGTTTCTTTGAGGCTAGATCCAACTCACAAATGGTTTAACGTCCAAAGAGACACAAGCCGTCTGGCGTGTTGTTGAGAATACATTATTTGGAATAACAGGCTAATCAGCCATCTCAGAATTGTATTCTTACACAACATATCTGTTTGAGACAATGGGGAGTCGTGCAACACATGCTAAGAAATGTTTGCACCTTTAATATTAGAGTGACTTTCATTCAGAGGTACGTAGGGGGCCGAGCTCAACAAACCTGCACCAAGTTGGGGCGGGTTACTTATTTGAGGTGGTGGACTGCTCATTCAAGGTGGGAGCTTTAACTGGCAGCTCAAACAGTCAATCCTCAACATGGAGAACTGAGGGAGGGGGTCAAGCAGCCTTAGCTTTGCTTTCTGAGGAAAAGGTGATCAACAGCTTGACTCTCAAAGAGTGAGAGAGACAGAGAGAAATTTCACACTCTATACAGCCAGAGGCAGGTCCAGAGTTTCTGGCTGAGATACAACTGCATATGTCCTGAGAGAAAAGTTAGCACTGGCTAATTGAGAAATTGCTAGCTTCTAAAGTGAGTTCAGCCCATAACAAAGGGGCAGAGTTATTCCGTTAATTCATACACTTCATGTAAAATGAACCAATTTATTGGTTCACAATTGGATTTACCGCACTAGAATGCTTTTCAATCTGCCTTCAAAAAGTTAGGAGAATGTACATGCAAGATTGCAGTATCCAATACACATAACAAAGGGTCTGATTGTTACACTCCCTGGGTCTTGCAATAATTTCACTAGATAATAAGCAGTTTCAGTACTCTCCCGATCACAGAGATCACAAGGTCCACTTATGGGAGTAACCAGAAACTCTGAACCTGAAGGACTATTTAGTGCAGATTCAAAACTTGTAATAATCACTCTAGAAAATGAATCTTGCACCTTCAGCAGTCACATACTCATTCAGAAATATCTAAATACACCACAATCAGAAGTTAATTGTAAATAGCATTTTCATCCACACAATATAATCAGCCATTACCAGTTATTTCAAAGTCCAGCAGGAGGATTAGGTGGTCTGGAAGGCCAGAGGGCATAAGAAGAGAGGGCCGCCTGGGAGCACAGAGTGCTTAAGGTGTACACCACTCACAGAACAAATAGCCCAGGCAATGGACGTACCACAACAGACATAGCTACAGAGATCATTGCATGAGGAGGCTCAGGCTGTTCCATGAATTACTGCAAGGCCAACCAATCATCTACACTGCACTACCAGTTGCAATTAAGGTCAACGCAGCCCTCAAACGCCAAGCACCTTCAAGGTACCCACATGGAACATTTCAGAGGTCAATGGCCTGGATTTTGCGGTGGTAATGATGGCAAAACTGTTATGGTTCGCGAGATCTTTGTGGGCAGAGGTCAGCAGTGATCGCCGCTGACTGCAAATTTTGGGCCAATGATTTTTGTCACACACAGTCCTGCTAAGTCATGCCAAACACTCCACTACATGTTTCTCAGCCAGAAGCGGTAGCAGACCAGTCACCACAGATAGGGGGCAGGTGTTCAAGATGCTCATTGCCTGGATCTTCCAGTGAGTTCTACAATTAGGAACTCTAATTTCCTAGTGGACGTCCCAAAGTGCTTTACAGCCAATGAAGTACTTTTGACGTGAAGTCACTGTTGCAATGTGGGAAACGCGGTAGCCAATTTGCGCACAGCAAGCTCCCACAAACAGCAATGTGATAATGACCAGATAATCTGTTTTTGTTATGTGGATTGAGGGGTAACTATTGGCCAGGACACCGGGGATAACTCCCCTGCTCTTCTTCGAAATAGTGCCTTGGGATCTTTTACATCCATCTGAAAGAGCAGACGGGGCCTCGGTTTAACGTCCCATCCGAAAGACGGCACCTCCGACAGTGCATTGTGCACATTTTTGAGATTACTACCTTTGAGGTCCTATTTTTTAATTTACCTCCTAACTCCCTATATTCAGCTTTTAGGACCTCATCCCATTTTTTACCTATATCGTTGGTACCTATATGCACCACGACAACTGGCTGTTCACCCTCCCCCTCCAGAATGCCCTGCAGCCGCCCCGAGACATCCTTGACCCTTGCACCAGGGAGGCAACATACCATCCTGGTACCTCATTTGCGGCCGCAGAAACGCCTATCTATTCCCCTTACAATAGAATCCCCTATCACTATAGCTCTCCCGCTCTTTTTCCTCCCATCCTGTGCAGCAGGACCACCCATGGTGCCAGGAAGTTGGCTGCTGCTGCTGCCTTCCCCCAATAAGCCATCTCCCTCAACAATATCTGTTTGAGAGGGGGATGGCCACAGGGGGCACATGCACTACCTGCCTGCGCCTACTACTTTCACATAAATTCACAGAAACCCCACAATGCAGATAGAGGCCATTTCGGCCCATCGAGCCTGCACCGACACATATCCCACCCGATCCCCGTAACCCCTACACCAACACATATCCCACCCTATCCCCGTACTCTGCCTGGCGGTCACCCATTCCATTCCTGCCTGTGCAGCCTTTATCTGTGGTGTGACCAACTCATTAAATGTGCTATCTATGATGTCCTCAGCATCACGAATGCTCCAGTATGTATCCATTCGCAGCTCCAGCGCCGCATTATGGTCATATTTATGCTAATATATATGTACAAATGTATGTTGAAATGTTTAAGTGTCCTAATCCAAATTGTACGCTCTTGGGAGCCGCAAGCCTACATTTCGTTGTACTGCACTTGTGCACTAACAATGACAATAAAAGTTGATTTGATTTGATTTGATTTTGATTTGAATGCGGTCTGCCAGTAGCTGCAGCTGGATACACTTCCCGCACACATGGTCGTCAGTGAGACAGGAAGTGTCCCTGATTTCCCACATAGTGCAGGAGGAGCATGCCACGGGGCCAAGCTGTGCTGTCATGACTTACCCTTTAATTAATTAAAATTAAATTAAATCAAATCAATATCACCAATTACACTACAATTAAATGATATACTGTTTACGAGCACTCCCCGCTACACAACAGAGACCTTCCAAACTATAACCACAAAAATTAAGACCTTCTAAACTTTATAAACTATTAACCTTAACTGTCAAACTATAGAGTAGTATAAATACTCACCTGGCCGTTCTCACCCAATCAGCTGCTTCCTCTTGCCCGCGTAACTTTTTGAATCATGACATGGCTCTAGAACGCTGCCGCCAGTCTGTGAGATTGGTAAGCCTCTGAAAAAAGCCCGCGAAAGTGTGTTTAAATACTCACTGGCTTCTCCTAACACTGGGCCTCTGAAAAAAAGCCCGTGAAACTGAGTATAAGTACTCACCAGCTTCTCCCGACACTGGGCCTCTGAAAAAAAGCCGGCAAAACTGAGTATAAGTATTCACCGGCTTCTCCCGACACTGGGACTCCCTTGTATGTCTCAAGTTGTTTGAGACATACAAGAGGCCTGACATCTGTATCTGTGACTAACTGTGAGGTATCGAAAACAGTGGCAGGATTGTTCTGTGCACAGTTGCTGAAGGTTCACAGGTTTCTGTGATGGTGCCTACAATCACTTATACATGACAACGTGATGGCCCAGAAATACCATTGGCATTCCCATTGATAGACTGTTCCTGAGTTTCTCCATGCATGCCATGGCTGGAGCTCATTTCGTCATAAGACCCAATGATATGTCTAAATTTAGACCAGTGAGCCTCTGTGAAGTTTTTGACTTGCTCCCTGACGGTTGTATGCGACATTGTATAAGCCATCCTGGATTTATTCTTGGATATTAAAGCCCAGAGCACTGGTAAGCAGCTAATGAGTCATTTAGAAGGGTAGGCTAGATGGACCAATGCACGTGGAATTTCTGCGGGGCTTCTCTCTCTCCTGCCACAACTTTGATAGAAGAACGGCAGAAACCAAGAGAAACTACATAAATGGCTGTTTTTTTAATTCAGTCTCAGGATGTGGGTGTTGCAGACAAGGCCAGCATTAATTGTCAATACCTAGCTGCCCTGAGAAGGTGGTGGTGGGCCGCCTTCTTGAACCGCAGCAATTGCTCTTTGTAGCAGTTTGCCACAACTGAGTGGCTTGCTAGGCCACTCCAGAGGGCAGTTAAGAGTCTACCACATATAGACGAGACCAAGTAAGGGCAGCCAGTTTCCTTAACTAAAGGACAGTAGAAAACCAGTTTGATTTTCACAACAATCCTACAGCATCATGGTCACTTTTACTGCTATCAGCATATTTAATTTCCAAATTTTAAAAAACTGAATTCAAATGATCAAACTGGTAAAATGGGATACGAATTTATGTTCTCTGGATTATTAGTCCAAACCTCTGGATTACTAATGTAGTAATATAACCACTACACCCACAGTTTCTGCAGGGTTTCTGCCAAATTTACAGAAAGTAATTGGGAAAACTCTGCGGAAATTCTGCCCCACAGGCTTTTCGCGCCCAAAACATTACTGTGTTACACAGCAGAGGGAGAATTTATGAGTGATGCTACTACTTCTGTGTCTATGGCCTGCCTCACTGGAAGTGACATTGTTGTTGCTTCTGGCTCATTAGTAGATTGCAGCGCAGATAACCATATATCCTTCTCTTGCTGTAGGTGTAAATCCACATTCTGACTCAACGTGATTCATGGGTTGTAACATCCTCTTTTAGGAAATATGCCCACTAGGCTCTGTATTTCAAGGTAATGCACAAGGGCTATACTGCAACATGGACCTTAACCCTGAATCCTCAACAAGAACCTGTATTTCACGCCGTGCTGCCTCATCCTCATCACTAAATAATGAATGTGAAGTATCTGTATCTGAACTGCTGATTCAGACAGTTGGTGCTGTGGTGAATGCTACTCTGCAGCTCTACCCTGTACCTTTGCCATGTCTTGTGGAGGGTACGGTGAGGACATTATTTATAACTAAGCACATTGTGTTTCTACTATACATAATACATATTACAGAACATTTTGTTAAGTAGTCTTTGCACTTCTCCAAACTCCTGAGAACCAGCAGATTCCATGCTCTCCCCATCTCTATGAATTGCACTTTGAACTGCTAATGTGCTATCAAAGGCCTCTCATGCTACAGTTCATTACCTGTTTGTCTCCGTGCCTACTTCTGAGAGCACGTTTTACCATTAATCGTAAATAGTGTGAATATATATATACAGTATTTTAATTGCCTGGCATGACATTCATTCATTTGAGTGTGTGGGTACTTTATTCATATATTAAAAAAATTGTCACTTTATCCCCATATATGCCCATCCTCTTCACATTAAGAGTGGCTGATTTGTCAGTTGAAAGTTCATTCATTTGAGCGTGTGAATATTTTATTTATATATCTTTAAAAGTCCTACTTAAATTTAACCTCCACTTTTCTCCATATTAGTAGTTAAATTGACAGCTAGAAGTTCATTTGTTTGAGGTACTCTCTAAAGTTGCTCTGGTCAAGAGGATGGTGCATATGCACATACACATTTTATGGTGAGTTGTGCTGCTCACGAGGAACTCCTGTACCAATTGTCGACCTATTGGAGATTCAAACTTGTTAGCTATCTAATAACCACCTAGTGACTATCCTTCCTGGGGGAGGTGAGGTAAGTAAGGATTCTTTGGGGTCTAGGTGGCTCCAAGATGACAGTCCTGACAATGAAAAATTGGAACGAAGTCAACCTTCTGTGGCAGACTCGGTAACACGAACATACAGGCAATGACAGACAGGAAAAGGTGGAGGGTGGCGCTGTTAATTAATGATAGTATTAGCACAATAGAGAGGGATGACCTTAGTTCAAGAAACCAGGATGTAGAACCAGTTTGGGTAGAAATGAGAAATAATAAAGGCAAGAAGTCACTTGTGGGAGTGGTGTACAGGCCCCCTAACAGTAACAACATGGTAGGATGGAGTATAAAGGAAGAAATAATGGGAGTTTGTCAGAAAGGTATGGCAATAATCATGGGGGATTTTAATCTGCATATAGACTGAAAAAATCAGATGGGCAAAGGTAGCATAGATGAGGAGTTCATGGAATGTTTTTGGGGTAGTTTCTTACAACAGCACGTTCTGGAGCCAACCAGAGAGCAGGCTATACTAGGCCTGATATTATGCAATGAGATAGGATTAATTAATGACCTCATAGTGAAGGTGCCCCTAGGTAGCAGCGATCATAATATGATTGAATTTTACATTCAGTTTGAGAGAGAGAGAAGAGTGGGTCCAAGACTAGTATTTTAAACTTAAATAAGGGCAATTATGAGGGCATGAAAGCAGAGCTAGCTAAAGTGAACTGGCAAATTAGGTTAAGGGATAGGTCAATAGAGTTGCAGTGGCAGACATTTAAGGGGATATTTCAAAATACACAGAATATATACATTCCAATAAGAAAGAAAAATTCCAAGGGGAGGACCCACCATCTGTGGTTAACTAAAAAAGTTAAAGATAGTATTAAACTTAAAGAAAAAGCATATAATTGCGCAAAGATGGGTGGCAGGTCAGAAGATTGGACCGAATATAAAAAACAGCAAAGAATGACTAAAAGACTAAAAGTGGTTAGCACTGTTGCCTCACAGCGCCAGGGACCCGGGTTCGAATCCGGCCTCGGGTGACTGTCTGTGTGGAGTTTGCACATTCTCCCCATGTTTGCGTGGGTTTTCTCCGGGTGCTCCGGTTTCCTCCCACAGTCCAAAGATGTGCGGGTTAGGTTGATTGGCTATGATAAATTGACCCTTAGTGTTAGGGGGATTAAATACGTGGGGTTACGGGGATAGGGTGGGATATGTGTTGGTGTAGGGGTTACGGGGATCGGGTGGGATATGTGTCGGTGCAGGCTCGATGGGCCGAAATGGCCTCTATCTGCGCTGTGGGGTTTCTGTGGTTCTGTGTGGTTCTGAGAGAAAGCTGGCTAGAAATGTAAAAACAGATAGCAAGAGTTTCTATAGATATTTTAAAAAGAAAAAATTTAACAAGGTGAGCGTTGGTCCTATAAAAAGTGAGTCTGGGGAATTAATAATGGAAAATAAGGAGATGGCAGTTGAATTGAACAGATATTTTGCATCGGTCTTCACTATAGAAGATACAAGTAACATCCCAGAAATAGCTGTAAATCAGGAAATGGAAGGGAGGGAGGAACTCAAGAAAATTATAATCACCAAGGAAGTGGTACTGAGCAAATTGTTGGAGCTGCAGGCTGACAAGTCCCCGGGTCCTGATGGACTTCATCCTAGGATCTTAAAAAAAGTGGCTAGTGAGATAGTTGATGCGTTGGTTTTAATTTTCCAAAATTCCCTAGATTCAGGGAAGGTTCCATTAGATTGGAAAATAGTGAATGTAACTCCTTTATTCAAAAAGGGAGGGAGACAGAAAGCAGGAAACTACAGGCCAGTTAGCTTAACATCTGTCATAGGGAAGATGTTAGAAGCTATTATTAAAGACGTTATAGCAGGGCATTTAGAAAAGTTCAAAGTAATCAGGCAGAGTCAACATGGTTTTATGCAAGGGAAATCATGTTTAACCAATTTATTGGAGTTCTTTGAGGAAGTAACATGTGCTGTGGATAAAGGGGAACCGGTGGATGTACTGTACTTAGATTTCCAGAAGGCATTTGATAAAATGCCACATCAAAGGTTATTGTGGAAAATAAAAGCTCATGGTGTAGGGGGTAACATATTGGCATGGATAGAAGATTGGCTAGCTAACAGGAAATAGAGAGTAGGCATAAATGGATCATTTTCTGATTGGCAAGATGCAAGTGGTGTGCCACAGGGATCAGTGCTGGGGCCTCAACTTTTTACAATTTATATAAATGACTTGGATGAAGGAACCGAAGGTATGGTTGCTAAATTTGCTGATGACACAAAGATAGGTAGGAAAGTAAATTGTGAAGAGGACATAAGGAGGCTACAAAGGGATATAGATAAGTTAAGTGAGTGGGCAAAGATCTGGCAAATGGAGTATAATGTGGGAAAATGTGAAGTTGTCCATTTTGGCAGGAAGAACCAAGAAGAAGCATATTATCTAAATGGTGAGAGGTTGCAGAGCTCTGAGATGTAGCGGGATCTGGGTGTCCTAGTGCATGAATCGCAAAAGGTTACTATGCAGGTACAGCAAGTAATTAGGAAAGCTAATAGAATGTTATTGTTTATTGCGAGGGGAATTGAATACAAAAGTAGGGAGGTTATGCTTCAGTTATACAGGGCATTGGTGAGACCACATCTGGAGTACTGTGTATTGGTCTCCTTATTTAAGGAAGGATGTAAATGAGTTGGAAGCAGTTCAGAGAAGGTTTACTAGACTAATACCTGGAATGGGCGGGTTGTCTTATGAGGAAAGGTTGGACATACTAGGCTTGCATCCGCTGGAGTTTAGAAGAATAAGAGGTGACTTGATTGAAACATATAAGGGGAAAAATTCAGTTGGTTTGCACCTCCCGTTAGCACCTTAAGAGGGCGCTAATGGAGTGCAAAGCAACTAGCGCCCGAGCGAGGCAATATCTGCGCCTCTCGTGGAATTGACCGGACATTTTGCAGCGGCGCTAAACAATACCGCTCGATCTCCTGCGCATGCAGATCTTGACGCCATTCGAGTGTGCATGCCCTTGGGGCGCCCCGGAATGGAAATTGAGTGGCTCCCCCCTCCTTTCCGCCTGGCGCAACCAACAATGGGTAGACTGGAATGCTTCCACTGTGGGGCTGAGGGGGGGTGCTATTTAAAGGGGGCCTCTTCCTGGCTTTTTCTGTGGTAGACATTTTTGCACCACTCGTTCTGAGAGAGAGAGAGAGAGAGAGATTTTGAGAGAGAGAAAGAGAGACTTCTGCATTGAGTCAACGCTATGTGAAGTAGTTTTGGCTTCTGACCATAACTTTGCAGGTACTTTGGTTTTGACCTTCATTACTTTGATTGCCAAGATACTATGGGGGCTGCACTGATTGGGGGCGTCGACCTGCACCAGCAGATTCGGAGGGCACAGAGACACAGAGAGAGAGTAGCAATCATGGCCAGATGGAGGAGGGTCAACAGGCCTCTGTACAGGAGACCTTACCCTCCCAGGGAATTTCACCAACAATTCTCCATTAATATGTCTGAGGAGCAGTGTTTGCGAAGGCTACGCTTCAGCAAGGAGGTGGTCACTGAGCTCTGCCACCTGCTGCAGCCAGATCTGCAGCCTCAACTGAGGAGCAGGACATCTGTCGGTGGCAGTGAAGATAACAGTGGCTCTCAACTTTTATGCCACCGCTCATTTCAATCAGCTATTGGGGACATTGCCAATATCTCCCAGTTTGCGGTCCATTGCTGCATCCATCAGGTCACAAATGCCCTCTATAAAAGGAGAAGAGAGTACATCTCTTTCCCCATGACCCCGGACAAGAAGCAAGAACGCGCAATGGGCTTTGCTAGGATAGCGGCCTTCCCCATGGTGCAGGACGCCATTGACTGCACGCATGTGGCTTTGCGTGCTCTGCATGAGAATGCAGAGGATTTCCGCAACCGAAAGGGCTTCCATTCCTTCAACATGCAGTTGGTCTGTGACCACAGACAGCTGATACTCGCTGTCAATGCCTGCTATCCTGGCAGCAGCCACGATGCATACATCCTGTGCCAAACTACTGTGGCAGAACTTTTCCAGGCACCGCATCACCCAGGTGGTTGGCTTCTCGGGGACAAGGGATATCCACTGTGCACCTGGCTGATGACACCGCTCCGTACGCCCAAAACTCCTGCTGAGCTGCGGTACAACGAGAGCCATCAAGCTACCAGGAACATCGTTGAGCACATAATCGGCGTGCTCAAGCAACGGTTCCGCTGTCTGGACCATTCTGGAGGAGCCCTACAGTACTCACCTGAGCAAGTCTCCCACTTCGTTGTTGTGTGCTGCATGCTGCATAACCTTGCAATCCTCAGGACCCAGCCAATGCCACCAGGCCTTGGAGCACCACCAGAGGAGGAGGAGGAAGGGGAGGAGGATGATCATCAGCAGCACCAAGGCGGGAGGGAGGCACACAATGTAGAAAATGGAAGGGCCGTCCGTCAACGGCTGATAGCAAGCTGCTTCTAGGCTCCTGCTGAGGAAATGGCTTCTGCCATTGAGGACAACATGAATGAAACCAATCCGCAACCCCAAGCCGGCCAAGGCAACAATGATAGCAAAGATCAAACATGTATATTTTGAATACAAAAACGTATTTATTTTACAAACTCTGTGTGTGTCATTTCCGCATGACAAACTAATAGAAAGAAACACAAAAAAAAGTCATTAACATAACTGGTTCTCACAACCTGGAGATAATGTCCAAAACAGTTAAAAACATTTGACCACAAACCTCGGCCTTTAATAAAAATGAACAACATTTTGTCACACCTCCTGCTTTTTGCCCTTCGAGGGTGATCTCCTTCCCTTGCGCACTTGCCCCCTTCCCACCCTACTGCTCCTCCGTAATGAGACCCCAGTGGCTGCAGCAAGGCTGGTGGAAGGATGCTGATTGTCACAACCTGAGACTGCAGATGCCCTTGAAGGACAGCCTCGACCAGCTCTGGACCTGGAGGGCCCGGCTGCTGACAGCACCAACTCTGCATGGGCGGCAGCAGTCTGTCCTACAGGCGGTGGCAAGTGCAGTGGAGAAGTGACAGTGGTGGCAGCAGGAATGCTGTCATCTTGAGAGCGGACAGCAATTCCCTGCTCGACCGACACACTGGCACTCCCACGGGGCAGCACTTCAGCATCCGGAGCAATCTGCTGAAGCATAGATTGCTGGCCTGCTGCGGCGCGGTGAGAGCCCCGGGGAAATGTGTCCAAACCAGCGAGGATAGCAGTAGTCAGTGCTCGCGTGGCCTGAATCTGAGTCTGCATGAGAGCAGTCAGAGATGGGGTCATGGCAGCCAGTGACTGAATTGCAGCACTAAGCATTTACGTGGCATCCGCCTGTGCTACAGCGAAGTGCTCCACACTTCTTGCCAGTGATTCAATTGGATTCGGGCACCCTTCCCACTGCACCCATGAGCTCCGTGTGCATGTCCAACACCTGGGTGTTCATTTCAGCAATGAGCTGCTCCTCCTCTGCTTCCAGTGCAGCAGGACTCGCTGGCATACTCTCCCTCCGGGGAGAAGGCCCCCGAGCTTCCCTACACCCATCACGTTGCTGCAGCCCGCTGGGTCCTGGAGCTTCACCCTCATCAGACCCTTCCACCCTGCTCCCTTCCAGGGAAGGCGTGTTCCCAGTGTGGGCATGGGCTTCCTCGGGAGAGGGTGGCGCTGATGCTCCGGCTTCCTCTTGCTCCTCGCCTGCAACTTCACTCCCACTGCAGCTTGAGGGCCCGTCTCCTCAGCTGGTGAATCACCATCTGAAAGCAGGGAGGTACAAGCGTGGCTTTAGTGTGAGGACAGGGTGGCAGTAAGGGAAGAATGAGTGCAGCGATTTAATAAGTTGGATTGAAAGTGTCAAAGGCTGGTGTTGTGAGGGACAAGTGGAAGGAGAGAGGACAAAATGGTGATGACCTTACCATTGATGTCCAGAACGGGGTCGGCGTCTCCAGTGGCGACGGGACCGATCACTCAGCTTGCCACAATCCTGTGGACGCGCACCTCAAGATCGCTGAGGGGTTGCAGCTGAGGCCACCCTCCACCCGTCCGTTGCTGCTGTCTCCTATTATGAGATAGCTTGACCTGCAAGAAAAAGGATGGCGTCTGAGTAAATATACAGCTATGGTCTTGCCTGAAGTGCCTCCCATAGTTGAATAGCCCTTACTGTATGCAGCCATGGTCTAGCCTGATGTGCCTCCCATAGTTGAATAGCCCTTACTGTATAGAGCCATGGTCTCGCCTGATGTGCTTCCCATTGTTGAATAGCCCTTACTGTATGCAAAGTGTGGAATGTGCGTGTGTGTTTTATGAGAGGGCCATAGGTGTTGGATGAGTGTTGGGCATTAGGGTTTTAAGACCCTCTGCCATAGAGTGAGTTTGAGATGGAGGGATGGAGAGGTATTGAAAAAAAGCCACTCACCCTGACGACCCGAGTGAGGTCGTTGAACTTTTTCCTACATTGGATATGGGTCCTAGGCACCATGCTCCTGGAGGAGACGCTCTGTGCCACCTCCCTCCACACTCTTCTGTAATCGCGCGGCAAAGGCCTCCTGCCACTCTCTGGGTACAGTATAAATCTTCTGCGCTCCACCGTGCCAACCAGAGCCTCCAAGGCCCGCTCGTTGAAGCGCTGTGCTCGCTCCCTGGCCCTCTCCATAGTCCTTGGCTGCAAGATTTAGCCACAAGTCTGTCCAGGCCGGGATTCAAGGCTGCAATGAGCAGGGTGTGGCTGGAGAGCAAGATCGACCCTCCCCTTTAAGAACTGGCCGGCACCAGTGTGTCTGTGCTCAATCGCTAACTGACAGCACCTGCGCTGCGCCCGCGCACTGAGGTAGCGCCTCGCTCCTTGGCCTTTGCGCCTTAAGACAGGTGTGAAGCGCCTGATTTAGCGCTCCAATCACCTCCAGGGGCGATAAAAGCGAAGTTTGCCTTAGGAGGCGATAATTAGCGTCAGGCGCTAAATTTTGCGCACGGCCGATAACGGCGCCCCAAACGGGGCAAAACTGAATTTCTCCCCCATAAGATCCAGAGGGGTCTGGACAGGGTGGATGTGGAGAGGATGTTTCCTCTTGTGGGAGAATCTAGAACTAGGGGTCACTGTTTAAAAATAAGGGATCGCCCATTTAAGAAAGAGATGAGGAGAAACTTTTTCTCACAGAGGGTCGTGAATCTTTGGAATCTCTTCCTCAGAGGGCGGTGGAAGCAGAGTCTTTGAATATTTTTAAGGCAGAGGTAGATAGATTCTTGGTAAGCAAGAGGGTGAAAGGTTATCGGGGGTAGGCGGGAATGTGGAGTAATCGGATTAGCCATGATCTTATTGAATGGCGGAGCAGGCTCGAAGGGCCGAGTGGCCTACTCCTGCTCCTAATTCGTATACATATGTACATATGGTCCATCCAGACTGTCCCACACAATTGAGCATCACAAGAAACACTCCCGATCTCACCCAAAACCATGTGATTTCCTGGAAGAGGCAAAAAAAAAGATAAAAACCAAAGCTACTATGGGGGGAAAAATCTGGGAAATTCCTCTCCGATCCCCTTAGGCAATTGAAACTAGTCCAGGAGATCACTCTGCCGCTGATAATTCTATTGAGTACCTAATTTTTGTATGAGGTGATCTCCGCCCCAGCGAGATACAGGTCCAGCTCTCGCTTGAAGGAATTCAGCGAATCAGCGTCCACCAGACGAGCCGGGAGCATGTTCTAGAGGCCCACTATTCTCTGGGAAAATCTGATTTCTAAGCCAATCAGGTCCATGTTACTCCAGGGAACGGCTGATGAATGAAAAGCCAGGTTGGCTTATTAATGGGACCTGGAGGCATAAATCTGCAACTGAGTGTTGAGATTCCAGTTGACTCCAGATATTCCTGCAATAGATTGTTCCTAATTTCATAAGCAACGGGAAATTTACCAGTTCTGTGTGTTGATAAACAGTTCAGTTTGAGCTTTATAGGGGGAAAATTCAGTTGCTTTGCGCCTCCTGTTAGCGCCCTATAAAGCCCTAAGAGGGCGCTAACGGGGCACAAAGCAACTGGCGCCCGGGCGTGAGGCCCCCAACACCTCCAACAAAATTCAGCGGGAGATTAGCAGCGGCGCTAACCATTAGCGCCCCGCTGTGCTGCGCCACTGGCGATGATGTAATTGCCGTGCGCAGCGCCCCGCTCACCATCTTCGGTAGCACCCCCTGACTTACCGCCAGATGCTATGTCTGACGGGATCAGAGGGGCCTACCTGCGGCCGGAGCAGTGCTATTTAAAGGCGAGAAGCCGGGCAGCCATTTGTGTTGCTGGCTGCCGGCCAGCACCTGCCTCCGCTCCTGTCCCCGGCCTCCTGACCCGCCCCCTCCCCCCCGCGGAGTGCCGGCTGCGCTCCATGAGCCCGGCACTTCTCTTGAGTGCTGGGCTCTTTTGCCGGCACTACGAGCCCCGGTAGCCCAGCTGGGCCCCGGGTCGCGCTGCACAAGGCCCTTCCCCTTTAAGAAGGGGAGGAAGGCCTGCAATACCACAGCGCAACATGCCGCAGTGCATGGCGCTGTGGCACGTAGCGCCGCGATATTCCCTCGCAGCATCCCAAGAGGGAGGCGGGGCGTTTCTAGTAGCGCCCCGCTTCCCTCTTTGGGCGCTACCACTCAATTCCAGCCACGAGGGCATTAAAAGTAGTGCCCTGGTGAAGTTAGCACCCCAAAGGGAGCGCGACTCAATTTCTCCTCCAATAATCTCTAGAAATACATCTGCACACACGTAACTGTCCCTAAGCCTTGGCTGTTGCCAACATGAACCTGCGCTTTTTTTAAATTCATCCACGGGATGTGGGCGTCACTGGCAAGGCCAGCATTTATTGCCCATCCCTAATTGCCCTTCAGAAGGTGGTGGTGAGCCACCTTCTTGAACCGCTGCAGTCCATGTGGTGAAGGTACTCCCACAGTGCTGTTAGGGAGGGAGTTCCAGGATTATGAATCAGCGACGATGAAGGAACGGCGATATATTTCCAAGTTAGGATGGTGTGTGACTTGGAAGGGGAACTTGGAGGTGATGGTGTTCCCATGCGCCTGCTGCCCTTGTCCTTCCAGGTGGTAGAGGTCACGGGTTTGGGAGGTGCTGCTGAAGAAGCCTTGGCGAGTGCATTCTCTGGACTTAGATAAAAGGGGTATATTCAAATGGCAGAGTGCAAATGGAAACTCTACCTTGGTTTGAAGATGACTAAACATGGTGATGGGTTTCCAAACATACCGGCACCAGCTGATCAATAAAGAGTAACTCTTGCATACCTCCAGCACAAAGTTGGTGCTTTAAAGTAAATTAAGCCGTGGGGTAGGACATTAAATCCGCCCACTACTGTTGTCTGTATATTTTCAAGAACGCCCATTATTTTGAGGCACCAGTTGCAGTTAAAAAAAACACAGAAATGTAGATCTTTTTAGTATTATGACAGAACTTTTTTGCTGTAAACTGCTCTCTAACTATAAAAGTAGGTACTACATTATGAATCTTTATAGCCTTTTGCACTAGTAAAGGACTGCACTGGCTTACAATAAGCTTCATGCAATTTTTAATAGGTTCAGTAATGAGGGTACGTCAAGTGATTCATTGCTGTACACCTGAGCCTGCAGTTCCTTTCCCTCTCCCTTATTACTGCTTTGTACACAATTCTCTGGCAAATTGGGCAATGGGAATGCTTGGGAGAAAATGCTTGAAATTATCCTGATGCTTTACAGATGTGCTGAGCTATTGACAATTGGTTCCCTTGAGGCTGGTTATATAGATTGCCCTTATGTTAAATGCATGAGAGTCAGCTCCCTAACGCTTCAGCAAGTTTGTCAAGTGAGTAGTTAAGCCATACAGACGAGTAAAGACCCAGGTTCAATCCCTGGTCTGTGATGAGTTAGCGGATCTCAGCTGGGGGATGCTGTAATTGGCTTCAGAGTGTTTATGTTAGGGTTGGGAATATCAGCTAAGGTTCCCTTTCTTAATTACTATCTAGCAAATGCTGTTAGTGTGCCTCTATGGACATCAAGAGAGGGTGGGCTTGTGTGTGATGGCTCCTGATGTTGGAGAAACAACAGACGCTTAAGATAAATGGGCAAGAGGGACAAAAAAGAATTTTTAGAAAATGATCGGAGTCAGCTGGGTCTGATATAGCCCCCTTGTTATAATGAGATGTACTGAAACAGAGGGGAGATAGTGGCATATCCTTGGAAAAGCCTAACCCCATATGAACTGTGTTTGGGCCTGCACAGTTATGCTGCAGAAAGAGTGTCCTTTTGCCAGCCTATAAAGTTACATTTTAAAAACTGAATCAGGCGCAGCTGATAATTGCTTGATTCCTGTCAGTGTGACTAAGCACATAAGAACATAAGAAGTAGGAGCAGGAGTAGGCCATTCGGCCCTTCGAGCCTGCTCCACCATTCAATGAGATCATGGCTGATCTTCTGCCTCAATTCCATTCACCGGCCCTATCGCCATATCCCTTGATGCCCTTACTAGTCAGAAATTTATCGACTTCTGTTTTGAATATACCAAATGACTGAGCCTCCACAGCCCTCTGGGGTAGAGAATTCCAAAGATTCACCACCCTCTGTGCGAAGAAATTTCTTCTCATCTCAGTCATGAATGGCCTACCCTTTATCCTGAGGCTGTGGCCCCTGGTTCTAAACTCCCCAGCCAAGGGAAACATTCTCCCAGCATCCACCCTATCAAGCCTTTAATAATTTTGTATGCATCAATGAGATCCCCTCTCATTCTTCTGAATTCAAGAGAATACAGGCCTAGTTTACTCAATCTCTTCTCATACGACAGTCCCACCATCCCAGGAATCAATCTCGTAAACCTTCGTTGCACTCCCTCTATGGCAAGTGTATCCTTCCTTAGGTAAGGAGACCAAAATTGTACACAGTACTCCAGGTGTGGTCTCACCAAGACTTCTTTACTCCTATACTCAAATCCTCTTGTAATGAAGGCCAGGATACCATTTGCCTTCCTAATGACTTGCTGCACCTGCATTCACTTTCAGTGACTCATGTACAAGGACACCCAGGGCCTGGCCAAGAAAGCCATTAATTGGTCCAGGCAGCGGGCGGTCGAGGGGGTCGTCCGACCGGATTGCCTCCCCCTCTTCCGTGGCCATGTTCGCGCCCGGGTGGCCCTAGAGATGGAGCACGCGGTGTCCGCCGGCGCGCTCGAGCTTTTGCGTGACCGGTGGGCGCCGCGGGGACTGGAGTGCATAATTAGTTTAAATAATCAAATTTTAATTTGAGGGGTTAAGGTTTATTTAAAGGGGTATTTGATTTTTAGTTACAGTTTACTTGTTGAACAAAAAGAAAACAAGGACACCCAGGTCCCTTTGAGCATCTACATTCCCCAATCTTTCACCATTTAGGAAATACTCTACCTTTCTGTTTTTTCTACCAAAGTGGATAACTTCACATTTATCCACATTATAATCCATCTGCCACGTTCTCGCCCACTCACTGAGCCTGTCGAGATCCCCTTGAAGCCTCTTCGCAACTGACACTGCCACCTAGCTTTGTCTCATCAGCAAATTTGGAAATGTTACATTTAGTCCTCTCATCCAAATCATTGATATAGTTTGTGAATAGCACCGATCCTTGCGGTACCCCACTAGTCACAGCCTGCCATCCTGAAAAAGATCTGTTTATCCCTACTTTTTGTTTTCAGTCTGTTAACCAATTCTCAATCCATGCTAGTATATTACCCCCAATTCCATGTGCCCTAATTTTGTTCACATTTTGTTCAGCAAAGATCATTTGGGTGTATCTCTGTAGATCAAACTGAACCCTCTGCTAGTTTTTAGGATTGTTCAATTGAATGCAAATATATATATTTATTATTGAAACATTTTGTGAAAGAAAGATGCAAAGAAAGAAAGACTTACATTTCTATAGCGCGTTTCACGACCACTGGACGTCCCAAAGTGCTTTACAGCCAATGAAGTACTTTTTGAAATGTAGTCACTGTTGTACTGTGGGAAACGCGGCAACCAATTTGTGCACAGCAAGCTCCCACGGACAGCAATGTGATAATGACCAGATAACCTGTTTTAGTGACGTTGATTGAGGGATAAATATTGGCCAGGACACCGGTGATAACTTCCCTGCTCTTCTTCGAAATAGTGCCATGGGATCTTTTATGTCCACCTGAGAGGGCAGACAGGGCCTCGGTATAACGTCCCACCTGAAAGGTGGCACCTCTAACAGTGCAACACACCCTCATTACTACACTGGAGTATCGGCCTAGATTTTCGTGCTCAAGTCTCTAGAATGGGACTTGAACCCACAACCTTCTGACTCAGCCACAGCTGACAGATAACCCATTATCCACCATTCACTCCCCACCCCTTCCCACAAGATGAAGGAATGGTTTCAAATACATTTTCTTACCATGGCTATGGTGGTTTGTGGAGATAATGCATAACATTACATCTATCCCAACATGTACAGCACATAATAACTTATTAAATGCTACAACCACCAGTCTGTAAAGCACCATGCTTCTTAAGCTCAGACAACACTGTGTCTACCTCTCAGCCCAAACCTCGTGAACCAAAATGACAACTAAAATCACCCATAGAAAAATAACATTTTCCACTCTTGCCTATCGCAAGCCTGGTCGATTAGGCCTGTATTCACTCGGGTTTAGAAGAATGAGATGGGATCTCATTGAAACAAATAAAATTCAGACAGGGCTAGACAGACTGGATGCAGGGAGGATGTTTCCCCTGGCTGGGGGGTCTAGAATGAGGGGTCACAGTCTCAGGATACGGGATAGGACATTTAGGACTGAGATGGGGAGAAATTTCTTCACTCAGAGGGTGGTGAAGCTGTGGAATTCTCTGCCACAGAAGGCTGTGGAGGCCAAGTCACTGTGTGGCGTACCGATCACAGAAAGGACACAATCCGCTTTTCGGTCCGTAGACTATAAATCAGGCGTCATGCCTTTAAGAAGGATCACACCTTTAAGAAACTCGATCTGCAACATAGTTAAGCCCAGAGCGGGGGAGGAGCAGTCGAAGCTGTGGACTGAGTAAAGGCAGTCGGACTTGGTGTAGGCTCTGATGCCATTTTGTGTTCAACATGCAGTCTCAACAATTAAACCTTTTCTGTTGAACCTCTCCGAGTTCAGTATTTTTTGCTAAGAGTACGTAGACTCCTACATTGGTGACCCCGATGCTCAGGACGACTCCTAAGCATAACCATGGCTGACACAAACGCAGTTTCTGTGAAGCTGCCGGAGTTCTGGGAGAACCTAGCCACCGCCTGGTTCCTTCAAGCCGAATCGCAATTCCGACTCCGCGGCATCACCGCCGACGCAACCATGTACGACTACCTCCTCGCCTCCCTGGGCAGCTCCACAATCACGAAAGTCTGGACAACACTACAAAACCCTTCGGAGGAAGGCAAGTACGCACATCTCAAGGCCGCGCTCCTTAAAAAATTCACAGCCTCCCAATTTTTGCGCAACTGCCACCTCCTCGACCTCCCGGGCCTCGGTGACTCCACGCCATCAGACTTGCTCTCACACATGCTTGCTCTGACCGACGAGAAACCGCCCGGCTTCCTCTTCCGCATGCTCTTTATCCGCCAACTACCTCCCAGCATCTGCCCGGCGATCGTGGCGTCCAGCCTCACGGACCTCGAGGCCCTGGCCGGCGAAGCCGATAAGCTCCTGTCCGCCGGCTCCAACCACGCCGTCACCCCCGACCTGGCCTCCGCAGCGTCGGCGCGCGCTCCACCCTCTATTGCGCGGCCACACAGCTCGGCCACGAGGCCCCCCAGGCCCCCACGTCCCTCAAGCCCTCCGACCCAGGGCTACTGCTACTTCCATACCCGGTTCGGCGCACGGGCACGCCGCTGCAGCCATCCCTGCACGTTTCCAACCGCCCGCACACCGGCCTACACGATGGCCGTGGGGCAAGCAGGCACGCTGCTGTACGTTACGGACAGCGCCTCCGGACGCCGTTTCCTATGCGACACGGGTGCGCAGCGCAGCATCATCCCCGCGTCCGCCCTCGAGATCCAGCGAGGCGGCCGCAGCCCTGCGCTGGCTGCCGCCAACGGCACCGACATCCAGACGTACGGCACCCGCACCGTCACCATCGACCTCGCAGGCTGGCGCTACCACTGGGAGTTTATCACCGCCAAGGTGCTCTCCCCGCTCCTCGGTGCGGATTTCCTGTGCGCCCACGGCCTGTTGGTCGACATGCCTCGGCGCCGCCTCGTGGACATGAACACCATGTCACCTATCCCGGGCGCCATGGCAACCCCCCAACCCGCCAAAATGGCGTGGCAGTGCCGCGCCCGCTCAACGGACGACTACTCAGCACTCCTGGCTGAGTTCCCAGCCCTCACCAACCCGACCTTCTCCGCGAAAGTTGCTAAGTACGGGGTAGAACACTTCATCCCCACCACAGGCCCACCAGTGTATGCCCACGCCCGCAGGCTGGACCCGGCCAAGCTGGAGATCGCGCGGGCCGAGTTCGCCACAATGGAACAGCTCGGCATCATCCGCCGCTCCAACAGCCCCTGGGCCTCCCCACTCCACATCGTCACCAAACCCGACGGGGGATGGTGCCCCTGCAGGAACTACCGGCGCCTAAACGACGCCGGATCGGTACTCCATACCGCACATTCAAGACTTCTCGGCTAGACTAGCCGGCCGCTCAGTCTTCTCCAAAGTCGACCTGGTGCGCGGTTACCATCAGGTGCCAGTCCACCCCACGAACGTTCCCAAGACGGCCATAATCACCCCTTTTGGGCTATTCGAGTTCCTCCGACTGCCCTTCGGCCTCAAAAACGCGGCCCAGGCCTTCCAGCGGCTCATGGACTCGGTCCTCCGGGACCTGAAGTTCCTCTTTGTCTACCTGGATGACATCCTGGTAGCTAGTTCCTCCAAGCAGGAACACATCGAGCACCTCCGCACCCTGTTCCAGCGGCTCAGTGAGCACGGGCTCATCATCAGCCCAGCCAAGTGCCAATTCGGCCTCAGCAGGATCGAATTCCTCAGCCACCACATCACGCAGGACAGAGCCATTCCCCTGCCCGCCAAGGTGCAAGCCGTCCAGCAGTTCCCCCGGCCTACCACCATCAAAGGCCTCCAGGAGTTCTTGGGGATGATCAACTTTTACAACCGCTTCATTCCCGGAGCGGCCTCCCTCATGCGGCCCCTATACGAAGCCCTCCGGGGTAAGAAAGACAGAATGGCGATCGAGTGGTCGGCGGACATGTTGACCGCTTTCGACTCGACCAAAAAGGCGCTCGCCGACGCCACCATGCTCGCTCACCCACAGCCCAACGCCAGGGTGGCCCTCACCACGGACGCCTCCAACCACGCGGTCGGCGCCGTGTACGAACAGTGGGTCGACGGGGCCTAGCAACCGCTGGCCTTTTTCAGCCGCCAACTGCGCCCCCCGGAGGCCAAATACAGCACCTTTGACCGCGAGCTCCTCGCACTGTACCTGGCAGTCCGCCATTTTAGATTTCTTCTGGAGGGCCACCCCTTCACCGCGTTTGTCGACCACAAACCCCTAACATTCGCGATGGCGAAATCTGCGGACCCGTGGTCAGCCAGGCAACAATGCCAGCTCGCCACGATGTCCGAATTCACCACAGACATCCGGCACGTCTCCAGTCGAGACAACTTGGTGACCGACTGCCTATCCCACCCCGCCGTCCACGGCGCCCACCTGGCAGTGGACTATGCTCAACTGGCAGTGGAGCAACGCACCGACCCCTATCTGCTCTCCGCACCCACAACCCTCCCAGGGCTGCGACTGACCGACGTCGCCTGCGGCCCATCCGCCATCACAGTCAAATGCGACACCTCCTTGGCGCAACCCCGCCCCGCAGTCCCGGCGTCCTGGCGAAAACGGGTGTTCGACATCGTCCACGGCCTCTCACACCGCGGCACCCGTGCGTCCATTAGACTGGTGGCCAACTGATTTGTCTGGCGCGGCCTGCGCAAAGATGTGCGCGTCTGGTCCAGATCCTGCATAGCTTGCCAGCGTGCCAAAATCCACCAGCACGTCAAAGCCCCACTTGAGGAGTTCACCGTGCCAGAAAGAAGGTTTGACCACGTCCACATCGACCTCGTCAGCCCCCTGCTGCCATCACAAGGTCACACGCACCTGCTGACAATCGTGGACCGTACCACCCGCTGGCCCGAGGCCATTCCACTGACGTCCACCACCACCGCCGACATCGCGAGGGCGTTCATCGGTACCTGGGTCGCTCGGTTCGGCGTCCCCTCCGACATGACGTCGGATAGAGGGCCAAAGTTCACCTCTGATCTGTGGGCCGCCATCGCCCGAAACCTCGGGGTGGCCGTTCACCATGGCTTACCACCCCCAAGCCAACGGACTGTGCGAGCGATTCCACAGGTCCATGAAGGCGTCCCTCCGTGCCAGCCTCGAGGACGAGGCTTGGATCGACCGCCTCCCGTGGGTGCTACTTGGCCTACGCTCCGCGGTCAAGGAAGACCTGCAAGCCTCGGCGGCGGAACTCGTGTACGGCCAGCCGCTGCGCGTACCCGGAGAGTTCCTGCCCACCGCCACGACCCCCTGGTCGGCTGACCAGCAACGCCGCGCTTTTGCCAACCGAGCACAACAGTTTGCTCCGGTACCCACCGGCCAGCACGGCGAACCAGCAACCCGCGTACCACCTAGCCTGCACATGGCCAAATTTGTTTTCGTGCGCCATGACGCCCACCGAGGACCTCTACGACCCCCATACGACGGACCCTACAAGGTACTCCAGACGGGGAACAAGTTCTTCCTCCTCGAAGTGGGCGGCAGAACTGACAAGGTGTCGGTCGACCGGCTCAAGCTGGCGCACCTAGAGCCTGACGAACCCGTTCAAGTGGGCCAACCCCCACCACGGGGCAGACCGCCTAAGAGCCCGACGCGTCCGACCGCCCCGCTCCCGACACCAACCGCCAAGAGCCGTTCCGGCCGTGCCATCAAGCCGCCACGCCGGTTCGTATACTCCCTACTAGCGGATTCTGGGGGGAGCTGTGTGGCGTACCGATCACAGAAAGGACACAATCCGCTTTTCGGTCCGTAGACTATAAATCAGGCGTCATGCCTTTAAGAAGGATCACACCTTTAAGAAACTCGATCTGCAACATAGTTAAGCCCAGAGCGGGGGAGGAGCAGTCGAAGCTGTGGACTGAGTAAAGGCAGTCGGACTTGGTGTAGGCTCTGACGCCATTTTGTGTTCAACATGAAGTCTCAACAATTAAACCTTTTCTGTTGAACCTCTCCGAGTTCAGTATTTTTTGCTAGGAGTACATAAACTCCTACAACTGAATATATTTAAGAAGGAGAAAGATAGATCTCTAGACGCAAAAGGTGTTAAGGGGTATGGGGAGAGAGCGGGAATATGGTATTGAGATAGAAAATCAGCCATGATCATATTGAATGGTGGAGCAGACTCGAAGGGCCGAATGGCCTACTCCTGCTCCTATTTTTCTATGTTCTATGGTCCTCATGTAGTCCAAGTCTCTTTTTATGTCTTCTGATTATAGGCCAGCAGTACGTGTGTCATGGACTTTCTGCTTACTGCCTTTCTCTATACTAATCTTCATAGTTTATACGCGCACATTGAAAAATAGTAATTGATACCTTGGCACGAGTTCTATGTAGAATAATGGATACCTAGAAGTGAATTTTGCAAAGAATAATATACTTGTCAATGAGTTGAATTCTGAATAACATGTCAGGACTGAATTATGCAGAGACTAATCGGAGTGGATTATACAAAAATGAATGGATTAATTAATTGAGCTATAGAAAAAGTAATGGTTACCTGGGAGAGTTAGTAAATAATGGTGGATATCTGGGCATTATTCCCTCTGAGTTTTCACAAGCATTATTTTTTTCTTCATCTATTGACACATAACAACAGATCATCAGCCTCACTGCCTATTGGGAAATATATGCTCATATTTGAAATAAAAACAGATTCCACAAACTGGAAATTTTAACCTTCAGTTGATCAATTCAGTTATGTTTATTCAGGTATGGTCTTTGTGCTCCTTGCTTCAATTTGTTAACAATTTTCAAGTTGTTCACATGTAATCTCTCCATTGTTTTCAATATTTGTGACTACTCTCCGCATTGCTACTTGCAACAATGAATACACTTGCTATTGAAAATACAATAACCATGCTACTGATTTAAATTCCAAATGTATTTTTCCCTTTCCTAAGAGAAATGGGTTCTTGCATTCAATATCAAACCATGGGCTTTAGGCCAAGAGGCCTCCTCTTGGTTTGAAAAACAAGTTGATTCAATAAGGGACAGCAGTGGGTTGCAACTGAAAAATCTTTTAAAGCTCTAAGCTTCTCTCAGTGTACTTCTAGTTGAATTACTGAATAACTCAGGGTATGTAAAAAAAAATACCTGTTTATTTCCTCTTCAGCTTTCTGACCTCCTGAACATGCTGGCTCATTCTGGGGTATCCTTCCATGGTTAAGAGATTCCCTTTGATATGTTGCCCAATGACCATTTCACAACCTCAGGACATCCCAAAACGCTTTGCAGTTGAAGTACTTTTGAAGTGTAGTCCCTGTTGTAACGTAAGAAATGCGGCAGCCAATTTACGCACAGGAATGTTCCGCTAACAGCAATGAGCTCATGACCAGGTAATCTGTTTCTGGCAATGTTGGTTGAGGGATAAATTTCGACCAGGACACCGGGGAGAACTCCCCTGCTCTTCTTCGAAATAGTGCCATGAGAGCTTGGAGACAGAGCTGGGTGAATCGCAATCGGAGTGGATCATAAGCAGAGTGGAGAATTTGGTGTTAGTAAGAATTCAGTGGAGAGGACAAAGATGGTTTCTCACATCCAACTCAAAAGGAGGAGTGGAGCCACAGAACCCGAGGACTCTAAGTTAAGTATCTAGAAATCTAATAATTAGGTTCTTTGTGTTTAGTATCTCAACGGCTCTTGTTACACTTGAGTAAATAATTTTGTCTTTCTTCTCTCTAAGTTAGGGCAGTGGGTTAAACTAAGAAATTTAATTAGAAATTTAGTCTAATAAATAGAGGCATGGCAGGGCACCTCAGTCCCATGCAATGCACATCCTGTGCCATGTGGGAAGTCCAGGAAGCGTCTCATGTTCTGGACAACCACATGAGCAAGAAGTGTCGTCAGCTGGAGGTGCTCAAGCTCCGGGTTTTGGAGCTTGAGCAGTGGCTGACGTCACTGTAGTGCATCTGCGACGCTGAGAGTTACGTTATAATCACAGATCACAGAAACCCCACAGTGCAGATAGAGGCCATTTCGGCCCATCGAGCCTGCACCGACACATATCCCACCCGATCCCCGTAACCCCACGTATTTAATCCCCCTAACACTAAGGGTCAATTTATCATAGCCAATCATCCTAACCCGCACATCTTTGGACTGTGGGAAGAAACCAGAGCACCCGGAGGAAACCCACGCAAACACGGGGAGAATGTGCAAACTCCACACAGACAGTCACCCGAGACTGGATTCGAACTCGGGTCCCTGGCGCTGTGAGGCAACAGTGCTAACCACTATGCCACCGTGCTGCCGTTGATAGTACGTTTCAGGAGGTGCTCACCCCGCAGCTTAAGATTTTGCAGGAAAAGAGGGAATAGATGACCGCCAGACAGTCAAGGAGGACCAGGCAGGTAGTGCTGGAATCCCCTGAGTGCATCTCGCTGTCTAACCGATAGGTTCCTCTGGTGAGTACAGCCAGAGGCAAGTCCACGGCACCATGGGTGGATCAGCTGTACGGGGGGGGGGGGGAGGAGGAAGGTCAGAAGAGCAATAGTGATAATGGCTTTGGCCACAACAACGGCATACCCAGCCCAGTCGACCCTGCAAAGTCGTCCTCACTAACATCTGGGGACCTGTGCTAAAATTGGGAGAGCTGTCCCACAGACTAGTCAAGCAACAGCCTGGCATAGTCATGCTCACAGAATCATACCTTTCAGCCAATGTCCCAGACTTTTCCATCACCATCCCTGAGTATGTCCTGTCCCACTGGCAGGACAGACCCACCAGAGGTTGAAGAGATTGCAAAGTCTCTGTTTGAAGAACGGACTCAGTCGAGAATATTTTGTGGAATTTATGGGATTTTTCTGAGGGTTTTTCCCTGTGATGGGATCGCCCTGTGCAGATACGTGGAAAAACTGGTTTGTTAAAACTCCAGAGAACGCATGGCAGTTGGCTGTGACAAAAGAACTGTCAGTCATCCAGAATGTATGGGTTCGCCCGACAGTCCTGGAAAAAGGAAGGGGGCCATTGACGAAGGGGCTGAGGACGCTGAGCCACCTGTTAATGTGAACCTAGTAGAAAGCCACTCTAATATGCAAAAGCACTTCTCACCTCCATCTCAGAAGAGAAGCAGAACAATGAACCCACTAGCCTAGCCAGCTGAAGAGGAGCCAGTTTTTCCCAACACAAAGACTGAAATATGTCCCAGACTTAGGGCCATTAATCCAATCACAGAATACTCATGGGTCTGATGATGACCCATCACTGATTAAGCACCGGAGTGCTTAGAAACAAAAGGATTTTAAAGATTGGTGGGAAAGATAGGGGTAGCAAGACTCCTTTAGATAGATCCTTTTCCACCATTCTCTCTCTCTCTCTCGCTCCACCAAGATCGACCTAACAAAAAGTACCAGAGGAAGAAGCCGCTGAGCAGAGTGATCAAGACCGACTGTGTGTGGTGGTAAGCATGGTCTCGAGTGTCCCAAGCCGGTAACCAGATATCCCAGGCGAGCTGGGTCAGGTGTAAGGGCTCAGGGTTTTTCTCAGAAGTGATGTTTTTGGGCTTCGGTTGGTTCAGCCAGGCAAAGGGGCTTATGCGATGGGGTAATTCATTGGTAGGGGTGGAGCTAGAGTCCACCATAGCAACAAGGGAATTACTGCATGTTATAGTCCCCAGTTGTGTACTGTATGCATGTTGTTTGTAACCCAGATCTTATTCTCCAGAGAGACAGTGATTTCGTTTTGTGGTAGTGCATGTTTTAGCCAGTGTATGTTAGACCAAATAAATATAAGTGCGATTTTTCTCCGAAGCATTCCTGTCCATGACTTATTCCATTTACGCTCTGAATAATAATTCACGGGTATAGAACTTTCGTAAGGCGGGGGCGATTCGAACCGTCTGTCTAGCAATTGGGCTAGGATCAAAACCGCTTATAGGTGGCGGCACAGTGGTATACAGTCAGGAGAGAGTGGCCCTGGGAGCCCTCAACATTGACTCTGGACCCCATGAAGTCTCATGGCATCAGATGAAACACGGGCAAGGAAACCTCCTGCTGATTACCATCTACTGTTCTCCCTCAGCTGATGAATCAGTACTACTCCAAGTCAAACACCACTTGGAAGAAGCTCTGAAGGTAGCAAGAGCACAGAATGTACTCTGGATGGGGAACTTCAATGTCCATCACCAAGAGTGGCTCGGTAGCACCACTACTTACTGAGCTGGTCGAGTCCCGAAGGATATAGCTGCCAGATTGGGCCTGCGACAGGTGGTGAGAGAACCAACATGAGGGGAAAAACCTACTTGTCCTTGTCCTCAACCAGCTACCTGTCGCAGATGCATCTGTCCATGAAAATATTGGTAGCATTGACCACTGCACAGTCATTGTGGAGAAGAAGTCCTGTCTTCACATTGAGGGCACCTTCCATTGTGTTGTGTGGCACTACCACTGTGCTAAATGGGATAGATTCAGAACAGATCTGGCAGCTCAAATCTGGTCATCCATGAGGCGCTCTGGGCCATCAGCAGCAGCAAAATTGTATTCCACCAAAATCTGTAACCTCAGAGCCTGGCATATCCCTCACTCTACCATTACCATCAAGCCAGGGGACTCTGGTTCAATGAAGAATGCAGAAGAGCATGCCAGGAGCAGCACCAGGCATACCTAAAAATGAGGTGCCAACCTCGGGAAGCTGCAACAGAGGACTACATGCATGCTAAACAGCGGAAGCAGCATGCTATAGGCAGAGCTATGTGATCCCACAACCAACGGATCAGATCAAAGCTCTGCAGTCCTGCCACATCCAGTCATGAATGGTGGTGGACAATTAAACAACTAACGGGAGGAGGAGGTTCCATGAAAAAACCCATCCTCAATCATGTGATATCAAGAAACGGCTGAGCGCACTGGATACAGCAAAGTTATGGGCCCCGACAACATCCCGGCTGTTGTGTTGAAGACTTGTGCTCCAGAACTAGCCGCGCCTCTAGCCAAGCTGTTCCAGTACAGCTAGAACACTGGCATCTACTCAGCAATGTGGAAAACTGCCCAGGTATGTCCTGTCCACAAAAAGCAGGACAAATCCAATCGATCCAATTACCACCCCATCAGTCTACTCTCAATCATCAACAAAGTGATGGAAGGTGTCGTTAACAGTGCTACCAAGCGACACTTACTCACCAATAACCTGCTCACTGATGCTTAGTTTGGGTTCCACCAGGATCACTCAGCTCCAGACCTCATTACAGCCTTAGTAAAAACATGGACAAAAGAGCTGAATTCCAGAGGTGAGGTGAGAGTGATTGCCCTTGACATCAAGGCAGCATTTGACCGAGTATGACATCAAGGAGCCCTAATAAAAATGAAGTCAATGGGAATCAGGGGTAAACCTCTCCACTGGCTGGAATCATACCTATCACTAAGTAAGATGATTGTGGTTGTTGGAGGTCAATCATCTCAGCCCCAGGACATTGCTGCAGGAGTTCTTCAGGGCAGTGTCCGAGGTCCAAACATCTTCAGCTGCTTCATCAATGACCTTCCCTCCATCATAAGGTCAGAAGTGGGGATGTTCGCTGATGATTGCACAGTGTTCAGTTCCATTCACAACTCCTCAGATAATGAAGCAGTCCATGCCCACATGCAGCAAGACCTGGACAATATTTAGGCTTGGGCTGAAAAGTGTCAAGTAACATTCGCACCACACAAGTGCCAGGCAATGACTATTTCCAACAAGTGAGAGTCTAACCACTGCTAATTAACATTCAATGGCATTACCATCGCCGAATCCCCCACCACCAACAAACTGGGGGTCACCATTGTCCAGAAACGTAACTGGACTAGCCACATAAATAAGGCTGGGTATTCTGCGACGGATGTCTCACCTCCTGACTTTCCAAAGCCTTTCCAACACCTACAAGGCACAAGTCAGGAGTGTGATGGAATACTCTCCACTTGCCTGGATGAGTCCTGCTCCAACAACAGTCAAGAAGCTCGACACCATCCAGGACAAAGCAGCCTTTTTGTTTGGCACCCCATCCACCACCGGTGCACCGTGGCTGCAGTGTGTATCATCTACAAGATGCACTGCAGCAACTCACCAAGGCTTCTTCGACAGCAATTCCCAAACCCGCGACCTCTTCCACCTAGAAGGACAAGAGCAGCAGGCGCATGGGAACACCATCACCAAGTTTCCCTCCAAGTCACACACATAGAGATTTAGAAATATTTAGAAATATATCGCCGTTCCTTCATCGTCGCTAGGTCAAAATCTTGGCACTCCCTCCCTAACAGCACTGTGGGAGTACCTGCACCGCACGGATGTTCAAGAAGACGGCTCACCACCACCTTCTCAAGGGCAATTAGGGATGGGCAATAAATGCTGGCCTTGCCAGCGACGCCCACATCCCATGAACAAATAAAAAAAGGTTAGGGGAACAGATAGGCAATTCTGCGGCCGCAGACATGACTCCAGGATGGTATGTTGCCCCCCTGGTGCCAGGTTCAAGGATGTCACTGAGCGGCTGTAGGACAATCTGAAGAGGGGGGTTGGTGAATAGCCAGAGGTCGTGATCCTTATCGGTACCAATGACATAGGTCAAAGGAGGGATGAGGACCTGCAGGCAGACTTTAGGGAGCTAGGAAAGAGACCTCAAAAGGTAGTAATCTCCAGATTACTCTCGGTGCCATGTGCTAGTGAGTACAGAAATAGGAGGATAGAACAGATTAATGCTTGGCTGGCGAGGTGGTGCAGGAGGGAGGACTTTAGATTCCTGAAGCATTGGGACCGGTTCTGGGGGAGGTGGGACCTGTACAAGCCGAACGGTTTGCACCTTAACAGGGCCGGGACCAATATACTCACAGGCGAGGGTAGGAGGGGAGGGCATGCTAGTGCTGTTGGTGAGAGTTTAAACCAGCTTGGCAGGGGGATGGCAACCTGAGCATAGATTCAGAAGAGAGAGAAGCAAAGCTGGAAACAGAAGACAGAAAATTAGTAAGTGCATTTGGAAGGCAGAGGAAACAAAGGTTAGAAAATAGACAACATAGGGGTTTGGCTGTGCTTAATGGTATATCCTTCAATGCAAGGAGTCTAGTGAATGAGGCATATGAGCTGAGGGCACAGATAGACATGTGGAAATATGATACCATAGCTATTACTGAAACATGGCTGGCAAAAGGGCAGGAATGGCAGCTCAACATTTCTGGTTACAGGGGTTTCAGATGAGATAGAGAGGTGGATAAAAATGGAGGGGTGGGGGCTCGCAATTTTGGTTAAAGAAACAATTGCAGCTGTGCGGAGGGTTGAGGTGTTAGAGGAATTATCAAATGAGGCCATATGGGTTGAACTGAAGAACAAAAAAGGGGCAATCACACTGCTGGGAGTGTACTTTAGACCCCCAAACAGCCAGAGAGAGATAGAAGATCAAATATGTAGGCAAATTTCTGTGACATGCAAAAATAGGGCAGTAATAGTAGGGGATTTCAACTACCCTAATATTAACTGGGATAGAATCAGTGTAAAAGGTATAGAGATTGCAGAATTCTTAAAATGCATTCAGGAAAACACTTTTAGCCAATACGTTTTTTAAAATGTGTTTATGGGATGTGGGCGTCACTGGCAAGGCCAGCATTTATTGCCCATCCCTAATTGATCTTAAGAAGGTGGTGGTGAGCCGCCTTCTTGAACCGCTGCAGTCCGTGTGGTGAAGGTACTCCCACAGTGCTGTTAGGTAGGAAGTTCCAGGATTTTGACCCAGCGATGATGAAGGATCGGCGATATATTTCCAAGTCAGGGTGACCCTGAGCTTCCGATCGCCTGTCACTTTAATTCACCGCTTCACTCCAACTCTGATCTCTCTGTCCTCGGCCTATTACATTGTTCCAATGTAGCTCAACGTAAGCTTGGAGAACAGCACCTCATCTTTCGATTAGGCACTATACAGCCTTCTGGACTCAACATACAGTTCAACAATTTCAAACTATAACCCCTGCCCCCATTTTTCATGCTGTATGATTTTGCCATTCCCATTTGCAACATTTTATCTTTCCTGCCTCTTACAAAAGCACAGTTTGTTCCTTCAATTCCTTCCTCCCCTCCCACCACCCCCACCCCCGTCTCTTCACCTGCTTAATATCTGTTACATCTCCAGCTTTTTCCAGTTTTGATGAAGGGTCCCAGACCTGAAACGTTAACTCTGTTTCTCTCTCCACAGATGCTGCCAGGCCTGCTGAGTTTTTCCAGCGTTTTCTGTTGTTATTTCAGATTTCCAGCATCCGCAGTATTTTGCTATTGTACTTCCAAGTCAGGATGGGGTGTGACTTGGAGGGGAACTTGGAGGTGGTGCTGTTCCCATGCACCTGCTGCCCTTGTCCTTCTAGGTGGAAGAGGTCGCGGGTTTGGGAGGTGCTGCCGAAGAAGCCTTGGCGAGTTGCTGCAGTGCATCTTGTAGATGGTACACACTGCAGACACGGTACGCCGGTGGTGGAGGCAGTGAATGTTTAAGGTGGTGGATGGGGTGCCAATCAAGCAGGCTGCTTTGTCCTGGATGGTGTCGAGCTTCTTGAGTGTTGTTGGAGCTGCACTCATTGAGGCTGTAAGGGGTGGTGTGTGTGGTCAGCTTTGCTTCTGACTCCTGAGCGGTTTGAATCGCTCCCACTCCCTTGGTTCTAGAGCTGGACTTATTTGGGGGTTGTAATGAAATTGCAGCAGACAACCGAATTTGATACAAGAACTTTGTTTCTTATTTGAGAAGGAAAAATACAATACAATAATCTTATCACTCTAAAAGGGGGAACACTTCGGAATATACGAGGGAGAATAACAATAGACAAAATACTTCACCCCTCCCAATCACACTACACTACGTTGGACTCCAGAGGACTAGGGAAAAATGCTCACCAAACAACTTTCTTGACAGTTGTAGAGGTTCGCGATTTCGGGGTTCTCTTAGGTGTGGTGGTTGAGGCCTGCCGTACCCCGGACGTGGTAGAAGACTTCACCTGCGTTGGTTTTTCAGTCTTCGCGTGTCCGCTGATGCGGTCGGGTGCGTATTGGATCTATCGGGTAAGTACCCAATTTCCTTTGGTTAGGTATAGGGTTTAGAGTCTTTTTCATCAAATCTTACCATGGGGTAAGTCAGGATAGCTTGTAGAGTGGAAACAAACTTGCGAATCTTCGGTTTCTTCCAGGTTGGTTCCTTGTTGGTCGCGGTGGCCCAATATTACCTAGTTGTTGGTAATATGGTTGGTTGTTTGTTTCTTGGGGCCCTTGGTTGCTGCGATTCCTTTCCATTCTCCTTCTGTTGTCCTTCTGTCGATTGATTGTCCCGATGCTGATGTCTTTCAAATGAGCTGTGCCTCTGTCTGTATGAACTGTACCTTCAAATTCACTCACTGTCCGAAATGACTGTGTGTAAAAGCAGGCCTCAATTATACCGTTTGAGGCTTTGCTTATCTGCCCACCAAATCTTCTCTGGCCCATTGTTAATTTTGGCGGGCTTGTTAACTTTAATAGTTTTAAATTCTTTAACGAGTTCCGGGCTGGTCCCATCTATTTTTAATTGACTTAAGTTGGTGTAAACTAGTTTCGGGATGGTTCATCAAAACTTAAATTAGTGTTTAATGGCTGTTTAAACTTTTGTCCGATTAGTGAATTTTGTCCTCTCCTGCTGGGGTCAGGGTCCCTTTTGTTGATCAGTGGCATGTACTATATTATTCATATTCTTGATGGCTCTGTATCTTTGGTGGGAACTGTCCTTCTGTAGGCCTATTGTCATTATGTATGAATGCCTGAGACAGTCCAGAACATTCCCAGACAATCTGGCCTATGCCAATACTCAAACTGTTTGTTTTACAGAGGCCTATCCCAACTCCTTTGTCACAGCCTTCCACAGGCCGGGACATGCCTTTTTAAAATAGCCAAAATCCTGGGGTTTTGACTTTTAGCCCCTTTTGGCCCAATATTCTTTTAAACAGTCCAAAATCTCTTCTCTTCTTGGTTTGGGGGAATCTGTAGAATTTTGCGAACCTTACAAGGCAAGTGGAGAGTATTCCATCACACTCCTTACTTGTGCCTTGCAGATGGTGGAAAGGCTTTGGGGAATCAGGAGATGAGACACTCGCCACAGAATACCTAGCCTCTGACCTGCTCTTGTTGCCACAGTATTTATGTGGCTGGTCCAGTTAAGCTCCTGGTCAATTGTGACCCCCAGGATGTTGACGGTGGGGGATTCGGCAATGGTAATGCTGTTGAATGTCACAGGGCAGTGGTTAGACTCTCGCTTGTTGGAGATAGTCATTGCCTGGCACTTGTGTGGTGCGAATGTTACCTGCCACTTATCAGCCCAAGCCTGAATGTCGTCCAGGTCTTGTTGCATGCTGGCATGGACTGCTTCATCTGCTTCATTATCTGAGGAGTTGTGAATGGCACTGAACACTGTGCAGTCATTAGCGAACATCCCCATTTCTGACCTTATGTTGGAGGGAAGGTCATTGATGAAGCAGCTGAAGATAGTTGGGCCTAGGACACTGCCCTGAGGAAATCTTGCAGCGATGTCCTGGGGCTGTGATGATTGACCTTCAACCACCACAACCACAACGTAGCAAGCTCAACAAGAGAGGGGATTGTTCTGGACTTAGTTTTAGGGATTGAAGCTGGGCAGGTGGAAGGGGTATCAGTGGGAGAACATTTTGGTGGTAGTGATCATAATTCAGTTAGATTTAGCATAGTTATGGAAAAGGACAAGGACAGACAAGGAGTAAAAGTTTTCAATTGGGGAAAGGCCAATTTTACTAAGCTGAGATGTGATTTAGCAAACGTGGACTGGAAACAGCTACTTGAAGGTAAATCAGTGTTAGTGTGGGAGGCATTCAAGGAGGAGATAGTGGGGGTTCAGAGCATATGAAAGTCGGCACCTGCAACAGTGCAGCACTCCCTCAGTACTAGAGAATTTTAGCTATTGTAGATTTTGTGCTCATGTGTCTGGAGTGGGGCTAGAATCCACAACCACCTGACTCAGAGGTGAGAGTGCTACCAGTGAATCACTGCTGGCACCGTGACTGAGCCTGGACTGAGTGTTCATTTTCTATTTGTCTGGGGTGGGGAGGGGGATAACAACAGAGTCTGATTATATCCTCACCTAACTGTCTAATAGGGGCCAGTGTGTAATGGTCAGGAGCATGACCCTAGATGAAATATCCCCTCTTTATTCTATGGATGCTAAGTGTTAAGTCTGTGTGTTCTAGTTATTGTTAATAAGAATCACTGCACACAGACCACAAGAATAAATTCAACAGGTCTTTACGAGTCGAAGGTCAGGCTGAACTGCCCAATAAATCATTACACAGCACTTATATACCGGTGTGGTCACCACCGGTATTACAGTATACAGCAGCCAAGATAAAGTAGTGCATCTCTTAAAATAGTTCTCTTAAAGGTGGAACGGTTACATACACCACAATCCTCCCTTTTTAGCTTAACAGTATATATTCCCCATTTAACATAACATAATAACATATATACACAACTTCATGTAAAAACAGTTCACAGATTCAGTCTCTGAGGAGGCCTCCTGATCCGAGACGGATAACGCCTTTCAGGGGTCTCTGGTTCTCGTTGCTGGGGTGACTCATCTAGTTGATCCCCTATGGATAGGACATCATCATCAGGTATATTCACTTCTGAGGTAGATGCTTCAGGTTCACTAACTTCCTCCACGGTTGTCTCTGTCGTAACCATGGGCTCGACCCTTGTTCTCAATCCCACCAGTTGGTCAGCATGACGTCGCATTACGTTTTCACCAACATCTACCGTGTACATCAGGGGTCCTTGTCTGGCCCGAATTGTTCCAGATTGCCATTTCTCGTTTTTATAGTCCCTGGCTAACACCGGTTGTCCTATTTCAAAACTCCGAGTGGGCTTGTTATTGATATGCTGGAACTGTTTGTTTTCGACTTCCCTCCGCACATTTGGTTTTAACAAGTCCAACCTGGACCGCAACCTCCTGTTATAGAACATCATGGCAGGACTTTGGTTTGTTGTTGCATGGGTGGCGTTTCGATATGCCAGTAGGAAATTGTCCACCTTGTGTTGCAGTGGAATCTGATCTTCGCTCATGGCCTTTATTGCCTTTTTGAACGTATGTACAAACCTCTCGGCCAGCCCATTCGTAGCTGGATGATATGGGGCAGAGGTATAATGTTTCACCCCATTCTTCTTCAGGAATTTCTGGAATTCCTCTGACACGAACTGTGGTCCGTTGTCTGAACATATTTGCTCTGGCAATCCATTTCTTGCAAATATCGTTCTTAGCACCGCGATCGTCTTCTCCGAGGTAGTGGTAGTCATTTTAATCACTTCTGGCCATTTAGAATGTGCGTCCACCGCAATTAAAAACATGGAGTCCATGAATGGACCAGCAAAGTCAATATGTACACGTTGCCATGGGGTTGAAGGCCATTCCCATGGATGCAGCGGTGCAATTGGAGGTGCATTTTGGACTTTTTGGCACCCTGAGCAGCTTTTCGTCAGATCCTCTATCTGTTAGTCGATACCCGGCCACCACACATAAGCCCTAGCAAGGCTTTTCATCTTGACTCCCCCCAGATGACCTTCATGTAGTTCTTTTAGAACTCTCTCTCTTAACTTAGGAGGGATAATCACCCTTGTTCCATACATCAATGTTCCCTGACAGATGGACAGCTGTTCTCGTCTTGCTGAGAATGCCGGTAACAGTGGATCACCATGGGCTGGCCATCCCTTTACTGTCAATTCGTAGACCCGGGACAGTGTCGGGTCATTCCTAGTCTCCCTTTCAATATTTGCATTGGTGACAGGTAAACATTCGATGATGGTCGAGTGAAATAACTCCACCGGGTCAACCGTCGGTGCCTCCTCCTCAGTAGGTAGTGGCAGGCGCGACAGCCCATCAGCATTACCATGCTGCTTTGTACCTTTGAATTCTATCTGATATTGATGTGCCCCTAGGAAAAGGGACCATCTCTGGAGCCTCTGTGCTGTCATCACCGAAATACCCTTCTTAGGGTTAAAAATGGATACCAACGGCTGGTGGTCTGTCAGCAGTGTAAACTTCTGGCCCTGCAGGTAATGATTAAACTTCTTTACTCCCCACACAAGGCTGAGAGCCTCCCTATCTATCTGAGCATAGTTGCGCTCAGCGGAGGTCAATGATCTGGATGCAAATGCGACTGGCCTTTCCAAGCCATTTGGCAACTTGTGTGAGAGTACTGCTCCAATACCATAAGGAGAAGCATCACAAGCTAAACGAATAGGTAGCGTTGGGTTGAAGTGAGCCAACACTTCCTCTGAGGTGATTAATGCCTTGCTTTTGTGAAAGGCCTTCTTACAGTACTCGCTCCACTTCCATGGTACTTCCTTCTGCAAAAGAGCGTTCAGCGGGTGCAGCACTGTGGATAGATTTGGCAGAAATTTATGGTAATAGTTAATCAACCCTAGGAACGACCTCAACTGGGATACATTTTCCGGAGCGGGAGCCTTCACAACAGCTTCGATCTTGTCAGGTGACTTGTGCAGCCCCTCCTGGTCAATGACATGACCACAGTACGAGATCCGTTTCTGAAAGAACTCACATTTCTGGCGATTAACTCGAAGTCCATATTCCTTCAATCTGGTGAGCACCAGTTTCAAATTTGCAAGGTGTTCCTCATCGTCATCTCCTGTAATCAGGATATCGTCCAAGTAACATTGAGTGCTTGGAATTCCCTGTAATACCTGCTCCATGGCCCTCTGCCAAATTGCTGGAGCCGAAGCCACTCCAAAAACCAGTCTATTATATCGATACAAGCCTCTGTGCGTGTTGATTGTGAGATACTGGCGCGACTCTTCCTCAACTTCCATCTGTAAGTACGCTTGCGCCAGGTCTATCTTGGTGAAGTGTTTCCTGCCAGACAATGAAGCAAAGATATCCTCAATCCGCGGAAGTGGATATTGCACCGTGTGAAGCACCGGATTAACCGTGATCTTGAAGTCTCCACAGATGCGGACCTTCCCCGGTTCCCCTGGCTTGTTACTCGATGAACGCTTCATGCCGGGAACAATGGGCGTGGCCCACTCACTCCAGTCCACCTTAGACAGTACTCCTGAATGTTCTAGCCCTTCCAGCTCAGCTTCCACAGCAGGTCGTATCGCATAAGGTACCGGTCTGGCTTTGAAAAATTTTGGGTTTGCATGTTCTGCAATCTTGATTTTTGCCGTAATTCCTCTCAGTATTCCCAGTCCCTGTTGGAACACCTCTTTAGCATCATCCAATATTCTGGACAATCGTTCAGGTTTGACATCTTTTTTTCCGGAATCTACCGTTATTGCTTTTAGGGAGTGCCAGTCCATATTTATTTTCCTGATCCACTCCCGTCCCAGAAGTGGTGGACCTCCCTCAGGTAGTACATATAAGTCCATTCCTTGGTGTTCTTTGCCCTTGTGTACCACCTTGACTTTTATCTTTCCGATGGGGTATACTCTTTGCCCCGTGTATGTCTGCAATACTATCTCCGTATCCCATAGGGGAATATGTGTGAATAACCTTTTGTAATCTTGCTTATTCATGACCGTCAACGCCGATCCGGTGTCCAATTCCATCTTCACTTGGACCCCTGCTATCTGAAGTGTGACCCAGATAGTTTGTAGGTCAGCTTCCTTACTCACATTGTGAATTCTCAGACTACCCAGTTCCTTGCTGTTGGAGTCTGAATCCGAATTCTGTTCATCCGAACTCTTCTCAGCCACCTTATGTACCTTTCTGCACTTTTCCTGCGGTGACTTTTTGTTGCTGGTCTTCTTTCCTGACCGGCATACTTTAGCTATGTGACCAAGCTTGCCACATTTTCTACATTCCTGATTTTTAAACCAGCATTGGTTCTGATCGTGTGTTGTCTTTCCACAACGATAACATTTCGCTGTACCCAAAGCCATTTGATCTACGCTGAGTACCGCTGCCTTCAGCTGCATTTCCGCAGTGCCTCTTGCTGCGGCTTCGTGCGATGCTGCAATAGTGACAGCCTTATCAAGTGTAAGATCATTCTCTTCAAGCAGCCGCTTTTGTGTTCCTTCTTTCGACAATCCACACACGAATTTGTCTCTCAGTGCCTCTGTCAGTCTTTCCCCAAACTGACAGTATTTCGCTAGCTTACGCAGTTCAATTAAATACTCCGCGTTGCTTTCCTCTTTCAGTTGCGTTCTCGCATAAAATTTAAATTGTTCCGCTAACATCAGCGGTGTGGGGTTCAAATGATTTCTCAGGACAGCAACAATATTAGCGAAAGCCTGATCCGCCGGTTTAGCTGGTGATAGAAGATGCTTCAATAGCCCGTATGTCCTCGCACCCATTGAGTTTAGTAAGGTTAGTGCTTTATCTTCATCTGATATTTTATTTGCCTTACAATAAATCTCTATGCGTTCTACATACGTGGCCCAATCTTCAACATCGGCATCGAAATCGTTGATGTTACCACGCTTAGGCATCCTTGCAATCTTCTTGAGAAACAAAAAGAAATTTTTCTTTTATTTTTTTTTTTCAAAATGGCGGTTTCCCGCGCTTGTCTTCTTCCCCCGCCTACGAAAATGGCAGCTTCCCGCGTTTGCCTTTCTCCCCCGCTGGCTGTAATGGCGATTGCCGTATTGCTGCGTTCGCCCTCCCCAGCGGTTCTCAAATCGTGCCTCCCAGCCCCTCTTGCAGTCCGGTCCTTTCCACCGGCTGCGGCTGAGTTCTCCGCGGTTTTAAAAAAAAATTATTTTTATTTTCTCCCGCGCCTCGCGGCCTCGGTAGCTGCCCGGCCTTTTCCCCCAGTCGCGGTCGAGCTCTCTCTCGACGCTGTTGCGTCTCCCAGCCCGCTTGCAGCCCGGTCTTTTACACCGGCTGCGTTTGCATTCACCGCGGCTCCCGTGCCTTATGCTGCCCCAGTCTCAGCACCTCTGGCCCCGACTTCTGTCCGGCTCTTTTCCCCGGCCGTGGTCGAGTTCTCCGCCCTTATATCCTCCGTTTTTCCCTCCCCTACTTCACAGCCAACGTGGCCGACTTGCTGCTCATCGCTGATCGGCTTACCCACCACCTGTGGTAGAAGGGATGATCACTGCCTATTGCTGATGGAAGGCTTCGTGTCAGGATTCTTCCTTGCTCTTCAGACCCGAGTCTTTTCTCAGCAGGATGATGAGGGCGGATGCCTCTTCTCGATGCCCGTTAAACTGCCTTGGATATATCTCTGCCGCAGGGTAAGATCGTCATCGTCGCCACTGTTAAGTCTGTGTGTTCTAGTTATTGTTAATAAGAATCACTGCACACAGGCCACAAGAATAAATTCAACAGGTCTTTACTAGTCGAAGGTCAGGCTGAACTGCCCAATAAATTACACAGCACTTATATACCGGTGTGGTCACCACCGGTATTACAGTATACAGCAGCCAAGATAAAGTAGTGCATCTCTTAAAATAGTTCTCTTAAAGGTGGAACGGTTACATACACCACACTAAGGCTGACTGTAGCACACTGATCTGCCCACTCATCTTGGACCCATTTTTGAATCTGGAACTTTTCCAGTTTATATGCTTTCACAAACCTGAGCTGTTGAGGATGACTAGATAACTAGACTGCTAGTCCTAAAATTAAACAATTTTCTGCCTTGATTTTATCTTAACAGCCAATCAAAAGATTACAAAACATTATTATTGGATTCTACAGCATGTATTAGCACATTGGAATTTCTTACTTGCAATGTATTTTTCAAGTTGCCCCTTTTAAGAGAATAAACAAGACAAGCATCATCTTTTTAATTCATTTTCATGCAGTATGTCAATTTGTGTGTCATGTATGACAAATTCCAATTCTCCTATCTTTCCTTGGCTGCAGTCCCAGAAACAGACCTAATGCAATTTCACACACTGAGGAGTTTATTGTAGGTTGTTAGTGATGCTGCGTTTGATAAATGGTGGGAGAGGAATCGTGTTTTACTTTGCTTCATCTTTCTCAGACCTGAGCAACCTTTCCTTTGAAAGAATAAGTAAAGTATGTCCTGACCTCTCCACTTATCCCCTGCATTGAAGCAAGCTGATCACTTTTAGAAAGGCAAATTTGCAATCGCCACACACGGGGATTTGTCTCTGCAGAAGTGTATTCTACTAAATTGTCACATAATTTTAATATGTTCATAATTCAACTGGGGATATTTACAACACCAGCATTAACTACCTCTAACATTCCAGATTATATCACAAATCTGAAGAATACACTTCCTCTTTAAGGACAGAATATGGATGCCATGTAGGTGATCTGAAGAAGCTTTGTAATAAAAAAGAAGTCCTCAGCAATCACCGATTGGGACTCAATATTTTGGCATTAGCTGCAAAGCACAGGTAATGCGACAAAGGCTTGTATCTTTGAAGAAAGCTATTACTTTGTAGGTTTTTTTCATCTCTATTTATTTCTGGTAGATTCCCAACAGCATGTATTGCTCAACTTTTCTGACTGGAGGGATCGAACTACATAAATCAGATTTTTGACACTGTCCCATGTACTGCTGCAGGATTTATGGTTTTAGCTGTTCAGAGTTACTAGAGTTTCCTTTTTTCTGTCCCAAAAAAAGAGAGAATGTTTCGGGGGTGGGAGGAGGGACTCTTAATTAGAACTTTTAAAAGGTCTCACCTGAATCGTTGGCCTAACTTTTCCCTTTTAGACGCTGACTAACCTGCTGTGTATTTCCAGCAATGACTATTTATATTCAGAACTTCCAGCAATCATTTTTGTTCCATGCATCTCTCAATAAAAAGAAAATATTCGTCAACAGATCTTTTCTATATTATCTCTATTTCAGATGGTTCTACTCCAGGGTCATGGCCCTTCCACAAAAGACCAGAAATCCTGGCTGACCATAGCTCTCTAAACTCCTTTTCTGTTGATGGGCTACACAGAGAGAGAAAAAAAAATTACACCTAAATTTCCCAAGTGTTTGTTTGTCCTCACTGTAATGTGACAACCCACTCGCAGCTCCTCAAATGTCTTTGCTATTTTTGAACTAAAGTGTTATTACTTTCTGAAAAGTGAACCTATTTGTACTCTGTTGATGTTTTGATAGTACTGAATGTATTAGAGAATAGCACCCCATTTCTCTAAGAGATTACCTGCACTTGGATAAAGGGAGAACTAAATGTTAAGCGCAGGGAAGATTTTCGCACTAAGGATAGGAAATTAATAATTGAGATGTGTTATAGACCACCAAAGCTAAAGGAATAAATGGAATGAAAATGAAATGTATAGCCCACCGACAAGGGAGCAGCAATGAAACCAGATGTTTCCTAAGGCACTGGGCCTGCCAAATTCAAACAGTTTATCCCAATGGCATAGATTGGAATTGTGTCGACAATTCCATTTCTCGTTTTGCATGCTGACCAGCAATCAAATAGGATAGTGGTGGGGATGGGGCGGTGGGGGAGGGTTTTCCACATATTTTAGACTGTGAAAGTCCAGCCAATTTTTTAAATAGTTTGGGTATGGCAGCTGCAGCCTGGAAGAGCACAAGATCAATTGTGATATATCAAAGTCTATATATTCATTGATCGTCCATGGTGTTGCACATGGTGTGGGAAGAATAAGAGGTCAAGAATTGTCGGCGAACAGCACATCATAGGATAAGCGCTGGGATGCGTCCACAAGGGACTGTCATCACTGACCCCCTCAAAAGTTTGCAGGGTCAGTAAATTGCATGTGAATATAAGGTGCCGGTGTCACTAGGGACACATTTAGGGTGCCCACCTGCTCAAACATTGGGGGAGCGGGGTTAAAAATGGACAGTTCCTCCCCCCCAGGAACGAACTTGCACGTATCCCCAATGAGCCCCTTTGTGGGGGGACTGCTTCAAAATATTTTTTGATAAAAGTATGTTTACTTTGGGGGTCCAGGCCATGATTCTGGTCTAGACCCCAGGTTGGGCCCACTTCCATATGTTGGCATTATGGTATGCCCAGTCTCACCAGGCAGCATACTGCTGCTGATCCTATCCCAGTCGCACTGAGAGCTATGGACATGGCAACTCCCAGCATTGGGAGTCCCCACTCCCTCTTAGGCTGGTGCCCTTGTAAGGGGTGACGAGAGGCTCTGTCAATTTCAAAGCCTGTGGAATTCCTGATGTAAGGCCAGAGTTACAGTGGAAGTAAACCTAAAGGCCCCAGGTTATCATCCTCCCCCCCAACTCCGTGCAGTCTTCTGATGAGGCGAGGTGGGGTGAAAGTGGAGGATTAATTTGACCAGGACGTGCAGATATGATTAGGTCCCCATGTTGAAGTCATACAGCCAAAAGATGGCACCTCTGACAGTGCAGCACTCCCTCAGTACTGCACTGAAGTGTCAGCCTGGATTATTTTCCCAAGTATCACTCTGGAAGCAGGTGCTGGATTGTTTGCAAGAGCAACTCCTCGGGAGGATTCATTTTCCTGTTTGTTCCCTCTTTCCCTACAAGAGATGCACTTGGCCTCCACACTGTGCTTCCTTCCCTTGATGCCTGGTTGAGGTAGGTAATACAACTGCTGGGGATCGTGGACAAGAAGCTGTGTTCTGTTAGCTTGTGGCATGGCACATTGGTACAGCAGCCCACCATGCCAATGATTCATTTTGATTTGTATTTTTGAATCATCTCTAGCTTTGGAGGTTGTTGTACTTTAGTGAAAAATGAAAGGAATCAGCTGAATCTAAATTAGAAAAAGACTGGAGCATTAATCACAGGGCACTGAATAGGAGACTAGCAATGCATATAATAAGCATTTTAGCTGAAGTGTGAGTGGCCGGAGCAGGAATTTATGTGTGGGAGATATTTGTTACTTACCTAAGAATCAGTGTACTTGGGCTTGGAATACTTCATGCCGCTTGTTATACTCGTGCAATGACGTCAACCGTCATTACACATGAAACTCTGACTGTGAAAATTGCCCATGTTTACACTTTCACCTCACTTCAGACCACTGTAATGTTATCTTTTCTTTGACAGAAGGTGACCCTGAACGCACAAGACACAACCAATGATGGTCTGAGTATGCTTTGTTGGCTTACAGTCACTGGTTTCAGAACTTTTTTTTACATGTTAGGTATCTTTTTCATCTTGGATATCTAGTTACAACATTGGTGGGATATGGCACCATTTAACAGGTTTTTGTATCTTTTAAAAATAAAGGGGGAGAAATTCGGTATTGCCCCGTTTGGGGCGCAATTATCGGCCGGGCACAAAGTTTAGCGCCTAGCGCTTATTATCGCCTCCGACTGCAAACTTTGCTTCTATCGCCCCTGGAGGTGATTGGAGCGCTAGATCAGGTGCTACACGCCTCTCTTAAGGCGCCAACACCGAGGAGCAAAGCGCTACCTCAGAGCGCTGGCGAAGCGCATGTGATGTCAGTCAGCAATGGAACACAGACACACTGGCGCCGGCCACTTCTTAAAGGGGAGGGTTGATTTTGCTCTCCATTCACACCCTGCTCATTGCAGCCTTGAATCTCAGCCTGTAGAGACCTGTACATCAATTCTGCTGGAAAGAACAATGGAGAGAACCAGGGAAAGAGCTCAGAGTGCAGCCCCCATAGTCTCTTCTAAATCAATGCAGGGAAGGTCAAATCAAAATGAACCTGCAAAGTGCAGCTCAGTACCCAAAACTCCTTCACACAGCGTTGAATATCTCCTGCAGTCTCTCTCTCTCTCAGAATGCACGGTGCAAAAATGTCACCGATAAAAAGAGTCAGGAAGCGGCCGCCTTTAAATAGCGCTCCCCCAGACCCTTCCTGATTGTAAAACGTTCCCCTCAACCTGTTGTTGCTAGCGGCAGGCGGTAAGGCGGGGTCGCCACTCAATATCCGGTCTGGGGAGCTACCGGGGCATTGCATGCTCGACTGACGTCACAATCTGCGGGCGCAGGAGATCATGACGGTAGTGTTTAGCGCCGCCGCAAAATTTCTGGTCAATTTTGCGAGCAGCGCAAACATCACCGCGCCCGGGCTCTAGTTGCTTTGTGCCCCACAAAGCAACTGAATTTTTCCCCCAATAAGTGTTAAAATTCTGCACGGTTGAGTGGTACCTTGCACAGTCCAATGATGCAATCAAATGCACACTGTTGGAGTACAAGAGTGGCCTCACAAACTATACCACTGCAGCCACCAAGACATCTCATTGGCTTAATAGAGATTAGATGCAAGGCTCATCACCCTGCTAACCTGCACGGCACTGATTTACTTGATAGTCATTAATCTGAATGATTACCAAAGTGTAGACTGTTAATAGTACAAATGATGTGATGTAGTTTCAATTACGTAACAGAAAATTATCTCTGATATTCTCCACGTCACAGGAATATGCAGGTTTGAAGCACAATGCGAGAGGACCAACTCTAAATCCTGCATTAAAGATTCATTACCCAACCAAAATTCTATGAATTTCATCTCCCCGAGGCAAATGAGTCGCTTTGGAACAAAAATACAAAACTGCAGATATTATGCTCATGCCCCTGCCTCCACACTGCTGGAGGTCCTGGAGACTACCAGTGCCATAGCCACCTTCATCATCCACTCAGATCTAGCTCCATACCTGTTCAGCCAAGAACCAGGAAAGTAAGAGACTGCTGCAAATTGTGGGTTTACACAGTTCGTACTCTTGCGGTCCTCCTCCAATATGTGGGCAAAGTACCTGATAGCCAATCTGAGCAGGCTTTTTTTGGGCCAGCTGGATATTCATAGATAGAAAGTTATCATCTTGCCTAAGAGTCTTCAAATCAAATTACTGGGAAATCCACTAGAGTGTTTGTTTCCCTGATAATGAGCAGAGATTCTCTCCCTGTAAAGATATAACAAGCCTACCCAAGCTCAGAGAGCGTTGGCTTAGGTTAGCAAGGGCTAAAACCTACTCGCCCCACATACACGCAGGGGTACGGCTGGAGTTTAAGCAGCTATAACTGCACAGTCTATTACCACAGAGTAAGCTTTCTGCTTCTAGTCCACCATTACAACAGGTGTATCTAGCCTTTTAGAGAAGGGGATTGGATACATGTGCTAGAACTAGTGAATGGGCAATATATGATTAAAACACTTTTAATCAGGCAGAACTAAGGTTAAACACCGTGCTCAACACAATCATTTACTTCTCTAATTAAACTTTTACACGTTTATTGGAGAAACATGCTAAATCATCTCAAGCACTGCAGGATTTATGAGTGTTGGTAGCCTTGTGTACCATCATGAATGGAGCTAAATACTGCAGAATCTGACCATATAATGGAAGGAAGGTCATTGATGAAGCAGCTGAAGATGGCTGGGCTGAGGATGCTACCCTGAAGACCTCCTGCAGGAATATCCTGAGGTTGTGATGATTGCCCTCCAAGAACCATGACCATCTTTCTTTGTGTCAGGCATGACTCCAGCCACTGAAGAATTTCCCCTTGGACTCCCACTGACCTCATTTTTGCCAGGGCTCTTTGGTACTACAATCAGTCAAATGTTGGCGATGTTAAGAGCAGCTATCCTCTGCATTCAGCTCTCCTCTGCATTCAGCTCGTGTCCATGTTTGGATCATGGCCGTGATTGTGATAGTACCTGAACTGAGCATTTGCACACAGATTACTGGGGTGTAGTCATTGTTTGATGGCACTATAAATGCTTCCATCACTTTGCCGATAATTGGGAGGAGGCCGATAGAGCACTAATTAGAGTCATAGTCATAGAGTCATAACAGCACAGAAGGAGGCCATTCAGCCCGCTGAGTCCATTCCGGCTCTCTGTAGAGCAATCCAGTCAGTCCCAAGCCCCCGCAAGTTTATTTCCCTCAAGTGCCTGTCCAGCCTCCCCTTGAAAACAATGTGTCTCCACCACTTCCATCAGCAGTGAGTTCCAGGTCCTCACCACTCGCTGTGTAAAAAAGTTTTTCCTCACATCCCCCCTGCATCTCTTGCCCAAAACCTTAAATCTGTGTCCCCTAGTCCTTGTACCATCAACTAGTGGGAACAGCCTTTCCCCATCTAGCCTATCCAAACCTGTCATAATCTTGTACACCTCTATCAAATCACCCCTCAACCTCCTTTGCATCAATGAACACAAATCCAGCATTTCCCACATTACAACAGTGACTACACGTCAAAAAGTACTTCATTGGCTGTAATGCGCTTTGAGATGTCCGGTGGACGTGAAAGGCGCTATATAAATGCAAGTATTTCTTTTCTTTTTTTTCTCCAAGCTATCCTTGTAGCTAAGATCCCCCATCGCCGGAACCATTCTGGTAAATATCCTCTGCACCCTCTCAAGGGCCTTCATATCCTTCCTAAAGTTTGGTGACCAGAACTGGATGCAATACTCCAGTTGTGGCCTAACCAGTGCTTTATAAAGTTTCAGCATAACTTCTCTACTTTTGTACTCAATACATTTATTTATGAAGCTCAAAATCCCATATGCTTTGCTAACCACTCTCTCAATATGCCCTGCCATCTTCAGGGGCCTATGCACATTAACTCCCAGGTCCCTCTGTCCCTGCACAATCTTTAAATCTGTGCCATTAAGCGTATATTGCCTCTCCCTGTTCCTTCTGCCAAAATGCATCACCTCAACTTCTCTGTATTAAATTCCATCTGCCACTTGTCTGCCCATTCTGCTAGCCTTTCTATGTCCTGTTGCAGTCGATTGGTATCATCATCACTGTTTGCCACACCCCCAAGTTTGGTGGCATCGGCAAATTTAGAAATTCTACTCTGTATTCCAATATCCAGGTCAATTATATATATCAAAAAAAGCAGTGGCCCCAGTACTGACCCTTGGGGAACACCACTGTCTACCATCCTCCAGTCTGAAAAACAGCCACTTATCACAACTCGCTGTTTGCTGTCCTTAAGCCAATTCCTTATCCAAGCCGCCACTGACCCACCTATTCCATGAGCCTCAATTTTGTTAACCAGCAAGCTATGTGGTACTTTGTCAAAAGCCTTCCTAAAATCCATGTAGACAACATCCATTACATTTCCTTCATCAATCCTCCCTGTTACTTCATCAAAAAATTCAATTCAATTAGTCAAACATGATCTGCCTTTTACAAATCCGTGCTGGCTCTCCTTAATTAGCTTAAACCTCTCCAAGTGCCCGTTAATTTTTTCCTTGATTATTGTTTCTAAAGCTTTACCCACCACTGATGTTAAACTGACTGGTCTGTGGTTACTAGGATTGTCCTTACACCCTTTCTTGAACAATGGTGTCACATTTGCCACTTTCCAATCCTCAGGCACCTCCCCCGCATCTGGGGAAGATTGGAAAATCATGGCAAGCCCTTCCGCTATCTCCTCCCCCAGGTCCCTTAGCAACCTGGGATGCAAGCCATCTGGGCCAGACGACTTGTCCACTCTAAGCATACCCAGCCTTTCTAGTACATCCTGTCTATCAATTTTCACCCTTTCCATTGCTTCTACCTTTTCCACTTCTACCGATATTTTTTCAGCATCCACCTCCTTAGTAAACACCGATACAAAGTACTCATTGAATATTCTAGCCTTGCCCTGCACCTCTAAGCATATATCACCTTCTTTGTCTCTAATAGGCCCCACCCCACCTCTTACTACCCGCTTACTGTTTACATGCCGGTAGAAGATTTTTGGGTTCCCATTTATGTTAACCGCCATTCTACTTTCATATTTCCTCTTTGCCATTCTTATTTTCATCTTCACATCCCCTCTCAACTTATTGTATTTGGTCTGGTTCTCCCTTAAAGAATTCACCTGACATGCATTATACACCCTCTTTTTTTGTTTCATCATCTTCTCTATCTCCCTCATCATCCAAGGAGCCCTTGCTTTGGTTCCCTTACCCTTCCCTCTTGTTGGAATGTACCTAGCCTGTACTTGGAACATCTCCTCATTAAAGATCACCCATTATTCCATCACAGTTTTTCCTGTCAGTCTTTGGTTCTATTTTACCCTAGCTAGAACCTTTTGCATCCCATTGAAGTTAGCCCTATTCCAGTTTAGAAGTTCCACTCTAGATTGTTCCTTGCTCCTCTGCATTGCTAATCTAAATCTTATGATACGATGATCACTCTTACCCAAGTGTTCTCCCACAAACACTTGGTCGACCTGGCCCACCTCATTCCCCAGCACCAGATCCAGCAATGCCCCCTTCCTAGTTGGGCCAAGAATATACTGGTCAAGGAAATTCTCCTGAACACATTTCAGAAATTCCTCCCCCTCTTTTCCCTTTACCCTAGCATTATCCCAATCGATATTTGGGTAATTAAAGTCCTCCAATATCACCACTCTATAGCTCTTGCATATCTCTGCGATTTCCCTGCAGATTTGCTCCTCTAGCTCCCTCTCACTATTTGGAGGCCTATAGAATACCCCCAATAGCATGATCATACAGTTTTTGCTCCTCAACTCTAACCAAATGGATTCTATCCTTGTCCCCTCAAGAACTTCCTCTCTTTCAAACACTGCAATGTCTTCCTTAATCAGCACTGCCACCCCACCTCCCTTTTGTCCTTCCCTATCTTTTCTGAACACCTTGTACCCTTGAATATTAAGTGCACAGTCCTCACCGTTTTTAAGCCACGTTTCGGTTATTGCCAAAACATCATATTGCCACACAGCCAATTGTGCTTGTAGCTCACCAACCTCATTCACCATACTTTGTGCGTTTACGTACATGCATTCTAAAACCATTTTTGAATTTTTCGTAGTCTTTCTTAGTCTGCTCCTATCTAATATGGTACTACTTCTGCCTCTAGTACTACTTTCTTCTCTAGTACTATCCAACACACTCACTATTTTATGCAATGTATTCCTCTTTGGTCCAGTTAGATTTCTCCTGCGTTTTGTGGATAGGATATACCTGGGAAATTTTCCACATTGGTCTACCCCTCCACATCCAATTAATGGGTTGGCTTGCTGGTGAATAATTAATGGTGCCCTGGAGTATGCAGATCTGTCTGGCTCAAGTATCAAATTAATCAGCCAGCCGCCAAGGATTTCAATATTCCATCCCAGATATTTCATCCTGGAGCCAACAAGGATCTTTTAACTTATCTTCCAACTAAATAGTTACCAGTTGGTTATTGGACAACTGATAAGCATGGGTTTGAGCCTTTGTTCGAAGGACAGCAGGAATTCCTTGTGAGTAGCAAAATTCATGATCAAAGTATGAGTATATTACCACTGACCATGAGTCCTGACCATAGCATGAAAACACATCAGATGATCATTCCATCACGAGTTGGAGATATAAAACTTCAAGAGCCGATGTGTGCTTCTCTGCAACCCAATCATAATAGGCACGATACCTTGTATAGATGTTCCCATTCCCGGCCTCCAGGACATGCCTTCCAGCAATTGGTATCTAAAGTCGCAGATTCCTCATCAGCTTTATGATAGATATTCAGCTTCAGCATGGCGGAAGGACCTACCAGCGCAGCCTAGAATTGTTCAGCAACCATTACATTCTGGGCATCCAAGGCCATTACCAAACAACAGGCTTAATTGGTCAAAACTGCTTAATTCAGATTCTCTTGTGAAAGGCTATGTCAGAGAGAAGTAGCAGCTGTGAGGACACCAGAAGCCGTAGGCGGTGATTTGAGTTAATAATTGGGGAAGATGTCCCTTGTATTTTCTGAACAAAGCTCTTGAGATCCCTTCTAGAGCCATGTAATGTGATAATATCACACGTGGGGGGATCCACCATCTAACCCCACTAGGAGGACTCATAGAAACATAGAAGATAGGAGCAGGAGTACGCCATTCGGCCCCTCGAGCTTGTTCCGCCTTTTCATGAGATCATGGCTGATCATCCAAACTCAGTACCCTGTCCCTACCTTCTCCCCATATCCCTTGATCCCTTTAGCCTTAAGAAATATATCGCACTCCTTCTTGAATATATTTAATGAATTGGCCTCAACTGCCTTGTGTGGTAGAGAACTCCACAGGTTCACCACTCCCTGGGTGAAGAAATTCCTCCTCATCTCTGTCCTAAATGGATTACCCCTTATCTTTAGACTGTGACCCCTGGTTCTGGACTCCCCGGCCATCGGGAACATCCTTCCTGCATCTAGTCTGGCTAGTCCTGTTAGAATTTTATAAGTTTCAATGAGATCCCCTCTCATTCTTCTAAACTCTAGTGAATATAAGCCTAATTGACCCAATCTCTCCTCATACGTCATTCCTGCCATCCCAGGTATCAGTCTGGTGAATCTTCGCTGCACTCTCACCATAGCAAGAACATCCTTCCTCAGATAAGGTGACCAAAACTACACACAATACTCAAAGTGTGGTCTCACCAAGGCCCTGCAGCAAGACATCCTTGCTCCTGTACTCGAATCCTCTCGCTATGAAGGCCAACATACCATTTGCCTTCTTTACCGCCTGCTGCACCTGCATGCTTACCTTCAGTGACTGATATCGGTAGTGGGGAAAATGCTAGAGTCCAGGGCCTAGAAATTTGGTATAGCCGCGTTTGGGGCGCTAGTCCTGGCGATGCGCAAAGTTTAGCACCAGGTGCAATTTAGCGCAACCTAGCGCGATATTGGGTTGCAGCGCCCCTAAAGGTGATTGCGGCGCTAAATCAGGCACTGCACGCTACTCTTAAGGCACTAACCCGACGGCGCAACCCAATTTCGCGGTGGCGGGGCGCAGCAAGGGTGCTTTCAATAATCACTTTCCCTGAGACACACTGGCGCCGGGCAGCTCTTAAAGGGGCAGGTCAATTGGCATCACCAGACACACTCACTGCCTTGTAGGCCTTCAAAGCGGTGGGAGCCTACCTGTGGCGCACCAGCCTAGCAAGACATGGAAAGGGTGAGGCAGAGGGTGGAACGCCTCACTGATGGGGCATTGGATGCTTTGGTTGACGCAGTGGAATCAAGGCCAAGGAAGATGGTCGGAATGTGATTTATGTTTTGGACAGTCTCCTGGGTGTGAGAGGCAGTTATGTGTCAGTGTATTAGTTTTGCTTTCTGTTGCCATAGCTTTCTCATGTTTGAAGGAACCACATTTTGTGTAATGAAACACTTTCTTCATTTACAATGGCCATGCCTTCTATTTACATGCATCTTGCCCTTCACAGGCTTGGGGGTATCAGACCGGTTCCATTCCTGTTCTTGGAATGGCAGCAAGCATTCCGTGAGAGGGGCCTAGAAGCTACTTCTGATCAGCCTCTGACGCACAGCCTGAGAAGAGCCGCTCGCGTAGAAGTTCAGGCCAGCAGGCATCTTCTCAGCCACCGACAGAGATGTCCTGCACCTTATCTGAGGCTGCAGATCTGGCTGAAGCAGCTGGCACAGCTCAGTCACCACCTCCTTTCTAAATCGCAGCCTTCTGACACACTGCTCCTCCAGCATGTTCATGTAGGAAAACTGCTGTCGGAAAACCCTGCCAGCGTAAGGTCTGCTGTGGCGACGTCTGTTGGCCCTCCTCCGTCTGGCCATGCCCGCCCCCCTCTCCCAGCGTCTCAGTGCCCTTTCCAGATGATTCAGCATCAGGATGTTCCCCTCCAATGCAGCCCCCATAATAAGTGCCCACAGGAAGGTTCCCCGTTGTCAAGGCTCACCAACAGCAAGGTGATGGTCAGAAGGCTGAAGATCGTCTGCCTGCGCTGGCTCAGTGGTCAAATGGCTCTTAGTGTGCAGCTCAGCAACTCTTTGTAGCTCTTGAGGAAGTTGTGCTCCAAAAATGGCTGCCGCTTTTAAACCACACCAGTCCCCTTTAAATAACGCTCCTCCAGCCCGAGAGTGACTTGGTAAGGTCCAGGTAAGCTGTCATTATTAGCGCCAGGTGCTACGGAGGGGGGCATCACTGAATTTCCAGTCCGGGGTGCCCAAAAGGCATTGCTCACTCAAATGACGTCATAATCAGCCTGCGCCCATGAGCGGGCATTAAGATTTAGCGCCGGCGCTAAATGCATGCTCAATATGGGGCAAGGCGCTAGGCGCCTTGCGCCTGCCCGGAAATTGGCTAGCACCCCACTTCTTGGCCTCTTTAGGCGTTAATCGGTGGCGCTAACAACCGAATTTCTCCCCCCAGGTCTCGTTGCACTTCCCCTTTTCCCAATCTACTGCCGTTCAGATAATAATCTGCCTTCCTGTTTTTGACACCAAAGTGGATAACCTCGCATTTATCCACATTATACTGCATCTGCCATGGATCTGCCCAATCACCCAACCTGTCCAAATCATACTGGAGTTTCTCTGCACCCTCCTCACAGCACACACACCCACCCAGCTTTGTGTCATCTGCAAACTTGGAGATATTACATCTAGGCCTAGAAATTCGGTGGCGCCGCGTTTGGGGTGCCAAGCTCGCCTGGGCGCCGGAATTTGCGCTCCGGCCAGAGCCGCTTGCGCCCTCCCGATATTCAGTGGGAGCGCCCCAAGAGGGACTCGGGCCGCTCCTCGAGGCTCCCCGCGTCCCGCTTGGGGCGCTCAAACTGAATATCGCCGCGCTACGTACCACAGCGCCACATGCTGTGGCACGGCGCACTGCTGTACTGCAGGCCTTCCTCCCCTTCTTAAGGGGGAGGGGCCTGCACCAGCGCGATCACCGATCGCGAGTGCCAGCAAAAGAGGCCGACACCGAGGCGAAGTGCCGGGCTTTTGGGACACAGCCAGCACTGCCCGGGGGGTGGATCAGGAGGCCGGGGAGGGCGGCGCGAGGAGGTGCTGGCAGGTGGCCACCGGAAAAAATGGCCGCCCCGCACCTCCACCTTAATTTGCGCCACTACCACCACAGGTAGGCCCTGTGAACCGGTCGCGATTTGCGACCGGCGTTACAGAGGCGGGCGCGACCAAATATCGCGATCGGGGCGGGAGCGGGGCGCTGCGCACACCAATGACGTCATCGGCGGCGGCGCAGCGCTACAAGCTAACGCCACCATTAGCGCCCCGCTAAATATCGCGGGAGGCGTGGCCAGTGGCGCTAAAGCCACTGAGTGCCCTCTTTGGGCGCTAACTGGTGGCGCAGCCCACTGAATTTCTAGGCGCTAGTTCCCTCATCTAGATCATTAATATATATTGTAAATAACTGGGGTCCTAGCACCGATCCCTGCGGTACCCCACTAGTCACTGCCTGCCACTCGGAAAAAGACCCGCTGCTTCCTGTCTGCCAACCAGTTCTCTATCCAAGTCAGTACCTTACCCCCAATCCCATGTGCTTTAAATTTATATGCTTGTCTCTTATGCGGGACCTTATCAAAAGCCTTCTGAATGTCCAAATACACCACATCCACTGGTTCTCCCTTATCTATTCTACCAGTTACATCCTCAAAAAATTCCAGTAGATTAGTCAAGCACGATTTACCTTTTGTAAATCCATGTTGACTTTGTCCGATCCTGTCACTGTTTTCCAAGTGCTCTGCCATTACATCTTTTATAATGGACTCTAGCATTTTCCCCACTACCGATGTCAGGCTTACCGGTCTGTAATTCCCCGTTTTCTCTCTATAAGATTGTGAAGGGGTCGGATCGGGTGGATGCGGGGAAGATGTTCCCGATGATGGGTGAAACTAGAACTAGGGGGCATAGTCTTAGAATAAGGGGCTGCTCTTTCAAAACTGAGGTGAGGAGGAACTATTTCACTCAGAGGGTGGTAGGTCCATGGAATATGCTGCCCCAAAAAGCTGTAGAAGCTACATCATTACATAAATTTAAAACAGAAATAGACAGTTTCCTAGAAGTAAAGGGAATTAAGGGTTACGGGGAGCGGGCAGGAATTTGGACATGAGTCTAGGTTCGGATCGGTCATGGCCCTGTGGGTAGCGGAGCGGGCCCAGGGGCCGTGTAGCCTGATCCTGCTCCTATTTCGTGTGTCTAATTCTGTTAGATTCAGGAGATGGTTCTGTGATAGTGGATTGGCGGTTAGGATCAGATCAGCCATGATCTTATTGAATGGCGGAGCAGGCTCGAGGGGCCGATTGGCCTACTCCTGCTCCTATTTCTTATGTTCTTATAATATGTCGAGTAGCGTGCATGAGATCCCAAGGTGAGTCCAGCAACAAAACTATATCATCTGCAAAAGGGAGTTCACAATTCAGGAACAAACACTAAGGCCATGATTTACCACACGCCGGCGGGTCCATGGTGGGCAATGTCGGTGGCGGGTCCCGACCCCACTGCTGGCTTCATCCCGGCCTCCGAAATGACTTTCCGATGATTGGGCTTGTTAAGCCCGCCCAGCGCATTTGCCGGCCAATTAAAGGAAGCGGGTCTTGTGACGTCATTTGATAACGCATCATTAGTCGGTTACCTTAAAGGAACCATGCACAAATTTACTTTGACATTTGTGCTGTCAGTGTTCTACAGCATTGAGGTGCTGCAAGCATTGACAAGCTCCTCCCATGACTCGCTCCACAGCATTCAGGGAGGTTCTCTTCCCTTCCCATGGGCGGAAGAGGCCTCCCAGGAGACCAACGCAGCCTGGTTACACATTGCACAGGAGGGCACAAGCAGGGATGTGGTAAGGAGCACCTGGCTGCAGTGACGCAAATCTTTCAATGATCTCATTAGTTCACGAAACGTTACTGAAAAGCCACACTCAACCTCATCCTGCTGTGCCACTCATCACATCCCCATCACTCTGCCTTCCCTACCCTACTCCTGCACATCCTTACTCACACCAACTTTCCTTGCATCTCCACCCATCTCTCTCTATCTACATTATTACATCCCCATCTCAGTAGCCACCCCTCACACTCACCCTCATCCTAGTGCAATCATACCAACTAACAACACACGAGTGTAAGCACTTGGGTGTTGTAGCCAATGTTCATGTAAAGTTTCTGTTAATGTGCTGTCAAACTTACTGTCCTCTGAAATGGCTGAGCAAGCCACTCAGTTGTACACAACCGCTACAAAAAACAGTAAGAATAAAACCGGACGAACAACCCGGCATTGACCTCGGCACCGACTTCGGACACGACAACGGCACACCCAGCCCAGTCTACCCTGTAAAGTCCACCTCACTAACATCTGGGGACTTATGCCAAAATTGTGAAAGCTGTCCCACAGACCAGTCAAGCAACAGCCTGACATAGTTGTACTCACAAAATCATACCTTTCAGCCAATATCCCAGACTCCTCCATCAACATCCCTGGGTATGTCCTGTTCCACCAGTAGGACAGACCCAACAGGAGTGGTGGCACAGTGGTATACAGTTGGGAGGGAGTGGCCCTAGGAGTCCACAACATTGACTCCGGACCCCATGAATTTACATGGCTTCAGGTCAAGCATGGGCAAGGAAAATTCCTACTGATTACAACCTACCACCCTCCCTCAGCTGATGAATCAGTACTCCTCCATGCTGAACAACACTTGGAAGAAGCACTGAGAGTAGCAAGGACACAGAATGTACTCTGGGTGGGGGACTTCAAGGTTCATCACCAAGAGTGGCTCGGCAGCACCACTACTGACCAAGCTGGCCAAGTCCTGAAGGACATAACTGCCAGTCTGTACCTGCGACAGGTGGTGAGAGAACCAACATGAGAGAAAAACCTACTTGACCTCGTCCTCACCAATCTACCTGTCGCAGATGCATCTGTCCATGACAGCATTGGGAGCACTGACCACCGCACACTCATTGTGGAGATGAAGTCCTGTCTTCACACTGAGGATACCCTCCATCGTGTCAGTTAGGCCTATAGTTAAGGCCATCAAGCAGTTTGCATAGATAATCGGCAACAGATTAAGGAAGCCATCGAGGCTGGACAGGCCCATCAAAGTGCATTCATAACAAAACAATTCAATTATCGAGCCGGTAGATGCGATTACCGGCCATTTAAAAACAGTTAGTATAGCTTGTTACCATTATTTAAAATAGCCTGCCAAGATTAAGACAAAGAACTAACCTGATTTGGCGGGCAGATAAGGGTTTTCGAAAGGAGTATAATTGAAGGCCCCGGGTAGCAATCGCGCTCTGCTCTTCTCTTCTCTCTGGCCTCTCCCTGCTCCTCGCCCTCGTGGCTGTCGCCCTTTCCCCGTCCCGTGCTTACCCCCGGCCTTTGCCCATGCCTTTCCCCACTCCATCTGGAATCGCCCAGGCACTGCATCGGGCGGACACGGACAATTCAGGCCAGGCGAGGCAGGACGCGAGGCCAACTGAGGAAGACCAACTGAGGAAGACCAACTGAGGAGACCAACTGAGGATAGGCTTCGAATCATCGGGCCTTCAGTCTCAGCTGGCCTGCGACTATCTTCATGCAAACTCAAATTGTCGGCCGAGGAAGGGGAACCATCATCCCTGCAAGGTAAAGTACCCAAGCAGAGACTTTAACTCTGGGGTACTCGAACCTGGACAACGCCCTTGCAGCACCCGGAGACCACATGACGACGGCAGGCTCCAGAGAGCACCAAGAGCGAACCCCAAACCCCACCGCTGTTCTGAATTCAGTAGATCTTTGATTGGTGAGCATAAATTCTGGCCCCTCATAGCTTAATCTAGTTAGGTATAGGGGGTGGGATGAGGATAAGGGGATTGTTAAGATAGTTGTTTTCCCTCGATGTGCCGTGTGTTCCCCATTCCCTGTATAAGTATAGTTATTTGTATTTGCCTGTAAAAGTTTATACTGGTAACTTTTCATAAGATTGTGTTAACTTCTTCAATAAAATTCTTGGTTTTGCTTACATCCAGCCACCTGTCTACTCGAGTCTTTTCTGTATCGCCGCCTGTACCTAAGTCCGGTGTCTAGAACCCAGGGGCGTGGGAGCGATTTGAACCGCTCACAGTCAGTGGCATAACTGACTGGGCGTACGCGCCAAACACCACCACACGCCACCCCCTACAAGCCTACTCTCAATCATCAGCAAAGTGATGGAAGGAATCATCGACAGTGCGATCAAGCGGCACTTTCTCATCAATAACCTGCTCACCGATGCTCAGTTTGAGTTCCGCCAGGACCACTCGGCTTCTAACCTCATTACAGCCTTGGTCCAAACATGGACAAAGGAGCTGAATTCCACAGGTGAGGTGAGAGTGACTGCCCTTGACATCAAGGCAACATTTGACAAGGTGTGGCATCAAGGAGCCCTAGTAAAACTGATGTCAATGGGAATCAGGGGGAAATCTTTCCACTGGCTGGAGTCATACCTAGCACAAAGGAAGATGGTTGAGGTGGTTGAAGGTCAATCATCACAGCCCCAGGATATCACTGCAGGAGTTCCTCAGGGCAGTGTCCTAGGCCCAACCATCTTCAGCTGTTTCATCAATGACCTTCCCTCCATCATAAGGTCAGAAATGGGGATGTTCGCTGATGATTGCACAGTGTCCAGTTCCATTCACAACTCCTCAGATAATGAAGCAGTCCATGCCCGAATGCAGCAAGACCTGGATGACATTCAGGCTTGGGCTGATAAGTGGCAGGTAACATTCGTACCAGGCAATGACTATCTCCAACAAGTGAAAGTCTAACCACCGCCCCTTGACATTCAATGGCATTACCACTGCCGAGTCCCCGACCTTCAACATCCTGGGTGACACCATTAACCAGAAACTTAACTGGACCAGCCACATAAATACTGTGGCTACAAGAGCACATCGGAGGCTAGGTATTCTGTGGCGAGTATCTCACCTCCTTACTCCCCAAAGCCTTTCCACCATCTACAAGGCACAAGTCAAGAGTGTGATGGAATACTCTCCACTTACCTGGATGAGTGCAGCTCCAGCAACACTCAAGAAGCTCGACACCATCCAGGACAAAGCAGCCCACTTGATTGGTACCCCAATCCACCACCTTAAACATTCACTCTGTGCGCCACTGCCGTGGCTGCAGTGCGTACCATCTACAAGATGCACTACACCAACTCGCCAAGGCTTCTTTGGCAGCACCTCCCAAACCCGCGACTTCAACCACCTAGTTGGACAAGGGCAGCAGGCGCATGGAAACACGATCACCTGCAAATTCCCGTCCAAGTTACACACTATCCTGACTTGGAAATATATTGTCGTTCCTTCATTGTCGATGGGTCAAAATCCTGGAAATCCCTCCCGCGCACTGTGGGAGTACCTTCACCACACGGTCTGCAGCGATTTAAGAAGGTGGCTCACCACCACCTTCTCAAGGGCAATTAGGGAAGGCCAATAAATGCTGGCTTTGCCAGTGAGGCCCGCATCACAGGAATGAATTTTTTTTTAATGAAATCTTTATTTTCGACACTTTGCATTCTAGGACAGAGTTGTCTGCACCTTTGGAATTGGCTTTGTGAGTTGCAGTGAATGGTACCCCTGCAATGGTGATGAGTGTGAAAGGAATGGCTTGGGCATTGTAGGGATGTTGTTGGTGTGGGGTGGAGCCAACCTGGCACATCATGTGGCAACTAGGGTGTACAGCATCAAGTGAAGTAAATGTGGCCATGGTGAGGCAATCCCTGGCCTCTCGGGCAGCAATGTGGTCTGGTGCTGAGGCTCTCTGTCCTGTGCAGCATCAGGTGATTGCAGAGAGGTTGGTGTTGTTGGTGCTGCTGGTGTGCCTGGTAATGCTGGTGTTTGGGCCGATCGTGGTGGGATTCTGAGGACCAAGGTGAGAGAGTTTCAACGTGACCCATGCTGATGGAATAGATGGCAAGTGAAGTAGAGATGACAGAAGCGATCTGTCAAGGGTGGGAGAGATAAAAAGGCCAGACTGGATGGAGACTTGTGTAAAGATTTGCAGCATTCTGAATCTGTAGTGGAAATGCAGTTTAGAGAAGCTCGTGGCTATGGGAAGATATCTGAATCAGCTGGGAGCTTTGACGACATTTGAAACCATCCACTCATCAGCTCAAAAAATGGCCAATGACCTCCCACCTCAGCTTCACAGACGAGGTCTAAGCACAGCGTGAAACCAGTGGGCAACGTGTCAAATCCAAAAAGCTGGGAATTGTAAAGTGGCGGTAAACAAGCCACTAATGATTTTAATTGCCTCCCCCGCCGCTGCCTGTCGGGTCTGCTCAGCACTGGCAGACCCGACATTGGGAAGGTCCAGTGTGTGCGTTTTGACAGCAGGTTTCCGACCCGCTGTCAATCATTTTCGATTTAACAGCTGACCTGCCACCCATCCCATCTGCTGAGCTCTGGCAAAATTCCGGCCTTTAAAACCATCCTTTATGATACCATTTAACATATTATTGATGAAGACATTGAATAGATTGAGTGACAACAACAACAACAACTGGTATTTGTCTACCACGTTTAACATAGTAAAACGTCCGAAGGCGCGTCACATAGAAACATAGAAGATAAGAGCAGGAGTAGGCCATTCGGCCCCTCGAGTCTCCTCGGCCATTCAATGAGATCATAGCTGATCATCCAAACTCAGTACCCTGTCCCTGCCTTCTCCCCATATCCCTTGATCCCTTTAGCCTTAAGAAATATATCTAACTCCTTCTTGAATATATTTAATGAATTGGCCTCAACGGCCTTCTGTGGTAGGGAATTCCACAGGTTCACTACTTTCTGGGTGAAGAAATTCCTCCTCAGCTCTGTCCTAAATGGCTTACCACTTATCTTTAGACTGTGACCCCTGGTTCTGGACTCCCCCGCCATCGGGAACATCCTTCCTGCATCTAGTCTGTCTAGTCCTGTTAGAATTTTATAAGTTTCCATGAGATCCCCTCTCATTCTTCTAAACTCCAGCGAGTATAAGCCCAATCGACCTAATCTCTCCTCATACGTCATTCCTGCCATCCCAGGTATCAGTCTGGTGAATCTTCACTGCACTCCCTCCATGGCAAGAACATCCTTCCTCAGATAAGGCGACCGAAACTGCACACAATACTCAAGGTGTGGTCTCACCAAGGCCCTGTACAACTGCAGCAAGACATCCTTGTTCCTGTACTCGAATCCTCTCGCTACGAAGGCCAAAATACCATTTGCCTTCTTAACCGCCTGCAGCACCTGCATGCTTACCTTCAGCGACTGATACACAAGGACACCCAGGTCTTGTTGCACATCCCCTTCTCCCAATCTATTGCCGTTCAGATAATAATCTGCCTTCCTGTTTTTGCCACCAAAGTGGATAACCTCGCATTTATCCACATTATGCTGCATCTGCCATAAACCTGCCCAATCACCCAACCTGTCGAAATCATACTGGAGTTTCTCGGCATCCTCCTCACAGCACACACGCCCACCCAGCTTTGTGTCATCTGCAAACTTGGAGATATTACATCTAGTTCCCTCGTTTAGATCATTAATATATATTGTGAATAGCTGGGGTCCTAGCATCGATCCCTGCGGTACCCCACTAGTCACTGCCTGCCACTCGGAAAAAGAGCCGTATATTCCAACTCTTTGCTTCCTGTCTGCCAGCCAGTTCTCTATCCAAGTCAGTACCTTACCCCCAATCCCATGTGCTTTAACTTTACACGCTAATCTCTTATGCGGGACCTTATAGAAAACCTTCTGAAAGTCCAAATACACCACATCCACTGGTTCTCCCTTATCTATTCTACCAGTTATATCCTCAAAAAATTCCAGTAGATTAGTCAAGCACGAGTTACCTTTTGTAAATCCATGTTGACTTTGTCCGATCCTGTCACTGTTTTCCAAACGCTCTGCTGTTACATCTTTTATAATGGACTCTAGCATTTTCCCCACTACCGATGTCAGTCTTACCGGTCTATAATTCCCCATTTTCTCTCTACCACCTTTTTTGAATAGTGGGGTAACATTAGCTACCCTCCAATCCATGGAAACTGTTCCAGAATCTGTAGAATTTTGGAAGATGACCAGCTATGCATCTACTATTTCTAGGGCCACTTCCTTAAGTACCCTAGGATGTAGATTATCAGGCCCTGGGGATTTATCGGCCTTCAACCCCGTCAATTTCCTTAACACCATTTCTCTACAAATACTGATTTCATTCAGTTCCTCCCTCTCATTAGACCCTATGTTCCCCGACATCTCTGGGAGGTTATTTGTGTCCTCCTTTGTGAAGACAGAACCAAAGTATGTATTTAATTGGTCTACCATTTCTCTGTTCCCCATTATAAATTCCCCTGATTCTGACTGCAAGGGATCTACGCTTGACTTCACCAATCTTTTTCTCTTTACATATCTATAGAAGCTTTTACAGTCAGTTTTTATGTTCCCTGCAAGCTTACTCTCATACTCTATTGTCCCACTCTTAATTAATCCCTTTGTCCTCCTTTGCTGAATCCTAAACTGCTCCCAATCCTCAGGTTTGCTGCTTTTTCTGGCCAATTTATATGTCCTCTCCTTGGATCTTATGCTATCCCTAATTTCCCTTGTTAGCCACGGTTGAGTCACCTTTTTTGTTTTACTTTTATGCCAAACAGGGATGAACAAATTCTGTAGTTCATCCATGCGATCTTTAAATGTTTGCCATTGCCTATCCACCGTCAATCGTTTAAGTAACATTCCCCAATTCATCCTACCCAACTTAAGGCCTAGGCAACAGAAGGCACGGCCACCAATGGTTCATCGATTAAAATCAGGGATGCTCAAGAGGCCAAAATTAGAGGAGCACAGATACCTCGGGGTCTTGTGGGGCTGGGGATTACAGAGATAGGGAGGGGCGAGGTAATGGAGGGATTTGAAAACAAGGATGAGAATTTTAAAATTGAGGTGTTGCTTAACCAGGAGCCAATGATAGTAGGCAATCTTGTCTCGTGACTTTCCTGTCTATCTTCATACAAATCTTGAAGCTGGAGCATACATCCAGGATAAAACACATCCAGATAACGTAAGCTAAAGTCCCAACAGATAAAATCTGAAGAGGTAATGCATGGCCTCCACCTGAGCTTGGGAAAGAACCAAGCAATGTGAGGTCTCTTCCTATGAACCCTTCCACCCAAGTCCCTCCATCCCTCACCATAGACTCTTAACATCCACAGCTAAACAGAGCCTGGGATCAACAAACAGAGATTTCCCAAACCACACCATTCAGCCAATATCTCTAAACACCATACATTGCTCCAACTTCAACTCTGCCCAATTATTCCCCTTGCCCATCTTTGACCCACACCCCCCACCCCCACTCAAGCCAAGCTGCCTGCCAAATAAAGACCTCAACTTTATAAATATGCAGTGCTGCCCAAATGTGCATAATAGTCTAAAATTTTCAATATATATATACTTTCACATTCCATACAACTAGTGACATACAACAATTCAACATGCATGGAAACAGAAATGAAGATTTAAGACTGAAGACATAAAGCTTGGATCACTTGACAAAATGCCAAGTGAAGATGAACTAGCACAGATAAGATATAACTTCTTCATACAGAGAGTGACAATAAGCTACCCAAGGCGGCAGAAGAAGTAGAGGATGTTATAAATTTTAAATGGTGATGGATACATTTTTAGCAAACAGGGCTATTGAAGGGTATCAGAGGTAAGGTGGGGTAGGAAATCAGTGATCATTGGAATTGGCGTGGATGGAGATAATTATATCATGTCCTGTATGTTACCATGTTCCTAAGAAAATTGAAACATACTGGTGGGAGTTAGGTTAAGTATATGTAGTGATGCATCACATGTAACCTTGGTCTCCTGGAGTTTAGATTGCCTTAGTGTTATGTCCGTGTATCTTAATGTTGTGTCCTTCAATAATCAGACAACAGACTGCAGGGAACGATTCAACAGGTGTTTACTAAATGAGGGTTACTCTAGAACTAACTGTACAGATCACTACTCAGGGTTTATATACAGGTGTGGTCACTGCTGGTACTACAGTATACAGGAGCTGTAAAAAGTAGTTCTCTCCCTTAAGGTATATATACATTACATACATTACACTTAGGAAGTCAGGGATTTTTCCCTCTGGCTTTTTTGCCTCCCGTAGGAGTTAGCATTACTAGCAGTTAGGGAGGTAGTTGATGTCTAATGGATAGGTGACCATGAATGAGCTTACTTGTTATATAACTTTTAAATGTTGAAGTATTTGTGGCATTTCCCATCTTCATTCAAATATATATTTTAAACTATATTATGTTAGCCATACAAATTATTGGAACTCCCAGTATCTCCTAAGGAAATAAATCATTATGGCCGGGAAATTCGTCTCGGGCAGTGGTACAAAATGGGCAGTATTGGATAGGCCGGCCGTTATACGCAGCGTCTGATATTCAATTCCATTACACTCAATGGAACTGAATAACAGGCTCTGCGTATAACATGCGGCCAATCCGATACCGTCGGTTTTAGGCCACCGCCCAAGTCGAATTTCTAGGTCAATGTCCGTTCACTTTGAGTCTCATAATGGAAATTAAATTTACTCAGGGTATCAGTTTTGGCCCCCTGGTAGCACTTTCACCTCTGGGTCATAGAAACATAGAAGATAGGAGCAGGAGTAGGCCATTCGGCCCTTCGAGCCTGCTCCGCCATTCAACGAGATCATGGCTGATCATCCAAACCCTAGCACCCGGTCCCTACACCGACAGCCATCCCACCCAAGCCCTATCCCCGTAACCCCACGTATTTAATCCCCCCTAACACTAAGGGTCAATTTTTATCATGGCCAATCAACCTAACCCGCACATCTTTGGACTGTGGGAGGAAACCGGAGCACCCGGAGGAAACCCACGCAAACACGGGGAGAATGTGCAAACTCCACACAGACAGTCACCCGAGGCCGGATTTGAACCCGGGTCCCTGGCGCTGTGAGGCAGAAGGTTATGGGTTCAAGCACCACCACCGTGATCTGAGCACCTAATCTAAGCTGACACTTGAACACATAATCTAGGTTGCTAAGGGAGTGCTGCTCTGTTGAAGATGCCATCTTTTGAGACAGTAAATCAAGCCCTCATCAGCCAATCAGGTGGACATAAAAGATACCATGGCATTATCCAAGGACAGCATGGGAGTTCTCCTGGTCTCCCCATCAACATTTATCCCTCAACCAACAGGTTATCTGGTCATTTATCTCACTGCTGTTTATGGGACATTACCGTGCACAAATTGGCTGCCACGTTTGCCTCCTGTGCATTTCACATGTACTTCACTGCTGTGAAGCATTTTAGGACATCTTGAGATCATGATATGCACTATATAAATGGAAGTTCTTTCTTTCTTTACTTAGTTCCACTTTTATTAACTTCATCTATATTCAAATTTTCCACATAAAAAGTATATTAGATATTGTCGCTCGTGCATAATGTGGGTTCAGCCAGAGCTGAAGGTCCAAGTGGTATAGATAACTCCACTGCAGAAAGGGACTCATCGATTCGACACTCCAAAGCTAACACTTGCGTCCCAGGGAAGAAGACTGACTGAACTACGCTGCTTATAAGGATGAGGTTGTACAAGTTCTGAAATATTGCTAATCACCTGCAATGTTCCCTCTAAGCTGCGTGGCTGCGCAGCTCTCTGCTGGTCCCATGCAGCCTGGGACCAGCTTTTGCAATGTTAAATAAACTGTGAATGGGCTGCCTTAAAGGGGGCCGCGCACCCAAAAAAACAATGGTCACCAGTATCTAGACGATAATCTACCCAATAGACTGGCTATGCAAAGTTGTTAACTTGTCAGCTGTCTAAGGTGTTACGCTTTGAAAAATCTCACCAATTTGCAATGTCAGACTCTGATCACTGCTACAATTAATACTCAACTTTCGTTAATACTGATTTACAGTGATACACTGAATTGCCTGTGTAACTTTGGCTACTAATTTTGTTAAGTAACTCTGTCCATTAATGATTTGCTATTCTACTGCTAGATAACTCTGACTACATTTATCCATATCTACTAAGTGTTCATGTACCCAAGTTTAAATTGGGATTTTTACAGCCAATAAATAGTTGTTGGTGCATAACTGGTTGCCTGACTCTGTCTTTGCTGATTTGGCAAAAAAGAGTGAATCATTCACTCAATAGCTTGCTGGTATCCTAATCAATGGTTGAAAACTAAAACTTAAATTTAATCCGAACTGATTTAAGCTGACCATTTGATGAGCTGACTCATGAGGGTAGATTTTCCCGAACCTGTCGGGAAGAAGGCGGGACTTCCCCTTTCGGGTTTTTGACCCGCCTACTTCGACGTCCGGCCAATCCGCGCGATTTTCCCTTGATTGACCTTGTTGAGCCCGCCCAGTGGGCTCAGCAGGCCAATTAAGGGCCACCCGGCAACAGGTGACGTCACAGACTACAATTTCATCTGTCAAGAGTACTTGACAGATGAAATATCAGTGTCTCACAGCTGTTAAAAGCTGTGAAACACTGACAGTCTGAGTTCTAAGCTGAGTCCTTCTGCACAGACTCAGTTAGAACTCTTACCGGCACTCAAAGCTGAAGGCTGTCACTTTTCACAGATCGCAGCCGTTCAGCTTTAAGTTCCGGCTGAGTGATGGGCTCCTGATGCCTACAGGAAGAAAGGCTGTTAAGGTAAGTACAGGTAAGTAAAAGTTCTTTACACACTTTAGACACACCAAACACACTTACCTTTGCACTCATGCACCCATCACTCACCTGAGCGCCGACATCGCGACCCCTCCAACTCCTTCAACCCGACGGCCCGCCTGCTCTACCTGGCGTGGTTTGGAGCCGTCGGGAAACCCACACGAAACCCCTCAAAATAGGGATTAGACTAAAAACTGCCTGTTAACTACCTGTTAACAGGCAGTTAATTGGCACTAAACCCTTCCCGCCTGGTTTCGGCGGGTCCCAGTGCGGGGCGGGTACCTGCCGCCCCTGAAACTTACGTGGGGCGGGGTTTTGGGCGGGATGGTGTCGGGACCCCCAAATTCGGGATTTTCCCCCCCCACACGCCTGAAACCCCGCCTGACGGCTCCAGGAAAATCTAGCCCATGCATCACGCACTCCTAAAATTGCGTGGTAAAGCGGTTCTTTAGCAAAGCGATGGCGTTAAGGATTCATCTGGTTCTTGGCTCATCTATGTCAGTATAGCAAAACCCAGCATTTTAACAATACAAATATTTCGATTCACTCAGATAGCACCTCCATCGTTTTACTTATCTCTACATTCAACGATTGTTATATGAATTTCATTCCTGTAGGAATCATCACATGGGGAAATGTGATTTCTTGCAGCTCTTTCTTGACATAAAGCATCTTAATATATGCAGATGAGTAGAGAATGTTTAGAGAATGAGTCCACGCACTGCTGATCCAATCAAACTTCAAGGCCTTGTCCATCTATCTCTTAATGTGCATTCTCACGAGTGCCGTAAAATGTTATTGTAAGCAGTGTGTTTCTTTTAAATATAATGCATCGACATAGCATTTTTCCATCTACTATGCACACGAGCATAGAGTGAAGTGTGACTTTTCATATACTATTGAACTGATGGAAATCGATTTGTCACATTTTGGTAAGGTCATATGGAATAAGAATGTTAGTGAAATTTGATCCACGTTTCTAATGCAGGGCAGTTCGAAACTGCTTCAAATGAAGGGTTAGCCAACTTCCATGCTGCTCTGATCGTGCTCGATCATGTTTAATCTCAGACGCAATGCTGAGTTAGGCTCGGTGAGTACTTAGATGGCAGACCACCTGGGAATACCAGGTACAGTAGGCTTTTTAGAAAAGACAAATGAAAAGTTAAAGCTGGGTTAGGTTACCTTTATACTCGAGAGGGGTCAGTACAATGCTAGAGCGGCAAAATTAAAATCCACAACTACATTTTGATGAAAATTGTGGCCTAAAGTGAGCATGCACATCATACAACTGGTGTATTCTACCAGATGACCTATGGTAATGCAGTTGATCTTCTATTGTGTTACTCACAGAGAAAAATTAAATCGATCAAGGGTTTAGACACTTCATTTGAAGCAGTGCAAAAAACACAGCTTTGATCTGCCCTAGCATTAGAAACATGGATCAGATTTCACTAATATTTGACTTTCCATATAAACATACCAAAAGCTGAAGTTTACAGCAGAGAATAAGACCATTCAGCCATTTGTGCCACCTCTATGCTAGAGAAATTTTAAAAAAACAATTCCACTGTCCAGCTCTCTCCATGTACCATCCTCTGCTTCAAATATTTATGTCATATTCCCTCAACCATTCCCTGTGGCAAAGCACTCCATGTGCCAACAAGCCTCTGTGTAAATACTTTTCTTCCAACCTCTTTCCTCATTCTTTTAGTAAGTTGATGATCTCCTTGTTACTAACTCTCCAACCAGAGGAAGTAGTCTTTCCCTCTCCACTCTGTCAAAATCATCCACAATTTAAAAAAAAAACCTCCACTCATTCTCCTCTTAGCCATCTCTGCTCCAGTGAAAACAGTCCTAGTATCTCAAGTCCCCCCTGATGACTATATTTCCCCATCGCCTCTCCCCTTACTCAATTTTAGATAAGGGGAAGTAGTACTCTAGCAATGTTGTGATTTGATTGCTCATGTAAATGAAAGAACTTGTTTAGATTTCACTTGTTCTTGCAATGGTTTTATTTTCAATCTATTAAGAACCTACAAGCTGATTGTAAAAAAGGTGTTGTAATTGCTTAGTTGGGCCTGTATCACTAAAACTGTCACCGTCTCCTTTCCTAACCACAGATAAAAAAAAACATTTATCTTTTTTAGAAAACATGGCTGACCTATCAGAATAGTCTTGTTTAATAAGTACTATGAACATCCCATTTAATATTGTGCTTTGTCACTATGGACATTATAGATTTATACAACAGGACTTAGAAATTTACTTTTTCATATTATCTGCATGAGTTACTCTGATATGTTGTACCAACAGGATTTTTTGTACCACATGTCAAATAATACATGCTGTTTTAGTGTACCAACAGGGAAGTTGAAAGTTTTCTCTTCCAAATGGTTACAGAAGTCCTATGTGAAATAACTTGGGGACAAATTCATCTATCTACAGTGTAAAACAGCCCATAATTCAGTACAAATTGGAAAAATACATACTGATTCAGAACAGCTTGTGGTTGTGAGGCTGGAAGTTAAGCACAGCTTGCTACATCTTACCTGGGAATGGCTGGTGATAAATATGGGAGCAGAAGTGAAATCATATTCCATTCACCAATGCTGACACCTCTCATCTTGCTGAGCACAAACATTCATCTTTATTTTCTTTGTGACACTTTGGGAAGGGGGGGGGGGGATTAGAACATAAGAAATAGGAGGAGAAGTAGGCCATACGGCCCCTCGAGCCTGCTCCACCATTCAATAAGATGAAGGCTGATCTTCGACCTCAATTCCACTTTCCTGCCCGATCCCCGAATTCTTTATCATTTTCAACAAAAGTTTTGTTGAACAAAGGACCAAGAACAGAACTCCAGTCGATCTTATCCTTCAGTCACTCAGTATACCCTCAGCTTGGTTAACACTACAGCTTCTTTATTCCTTCATTGTATAAAGATGATCTTGTGAGAACTGAAAAAAACCCAGAAAATGCTGGAAATACTCAGCAAGTCAGGCATCATCTGTGGTGAGAGAAGCAGAGTTAACGTTTCAGGTCGATGACCTTTCCTCAGAGCTGACTGTGAGAGCTGTATTGCTAGGGACAGCAGCTGAAGAGCAGATGGTTCTCCCGGTGACAGTTTCAGCAGAAAACTATGAAAATGCTAGTAGATTTCCTGTAGTTTTTCCCATGGACAGTCAGGAGAAAGCAATTTTCCCTCAGTGATGTTGTGGGTATAGCTATGAGGAGCTGCAGCTTCTAGAGTGTGTGAAGACCCATCTAGAAACATAGACACATAGAAAAATAGGAGCAGGTGTAGGCCATTCTGCCCTTTGAGCCTGCTCCGCCATTCAATATGATCATGGTTGATCCTTTAACTCAATACCATATTCTCCCTCTCTCCACATGCCCCTTGATGCCTTTTGTGTCTAGAAATCTATCTATTTCCTTCTTAAATATATTCAGTGACTTGGCCTCCACAGCCTTCTGTGGTAGAAAATTTCACAGGTTCACCACCCTCTGAGTGAAGAAATTTCTCCCCATCTCAGTCCTAAATGTCCTACTCCGTATCCTGAGATTGTGACCCCTCGTTCTAAACCCTCCGGCCAGGGGAAACATCTTCCCTGCATCCAGTCTGTCTAGCCCTGTCAGAATTTTATACGTTTCAATGAAATCCCCTCTCATTTTTCTAAACTCGAGTGAATACAGGCCTAGTAGACCCAATCTCTCCTCATACGACAGTCCTGCCATCCCAGGAATCAGTCTGGTGAACCTTCGCTGCACTCCCTCTGTGGCAAGTATATCTTTTCTTAGGTAAGGAGAACAAAACTGCACACAGTACTCCAGGTGTGGTCTCACCAAGGCCCTGTATAACTGTAGTGGTAGAAGACCCATCTAGTGGTAGAAGTGTGCAGCTGCAGGCATGACTGTGTGTCACAGTAGGGTGATGCCCAAATAAGGAGTGGCCACTCCATACATAGCAAATGTAATATATCTATCTATATCTATCTATATATCTATATATCTATCTATATATATAGATAGATATATATATTATTATATTATATATATAAAGCGGTTGGTTTGTCTGTCCGTCTGTCTGTCCGCTATACACTCAAAAGTTATAGAGCGTACCTACACATATGTTATATCAAAAGAAAGCTGATGATCAGGGGGGTGTCATAGGCATATTTACTTTTTGGTCAGTCAAACATTGTTCCGACAGTATACAAAAAACGTTCAGAAATCCGCTCATTAGCTGTTGACCAATCCTACCGCTCATTAGCGTTGAGTGACGTGATGGTTGACCAATCCTACAGTTCAGTGACCTGATGGTTGACCAATCGGTGCATCACGGGCGGGACCTAATCCTGCAGCCTCCCGAAACTTCGCCGCCATTTTTTCCCCTGCTTTTCCTCAACTGCATCAGCCCGCCAGAGCAGGAGGCGAGTTGGGGTCACTCGGGCCGGGCCTCACAACCGCTCGGCCCGATACACACAGTGGGGGAGCGGCAGCGGCCGGCCGTCAACCGCGTGGCCCGAGACTGCATCGGCCCGCTGGAGCGGGAGGTGAGTTGGGGTCACTCGGGCCAGGCCTCACAACCGCTTGGCCCGAGACACACAGCGGGGGACCGGCAGCGGCCGGCCGTCAACCACGCGGCCCGACACACAAAGCGGGGGAGCGGCAGCGGCCTGCCGTCAACCGCGCCGCCCTCTAAACTGCCCTGGCAACGCCGGGCCCCCCTGCTAGTTATAGATAAATGGGGGTGTTGGTTGCTTAGGAATGAGGTAGATGGGTGGTGGGGCAATGGAGTGTACTTCAGTTCCACAAGACCATTGTGAAATTGTGATGTGTACCTTGCACAAAATTCAATGATAGATTAAAATATTTTACCTGTGTTTTATGATATCGACTTAACAAATAGCTCCATTTTCATTTTGTTGCTTGCTGTTAAATCTCTCCAGACCCACAGGATTGTTTTTACCTTGCTTTGCAATGTTACACTGGTGTATCACTGTTAATCAACAAAAAGTTCATTTAAAAAAAAACTAAGCTAAACAATTATGACAATCCTTGCAGTCCCAAGGAAAGAAGCAAACTCTTAAACTATGGTAAGTCGGCCTCACTTGTATTTCTATTTTTTGGCCTATTCCAAGGTATTAAAAAATCAATGATGTTTATTTCTGTGGCATCCAAGGTATAAATAGAAAACATATTCAAAGGGAGTGCCCATTATAACAAACTTATGACCATTAATCTTTCAGGGCCACCCAACGGGCAAATATATTGGGTCGTACTGTATATGGTTCATACAAATTCTTACTTGGTGGGCTTGCTAGGTGAAGTAGGTGGAGCAAGGATTGCGAATTAGTGTAGGTAATGTCACCTTTATATTGCCAAACTTCCTGTTGGATGTACTTCAGCTGGATCACGAGCAGCCTTGTATATACCATGAGGTCAGCCCAGCAACAATGGGCAAAATGTATATGCAGAGTTAGTTCAAGGTCACCTTTTTAGTCAGTGTGACCAAGAACTTCAGCCTTTCACCACAAGTCAGTCATCAAGATGGCAGACCTAATGGTACGTAGCACCAATGGGAGCCATTTAGCTTTGCTGTCAGCTGCTTTTTAGTCAGAAGAAGCCAGTGAAACGCCAGCTTTAGAAGGATATTAGTGCCTTTGTCACGTAGACAGCTGGGTCATTTTTTCTAAGCTGCTTTCATTAGAGCTCATCATCAGAGACAACTCTGAAATATAAGTGGGGCATGAACGATCAGGTGACAGTAATGAGTCTGGGGCTGTTCATCTAATTTAATGATGTGTTAAATAGAAGGCCTTTGGAGCAGTGTACACAGAGTACTTAAATAATGCTGGTAACATAATACATAATATGTACATGTCATAAAAAAAAGTTATTGTTTTCTGGTTGTATATGGTAATGCCATTTACCTCTTCTGTTTTGTTGCACGGCCTATTAATGTATTATTAAATTGAATTGAACAACTAACTGAAGGCTCTTTTATACTAGACGACTTCTGCTTTTCTTAATAATAAAAAAGCAACTTCCCCCATTTTTATTCCAGTATAGTTGACAAGACAGAGCAGTCACCATATACAATGACTGGACCAAATCCATCTGGACTAAATAACTGTGTATGAACCAGCCAAAACAGATATACATGGCTTATACCACACCAGAGATTGATTTCAGATCCAAGTATAGATCTGGGCTAGAAATACAGCTCTAACTAATTCATCCTTATCCAACTAAGGAATAAAGAAATAGTGGTGTTTGATGCTCACTATGTCCATAGAAATCGATGTTGAGCAGAGCTGTGAAATCAACCCATCCCCACTCCTCTGTCAAATGAGACACATAGATCTTGGAGCTGGATTACACAGCCCAGAGAATATCAAGCATTTGACGATATACTCCCATAGCAGGAAGAAATAACATATTCAAGAATTAGATCAATAGATTTTTGGGCACTAAGGGAATCAAGTGATAAGGGCATAGGGCGGGGAAGCAGAGTTGATGTAGAAGTTCAGCCATGATCTTATTGAATGGCGGAGCAGGCTCAAGGGGCCACATGGCCTACTCCTACTCATATCCCTTATGAATAGGGCTGTTGGCCCGGTATTAAACAACTTCTGGGACACTGTACATAGAGTTGCCAACCCTTCATGACTGTCCTGGCTTCTCTGCTGTGAGCAACCCTGGAGGGGAATTTAAAAAATAACTTTTTGTCATCGTCTTTGAACAGTTTCGTTTACTAGTTACAATGAATGGCGGAGCAGGCTCAAGGTGCCATCTTGGCGCTGGGTAAAAAGACTGTTTGACCGACAGTCAAGAATCATCCAATTGGGTGATGAAGTTTCTGTTCACATTCCAGTAACGTGAGAAGGTGGAGTCCTGTAAGGGTGGACTTGTCGGGTGACCAATGGTGGGAGTGTGGGGGCGAGACAGTTGGAGGTGGGATTAAACCTCCAGTAATACATCCAACCAGAGTTGGTAACCCTAACTGTACATGGGAAAGACAAAAAGAACTATTTCTTCCTTCATTGTATGAACCTTTGAACAAGCGCTTTACTCGGAGCTCCAGCACGGCAAGAGAGCCCCAGGTAGGCAGAGGAAATGCTTCAAGGACACCCTCAAAGCCTCCTTGAAAAAGTATAACATCTCCATCGACACCTGGGAATCCTTGGCCGAAGGCCGCACAAAGTGGAGGAGAAGCATCCAGGAAGGCGCCGAACACCTCGAGTCTCTTCGCTGGGAGCAAGCGGAAGCCAAGCGCAGGCAGCGCAAGGAGCGCACGTCAACCCAAGCACCCCACCCACCCGCCCCTTCAACCACCGTCTGCCCCACCTGTGACAGAGACTGTAGGTCCCGCATTGGACTCATCAGTCACCTGCGAACTTATTTTTAATGTGGAAGCAAGTCATCCTCGGATCCGAGGGACTGCCTAAGCAGAAGAGAAGAGAGGTGTCAAGAGTTTGAAGAGCAAAAGGCGCAAATGGGTAACTACTCAACATATTACAGAATGCCCTATAACCTGTAACACAACAAATCACCTAATCTTCATTAACGACATTGGCATCTCCATGGTGAGTGCGTAATGGCCAGATCACAATGGAATAAAACCAATTAAAATGAAAGAATAAGGAAACAATGAAATTATCTCTGGGGTATGGCTTCAGAAAAGAAGTTCAGTAAAACTAGGAAGGAACTGATGAGTTGGAAAAAAAAACCAATAATGCTTTAATTAAATTTTTCCATTGACTGATAACTTATTGTTCCTCTGAAACACCTTTATAAATACTCTCTGCAGTAAACCATCTTACTTCACTGTCAAAATATTGATAAAATAGCTGGGTGAGAATGAATTAGACCCACCGCTCCTTAATTACTAAACAACGATATATTGTTGCGATATAGAGTCAATGATCTGCACCAAACCTGACCTGAAAGGGAATCATAATTTCACTGGACACAAAGTAGATATGATTCTTGAGCAATGAAGCACGATTTTACAAAACCTCTGCCACTGCCTGTGCTCCGTAATCCAGAATGAAGTAGCTAAATTACTAATCTGTCAGCGGAAGCCTCGACTAAATTGAATCTAAAAGCTCACGCATTGAGAGAACAGATACAAGTCTGTGAAAATTAATGGAACACCTTCCAATTACAGACCACAAATTATGAGCTAAAAATCATTTGATAGATGCATCCCCTGTGTGCACACCTCGGACAGGTTTGGAAATAATGGTAGGGTCAAAAACAATTTCATCCTAAATGTGCTTCACGTTTCCCTCAGATCGATGCCACACGCCTCCGCACTGTGCTGTCTGTCAGCCAACATATCCTCAGGTCTCTTCAATTCTACTTAAATAACCGTCACAACAGCTGAAAGACGGACAGATGTCAACCTTACTTTTACCCATGTAATTATCACTCTTGCCACTGTACTGAGGAAGTATAAACTGACTCCAACAGAGGGCCGCGACTGCCGAGCCTGCTTTATTTTTTCATTTTTGTCGTTTGTTATTTAGCAGATAGCAAGCATCGCACTGCAAGAGGCCAATGTATCACAGTCAGGGAGCGCAGGCTGTGGACCAGTCTCTCTCAGCTTAGACTTTTTCTAAGATTTCGAGATTAAGAGACACACGAGCCGAGTTTATTTGTCAAAATGCCGGTTGTTTTCTTCTCTATTTAACTGAACAAAATTTTGAAGTTCACTTCAAAATGATTTAGGAAACTTGCCCGCATGATCTTTTCAATTAAAAATGCTAATGTTGCTTTCCAAAATGAAGCAGCAGAAACTTTCCATGGTCCCAGTGCAAATATTTGTTATTTTGCACCATAAAGTGAATCTGCTGTGATGAAGTCTTGTTTACACGAGGTGAGGTCAAACTGGAGGTGAAGTGAATTATTGCAGGTCAACGCCATGAGAGTTGAAAACAGCCAATAAAAGGGCAAGCAGATCATTTACAGGCAGTCACAGCAACAATATTCTGCTTGAATCCCTCTGGAATACTTAGTTCCCCCATTAATATATATAAACACCGTCCTGTGATACTGTTCCAGGTATATAAACGCTGCAAAGTAGCAATATTTCATAAAAACTTTTGTTCAATGTCACAATAATTGACCTGCTATCGATTCTCTAATTAATTGGCAGAGCACAGATTCAAGTGTGCATTTACATTGCAGCAACTAGTCTGAGACCGGTGGGTACAGTTCAGCTTGCAGGCAGGCAGAGCTGTGTTTATACGGTCCTAACCCTAACAGTCTTGCCCACGAGAGAGTTGCGCCCGTGCACTTAGAAACTTAAATGTTTAGCAAGCCGGAGTGGAGAACCACTACCAACTCAAACATTTGAAATGGAGGTTAAGTGGCTTTACAAAATGCACGTTTGTAACCAGATTTGAAACTGCACTGGATTTACAATCCAGACAGCATCGCTCTGCGAGAGGCCCATGCATCACAGTCAGGGAGCGCAGGCTGTAGGCCAGTCTCTTTCAGCTGAGACTTCTCCCAAGATTTCGAGATTAAGAGACACATGAGCTGAGTTTATTTGTCAAAATTCCTGCTGTTTACTTCTCTCTTTAACGGAACAAAATTTGGATGATCACATACCATGATACCGCGAGGCATCAAATTAAAGCAGTGCAAAAAACCTCCCCACTCCAGGGAAACTCATTCCCCTTCACTCTAGTGTGAGGTCAGACCCCCGACTCTGGATTTACACTGCCAGTTTACTCTGTGCAAAGTTAAAAATCCTTTCGCACGGATGCTAAAATTGCAGTGCAAGTGCACCCTAAATTGACCCCATTACAAAAAAGGTTTGGCAAACTCCTTTTTGTTAGCAAAGGGAGAAGAGCCAAAAGGCTCTGGTTAGGTATCAGCTAGGGTATTGTGTCCAATTCTGGGCATCACACTTTAGGAAGGGCATCAAGGCCTTAGAGAGGGTGCAGAAGAGATTTACTAGAACGTTACCAGGGATGAGGGACTTCAGGTATGTGGAGAGACTGGAGAAGCTGGGGTTGTTCTCCTTAGAGAAGAGAACTTAGATAACTGTGCTGTATCATTCTATGATTCTATGGCCCTGATATTAATGGGGAGTGAGTTGTGGTGGGGGGTGGGGTGCAGCTTTGCACTCGGGTTCCCTCAGGTCCTGCCGAATTTAATGGCAGGACCCGATTACCATTTTTGGACTCCGTTTCCATACCGCAGCCAGCCAGATTGAGAAGGGGTTTCCAATCGTGGGGAGGTTAACAGGTTTGCTTGGGGAGGCCGGGGTGAAGCACTCCTGCTTCTCCTGGCCCACAAGCAGTGCTGAAAAAGCGCTTACCTGTTCCATGCAGCAGTCCCCGCCCCCCTTTAGCTGCTGGCCCGGGAAACCCAGCCGGCCAGTGTTAAGGCTGGAACAGGGAAAACAATTCTGAGGCACATACCCTCATTAAAATATTTAAATGAGTGACCAACCTCCTGGGAGTGGGTTGGGCACCTGCCCCCGGTCCTGTCTCCGTTAAAACCAGAAGTGAGCGGGTTGGATTTTGGTTTCAGACTTTTTACGTTTACTCCCCTCCCTCCCCAAAACCACCCGTTTTTGGGGGTTAAAAGTCCCCCCGAAAAGACGAATGTCTTCAATGAGTACTAGCAAGCTCCTTGCTACTTCAGAGACACAACCCGTTAATAAGCATAATGAGGAACTGGATTATTGAGAAGTTGAACAGACTCAGTGCACACCCACTTCCAATTTAACTTCTTTCTACCTACCTTCACTGCTCATCCCCTATCCCACGAGATCAAATCGCCACTCTTAGTTTAGGAGTGAGGCTTTATTTAAATTCCTGTGCTTTGCTTAACTGAGCTCTCATTTCTGCCACTTTATCAGGCCTGCAAGCATTATCCAGGCCTGCTGGAGCATTGTAAGACTTAGCTTGCTAGGGCCATGTAGGACAACTCTCGAGTGCTGTAGAGTTCCTTCATTGTTTTAGCTATTTATCTGAGTAGTCAGTGGTGCCATTGGGATATCATTGGCCAGAAAGTGAAGGGCGACTGATGGCATCAGAGCTAGGAGTGAGGATGTGGTTGCACCACCCTAGGAAGGAACCAGAAAATGACGGAGCTAGAGGTGGCACCCAAGACAGGAAATTATGGCCCGAATGCCTCAAAGAGAATGGAATGCAGAGACATAGGGCCCCCAAGGAGTTCTGTTCAAGGGCATTGGAAGGACGTGGCCAGGGCAGTGAGTGCCAACACCAACACGAACATCAACTTGATGCCACAAGCGTTTAATATCCTTACCAAGTCAAGCAATGCAAAAGGAAGCAACCACAGCGTCCAGGAATGCACTATGCTAAGCATATCTGCCACTAACAATGAATTCCTTCGCACACTGTATTAAAGTATTTGAGTTGCTTATATTCAACACCTTTCATAGAAACGGGAGTAGGCCATTCAGTCCCTCGAGCCTGTTCTGCCATCCAATGAGATCATGGCTGATCTGCGATCTAACTCCATGTACCAGCCTTTGGCTCATCTCCCTTAATACCATTCAGGCGGTGTGGTCACCTCTACACCCCTGTAAGGGGTGGTGTGTGGGTCAGCTTCACCTCTGAATTATGAGCGGTTCGAATCGCTCCCACTCCCTTGCTTCTAGACCTGGGACTTATTTGGGGGTTGTGATGAAAAGTGCAACAGACAACTGAATTTTGGTGAGTCATAGAGTCATAGAGTTATACAGCACAGAAAGAGGCCCTTTGGCCCATCGCGTCCATGCTGGCCATCAAGCCCTGTCTAATCTAATCCCATTTTCCAGCATTTGGTCAGTAGCCTTGTATGCTATGGCATTTCAACTGCTCATCCAAATGCTTCTTGAATGTTGTGAGGTTTCCTGCCTCTACCACCCTTTCAGGCAGTGAGTTCCAGATTCCAACCACCCTCTGGGTGAAAAAGTTCTTCCTCAAATCCCCTCTAAACCTCCTGCCCCTTACCTTGAATCTATGCCCCCTTGTTATTGACCCCTCTACTAAGGGAAAAAGTTCCTTTCTATCTACCATATCTATGCCCCTCATAATTTTGTACACCTCAATCAGGTCCCCCCTCAGCCTTCTCTGCTCTAAGGAAAACAACCCCAGCCTGTCCAGTCTTTCTTCATAGCTGAAGTGCTCCAGCCCAGGTAACATCCTGGTGAATCTCCTCTGCACCCTCTCCAAAGCAATCACATCCTTCCTATAGTGTGGCGACCAGAACTGCACACAGTATTCCAGTTGTGGCCTAACCAGCATTTTGTACAGCTCCATCATAACCTCCCTGCTCTTATATTCTATGCCTTGGCTAATGAAGGCAAGAATCCCATATGCCTTTTTAACCACCTTATCCACCTGTTCTGCTGCCTTCAGGGATCTATGTACATCCTCTGGTCCTCTGTCTTTCCTAGGGTCTTACCATTCATTGAGTATTCCCTTGCCTTGTTAGTCCCTCCAAAATGCATCACCTCATACTTTTCAGGGTTAAATTCCATTTTCCACTGTTCCGCCCATCTGACCATCCCGTCTATATCGTCCTGCAGACTGAGGCTACCCTCCTCGCTATTTACCACCCCACCAATTTTCGTGTCATCTGTGAACTTACTGATCATAACTTTTACATTCACATCCAAATCATTAATGTAGACCACAAACAGCAAGGGACCCAGCACCAATCCCTGCGGTACCCCACTGGACACAGGCTTCCAGTCACAAAAACAACCTTTGACCATCACCCTCTGCCTTCTGCCACTAAGCCAGTTTTGGATCCAATGTGCCAAGGCACCCTGGATCCCATGGGCTCTTACCTTCTTGACCAGTCTCCTATGCGGGACTTTATCGAAAGCCTTACTGAAATCCATGTATACCACATCCACTGCACTACCCTCATCCACACACCTAGTCACCCCCTCGAAAAATTCAATCAAATTAGTCAGACATGATCTTCCCTTGACAAATCCATGCCGACTATCCCTGATTAATCCTTGCCTCTCCAAGTGGAGACTAATTCTGTCCCTCAGAATTTTTTCCAATAATTTCCCTACCACTGATGTTAGGCTCACTGGCCTGTAATTCCCTGGTTTATCCCTACTACCCTTCTTGAATAATGGTACTACATTAGCTGTCCTCCATTCCTCTGGCACATCCCCCGTGGCCAGAGAGGTTTTGAAAATTTGTGTCAGAGCCCCTGCAATCTCCTCCTTTGCCTCACACAGCAGCCTGGGATACATCTCGTCCGGGCCTGGGGATTTAGCCACTTTTAAGCCTGCTAAAACCGCTAGTACCTCCTCCCTCTTGATGCTAATATGTTCAAGTATATCACAGTCCCCCTGCCCGATTTCTATGTCTATATCGTCCTTCTCCATAGTGAACACAGATGCAAAAAATTCATTTAAAACCCCACCTACATCTTCTGGCTCCACACATAGATTGCCACTTTGGTCCCTAATGGGCCCTACTCTTTCCCTAGTTATCCTCTTGCCCTTAATATACTTATAAAACACCTTAGGATTTTCCTTTATTTTGCTCGCCAGTGTTATTTCATGGCCCCTCCTCGCTCTCCTAATTTCTTTTTTAAGTATCCTCCTGCACTTTTTTTACTCCTGTAGGGCTTCCTCTGTCTTTAGACCTTTGTATCTGCCAAAAGCCACCCTTTTTTTCCTAATCCATTCTCGTATATCCCTTGACATCCAAGGTTCCCTGGGCTTGTTGGTCCCACCCTTGACCTTTACGGGAACATGTTGCCATTGTACTCTCTCAATTTCCTTTCTGAAAGACTCCCATTGCTCCGATGTGGATTTTCTTACAAGTAGCTGATCCCAGTCCACTTTGGCCAGATCCTGCCTTATCATATTAAAATCGGCCTTCCCCCAATTTGGAACCTTTATTTCCGGTCCATCTCTGTCCTTTTCCATTACTACCTTAAATCTCACCGAATTATGGTCACTGTCACCAAAGTGCTCACCTACTAACACTTCTACCACTTGCCAGGCCACATTCCCTAGAATTAGGTCCAGTACCGTCCCCTCTCTTGTAGGACTTTCTACATGCTGGCTCAAAAAGCTCTCCTGGATGCACTTTAAGAATTCTGCACCCTCTAAGCCTTTCACACTCTGACTATCCCAGTTAATATTGGGGAAGTTGAAATCCCCCACTATTATTACCCTATTATTTGCACATTTCTCTGAGATTTGCCTACATATCTGTTCCTCTATCTCCCCCTGACTGTTTGGGGGCCTATAGTACACTCCCAGCAAAGTGCTTGCCCCCTTTTTGTTTTTAAGTTCTACCCATATGGCCTCATTAGAGGAACCTGTTAATATATCATCCCTCCTTACAGCAGTAATTGACTCCTTAATTAATATTGCGACACCCCCTCCTCTTTTACACCCCCCCCCACCCCTCTGTCTCGCCTGAAGATTCTATAGCCCGGAATATTGAGCTGCCAGTCTTGCCCCTCCCTCAACCATGTCTTTGTGATAGCAACAATATCATACTCCCATGTGTTCATCAATACCTTCAGTTCATCCACCTTATTCACAAGACTCCTTGCATTAAAATAAATGCCATCCAGCCTTGCTGAAAGGAATAAGATCTTTATTGAGAAAGAAAATATACAGCACAATAATCTTACCACTCTAAAATTGGGGTAACACTTCGGAATATACGAGGGAAAATAACAATAGACAGAATACTTCACCCCTCCCAATCCCACTTCACTGGCTAAGTTGGGCTCCAGAGGACCAGGGATAATGCTCACCAAAACGACTTCTTTTGACAGTTGTAGAGTTTCACGATTTCGGGATTCTCTAGATGTGTCAGTTGGGGCCTGCCATACCCCGGATGCGGTAGAGGACTTCACCTGAGTGGCTGGTCAGTCTTCGCGAGTCCGCTGATGTGGTAGGGTGCGTAATAGACCTATCAGATGAGTACCCAATTTCTTTTGGTTAGAAGTAGGGTTTAGAGTCTTTTCAATAAAACCTTACCCAGGGGTAAATCAGGATAGATTGTAGAGTGGAAAAACTTGCGGATCTTCGGCTTTCTTCCAAGTTGGGTTTTGTTGGTCGCGGTGGCCCAATATTACCCGGTTGCTGGTAATATTTGGTCGTTTGTTTCGTGGGGCCCTGGTCTGCCGCGAGGTCTCTGATGGTGTGTTATTTCTTCGAGAGGGAGCTTCTTCTTGGATTTGAACTTGGTGATTTGACTTGACATGAACGATGAAGCGAACTCTTTTCTTCAACTCGACTCAACTTCTTCAACTCTCCTCTCACTCAACTGCTTGAACCGCTTGACCCGAACTGAACCCGCACTCCTTGAACCGAACTCCTTCGAACTGCACTGCTGTTTGAACTTTGTCTTCGAACTGCTTGACCTTCCATTGTAAAAGCAAGCCCTCAATTATACTGTTTGAGGCCTGCTAATCTGCGCGCCAAATCAGTTCTGTCTCTTTGTTAGTTTTGGCGGGCTCGTTAACATTGATGAGTTAAAAATTGTTTAATAGGTTTTGGGATGGTCCTATCGATCTTAATTGGTTTAAGATTGCGCAAAGTGGTTTTGGGGTGGACCCATCGATTCTTAAGTGGTTTTAAGCGATTGTTTAACCTCTTGTTTAATTGCAGTAACATTTGTCTTTTCCTGTGGGGCCCAAGGTTCTTTTGTTGGCCGGTGGCATGTTCTGCATTATGTATACTTTGGATGGTTCTGTAATTTTGGGCGGGAACTGCTCTTCCGTAGGTCTATTGTCATTATGTAAAATGACTGAGACAGTCCAGATAGTCCTCAGACAGCTTGGCTAATGCCAATACTCAAAACTGTCCATTTTCAGAGGCCAATCCCAATTCCTTTGTTACCGTCTGCTTTTCTTCCACAGGCTCGAATATGCTTTTAAAATAAAACCAAAATCCTGGGGTCCTTGATTTTTAAATCACCCTTTAGGCCCAATATTCTTATACCATTCTGACATGGTTTATTAACAGTCCAAAAATCCCTTCTTTAGGGTAATCTTCTTGGTTTTGGGGAATCCGTAAAATTTTGCGAATCTTACATTCCCAGCCATTACCTGCAAGCATTCCTTCACTCACATCCTTACATGCCTTCACTCTACAAAAGGCGCAGGTGGTTTGTCACTCCCGATTGCATGCACGTCATCACAACCAGTTACAAATTCAGGTTTTCCATAGAAAGTGGTGTCAGTCACTTTTGTAAGCAGTCAGATAATTTTACTTTCATGGAAGTTGACTCGCACTGCCCTATAACCACTTACATGATAGTGTAACACAGAGATACAACTATAGCATTCCTTGTGATCTCGATATTAGTTTCTTTCGCATGTGTGCTTCTTCAATCTCTCCAAAGGTGGGCTGAGCTGTACTTAATGAAACGAGGTCTGATACGAATCGATAACCTGCTTTATTTCACAACAAGTTCAACACACAAATAATAGCAATTATGATCAGACACACTTCAATCAAACAGTACTACTTACCTTCATGTAATGTTGCAAACTAAAGAACAGACCACGCCTCCCCACTTCACTGAGTCATCTTACTTGACTAAACAAAATGATTAGCAACTGTTCCTCCAACATTCTGACCCCTTAGTCTCAGCAATAGCTCTCACAACTTCCTCTTTAAAAAACTAACTGCCTGAAAAGCAATCTGTTTCAAAAGGCCTCTCTGCTTATCCATCACTGTTGTTTTTATCTCTTTCTGTTCACAACCAGAAAATGGGATCCGAGACATTACAATAAAATGGATGTGAGGTGTTTATCAATTGCTGGGATGAGCTAACAAATTGCTTATTGGTCACACTCAAAGCTAGGTCATTCATATCTTAACTATCTATAATCTCAGACCCCCTTTTTGTTAACTTGTGTGAATCCACAATGCTTTACACAACATTTGAAGTAACTCATTGCCCAAATGTTTTCTGTGCGAAAATGGTCAAAGGATCGCTAAATGCAACACACACCTTATGGGCTGCAGGCTGAGAATGGTCATGATGTCCAAATGTAAAATAGACTTTTTGCTTTCTTTTTCATGACAAGACAATACATAACAGCCCTCATGTCACTGCCATTACTAAAAGGGACATGTGAGCTCCAATCCTCAGAAAACCATCCTATTCTCTCTTCCTCCACTAGCTGTGCCAGAAGGAAAGGACGGAGGATGAGGAAGGACAGCAACTCATGGTTACAGGCAAATAGGATGACCTTGGTGACTTTGACCAAGGTGGTCTCTGTGGTTTGGGAAGGATGACATCCAAAAAGGACAGACTCAAAAAGGGAGTGGCGGACATGGAATTAGGTGCCAAAGATGCATTTCAGGTTCTTAAAGCAGAAGGAGAGGTGGAGGTGGAGAGGTACTGTCAAAGGACAGAGGAGTTGAGGGCAGGCATTTTAAGAAGTGGTGGTGACATCTGTTTTGACAGGGGAGGGGGAAAGAATGATGCCTGAAGAAAGGGAGACATTGAGCATGTCAACAATCATTGGCCTAAGAAGTGGTTGTTGGCTGGTGAGTAATTGGGCTGAGGGGAACTGAAGGAGCAGGTGATGAGTCTAAAAGAGGAAGTGATTTTTTAACAGTTGGGGAGTAGATGGCCATGAATGATAGGCGCTCAAGATTTGCTCAGTAATGTAATGATATCAGCAAATAGTGATGTTATTTGCCTGTTTGATTATCATGCCTTACCAGCATATTTGCAGGTATTGATTACTTATGCCTGACCAGCAGAGGTCATGTGAGAGACAAGCAGTTGAGTTTAGTTTCAGTTTCGCTTTAGATGGATTTCTAACATGATGTCTCCTGTAAATGCTGTTGAACTGAGTTGAACAAGCTTTAGATTAAAACACATTCTCTTTCATAAATGTCTTGTCTTTGAACCCACAAAGAAATCAATACATGGTGTCAGAAGTGATTGAAAGAGATGAAGAGAAAAAATCTGAAGTTAAATCAGCTCTCCACAGATTAGCAAGCCAAAAGAGCACATCGTTACTTACCATTAGAGAATAGCTAACGAAGTGAAAAATGGAAGGTTTACTCCCACCGGCGACGCTTCAGTTGACAGGTAATGTGGCTGAAAATTGGAGGAGATTCAAACAACGTGTGGGGTTGTATTTATCAGCAATCGGAGCTGACGAGAAAAGTAATAAAAATAAATCGTCAATGTTCTTACATGTCGTGGGTGATGAAGCGCTGGAGGTGTATAATAACTTCACATTCGCTGCTGATGGAGACAAAATGAAGCTAGATAAAATAATGGAACAGTTTGAGGCCAACTGCATACCTAAACGTAACGTGACGTTTGAGAGGCACAGATTTTTCACGTGTACAGAAAACGGGTGAGACTATTGATCAGTATGTGACTGAATTGAGAAACCGAAGCAAAACATGTGAATTTGGGGGACTGACAGACTCGCTGATAAAAGACAGACTGGTGTGTGGTATTCCAGATAATGGTCTAAGGGAAAGACTGCTAAGAGAGCAAGATCTAGACCTGGGAAAAGCCATAGCACTGTGTAGGGCTACAGAGACTGTGAAGTCGCAAGCAAAAGAGCTGTTCAGTGACAGTAGCTGCAACGTGGATGCAGTGAGAAAGAACGGATACAAACCGTTTAACAAAAAGAGCGCCAATGTGAAAAAAGAGGCGTGGCCAGCGAACGAAAATGAAAGGGACAATCGAAAGTCATGTAGTCGATGCGGTACACAGCATCCACCAAGAAAGTGTCCAGCATATGGTAAAACATGCAATAGTTGCAACAAGAACAACCATTATGCCCGTTGCTGTAAGAACCAAATGCAACAAAGCAAGGTCCATGCAGTAGATGAAAGCGACATAGAGGAGTTCTATGTAGATGTTGGCCTAGAAATTCAGTATAGCCACTTTTGGGGCAGTAAAGTCGGGCGGGCGCTAAAGTTAGCGCCCGCCGGAAAGTGGAGGCCACTTCGCTGAAATTCAGTAGCTTTGGCCAAGGAGTTTGGGCGAGCGCTGAAACTGGCGTTGCACTCCTATCTTTAGGCGCTAAGCCGGCGGTGCGGACTGATAACGCCGAGGCCCGGCGCAGCACAGGTGCGGTCATGTTTTGATTGACAGCAGACACCCTGACGCCGGCCAGCTCTTAAAGGGGGAAGGGTCGACTTTGTCTGCAGCCACGCCCTGGATAGTGGAGCCCTGCAGCTAGGCCTGAACACTGCTGGTGGACCCAAATAGCGCCTGAAGCCATGCAGAAGGCCCGTGAACGAGCGCAGCACTTCTCAGAGCATGCTTTGAGGGTGCTGCTTAGGGGGTTGGAAAAGAACAGAGAGATCTTGTGCCCGGACAGTGGCAAGACGGCTCCCAGGAGGCAGTACAGGAGAGCCTGGAGGGAAATCGCTGAGGGTGTCAGCCAACAGCGATGTCCCCAGGACTGCTGACCAATGCCGCAAGAAGTACAACGACCTCAGTCGGTTGGTCAGGGTGAGTACCCTTTCCAGTGTCTTCCTCATCCTTGCATGTGCACCTCACATTATGGGCAAAGGGACCTCAAAGGCCTAATGGCCAGCCCTCCTCCCACAGCTATGGCACTGGCATGATCATCAATAGCACTCTCTGCACTTAACACACTGGCCAAGCTATTCGACCATGGGAGGCAGTGCACACAACAACAGGGCACCACACTGTACTTAGAGGCCGTCCTTTCTCTTGCAGGCCAAGCTGGCGCGGAATTTGAAGAGCCAGACTGTCACCGGGGGAGGCCGTCCCCAGTTCCAGCAGCTCAGTCAGCTGGAGGAGAGCGTGGCTCGACTCGTGCGTGGCCGGGTGACTGGCCCCGTTGCTATTGGAGATGCCGACCCTGTGCTGGGACCCAATGGTAAGGACATGACCGTTTGGACCTCTCTGGTTCCCCTTGCGCTTCAGATCTACATCCTTTGCCACTGTCCCACCAATGCGCATAATGGCACCACTCATGCCTCCCTCGCTGACGCCCTGTCCTCACTCTAAAGCTACTCTTGTGCCTTCCTGCTTTCAGCTGGTGAGGAGGAGGTCCCTGAAGCTGAGAGTGCCAGTCCCTCGGAAGAGGAGGACGACGAGGACCAAGAGGAAGGCGGCACATCGGGGGAACCCTCATCCGCGCCAGGGGAGGGCAATGGAGGGGACACGTCTTGCCTGGAGGAGAGCCAGGGGGAAGTGTTGCAGGGGGGTGTAGCTCCTGGGCCCAGTGGCGTCCAGGCACGCGGGAAGGGTCGGGCAGCACGGCTGCCTTCTCCCCAGAGGGGGGAAGTGTTGCAGGGGAGGGCAGTTGCTGGGCCCAGTGGCGTCCAGGCACGCGGGAAGGGTCGGGCAGCTCGGCGGCCTTCTCCCCAGAGGAAGAGTCCGCCCTCCAGTTCGGAGACGGTCCTCGCCCAGGAGGTGCGCCTCCTTGATGAAATGTCCGCGGCCTCGGAGCAGCACCACAACGAGTTCATGGGGGTTGTGGGACAGTTGCCTCAGGCCATTGAGTCCCTGGCTCATAGTGTGGCCAATTTCGGGGACTCACAGGCCAGGGGTGTCGAGCAACTCGCGGCAGCACAGGCCAGGGGTGTCGAGCAACTCGCGGCAGCACAGGACGCGAGTCACGAGTTCATGAGTGGTGCCGTCCAGACACTGTCTGATCTGATGCGGGCACAGACCAGGGCAGTTCACGCACTCACTTCTGCCATACTCGCTGTGTCACGGAAGCATCGCCAGGGCACCCGCCGCCCTGCTGCAGCACAGCGGTCTGGCCTTCACCAGATTGTTGCGCTTGCTGCAGTGCCAGGCCGGCCGAGTGCCAGTGTATCTGGTAACCAGCGAGCGCCTGGCATCAGCCAGCTTGCCCCCATTGCTGCAGCTGCCACTGCCACTCCCCCAGCCAAGGTGCGATGAGCTGCTGGAGAGACTGATGCTGGCCAGCCACAGCTGCAGCAGTCAGCAGCCGGCCCCTCCAGGGCCGGACCTCGTCTAGGCCGACCCCCAAGGGCATCTGCCGTCACGCATTGTGCCCCTCAGGAGCCTTCCCCCAGCCTTGCAACACCCACAGGGCCCAGGTTGAGGCGGAGCAACAGGTCGGGCAGGGGCCGGAGAAGCCTGCACAAGGACTCGCCCTCTCGGCACACCAAGTAGAGTGTGTTGCCAACTGTTTTTTTTATATGGGGGTGTTTGTGTTCTGGAGGGGGGGGGCTTATTTTGGTAAGGCCGAAGATGAAGGCAAATGTTTTTTATATGGGGGTGTTTGTGTTCTGGAGGGGGGGGGCTTATTTTGGTAAGGCTGAGGATGAAGGCCAATTGGAAGGACAATTTTTGTGATTCCTCCCCAGGTTGTGGGAGTGAGGTATGTTTTTGACTCTTTTTTGGGGGTCTTGTCTGTTTTTCTGTTTCATGTGGGAAGGGCCCTGAGTTTGTTAAATAAAGCTTTTTATTTATTCAGCTTGTCCAGGTGTCATGTTTCAAGTGGTTGTTGCGTTAACCGGCTGAGGGCTTGCGGAGCGGCTGCATTCAGGTGCGTTCATTGCCACAAGCCATTCCCTGACAGGGGGCCTAGAAGTGTCGTTCAATAAGCCGCCGGCGGACGGCCCTTGGACCTTGTGGCTCCCTCCTGGGCTGGTACTCCTCCTCCTCCTCCTCCTCCTCCTCATGGTCCTCCTGCTCGTCCTCCTGAGGTGGTGGTCCAACGTGAGGTGGCAGTGCCTGAGTCCTGCGGATAGCCAGGTTGTGCAGCATGCAGCAAACGATGACGAACTGGGAGACTCTATCCGGCGAATACTGTAGAGATCCGCCGCAACGATCCAGGCAGCGGAACCGTTGCTTGAGGACGCCAATCGTTTGCTCTATGATGTTCCTTGTGGCTTGATGGCTTTCGTTGTATGCCTCCTCCGCAGGGGTCCTGGGCGCGCGGAGCGGGGTCATGAGCCATGTACACAAAGGGTAGCCCTTGTCCCCAATAAGCCATCCCCTTGGTGGAGGCTGTGCCTCGAACATGTCAGCCACAGTAGTCTGGCGCAGGATAAATGCATCGTGGCTGCTTCCTGGAAAGCGGGCATTGACAGCTAGGATGCGCTGCCTGTGGTCACACACCAGCTGTACATTGAGGGAATGGTAGCCCTTCCGGTTGCGGTAATCCTCGGCATTGTCGATAGGTGCCCGCATAGCCACAAGCGTGCAGTCAATGGTGCCCTGCACCATGGGGAAGTCGGCGATCCTGGCAAATCCGACTGCACGCTGCTCCTGCCTCTCTAGGGTCATGGGGAAGGAGATGAATTGGTGTCTCCTTGCGAAAAGGGCATCGGTGACCTGCCGGATGCAGCGATGCACGGCGAACTGGAAGATGTTCGCTATGTCCCCAGCAGCGGCTTGGAAGGAGCCGCTTGCATAAAAGTTCAGAGCCACCGTGACCTTCACTTCCACCGACAGAGACGTCCTGCACATCAGCTGTGGACGCAGATCTCTGTGAAGCAGCTGGCAGATCTCTGCAACCACCTCCCTTCTGAAGCGCAGCCTCTTAACACAATGCGCGGCAGTCATGGTGAGATAGGACACCTGCTGCCGGTATTCCCTGAGTGGGTAAGGCCTACGTTGCCGACGCCTGATGGCCCCTCTGCGTCTAGGCATGGCTGGCCCTCTCACACAGCGTCTGCGAGCCCTTCGCACATAATGCTGGAACTGAGGGTTGGAACCCCATGCAGCCCCCATAATAAACTTGCAAACAGTGAAATCACAATGAGTCTAATTTCCAAACTCTGGCCAGAAGCCAAAAATACCTCTCCTATGTTGTCCCAAATCAGTAAGGTCTGTTCCTTGGTCTCTGTCCAGAAATCCAAAGCACTAAAGTCATTGCAGCAAAATGGCTGGCCTTTATAGTTCAGTCTAAGTGCCCTTTAATTAGCGCTCCCCGAGGCCCGCAGGGCCTCTGCTGCGTTCCAGTTCACAGTTCTTAACAGCGCCACGCCCACATTGGGCGGGCGCCACTGAATTTCCGGTTTGGGGTGCACAAACAGCGTTGCACGACGAAATGACATCATAAGCTGCGCGCGCAGCTGAGCGGGCGCAAACACTTTGCGCCGGCGCTAAATGTCAACTGAAGTTGGGCGTAGGCGCAGATCGGACTGCGCCCGGGCGCTAAGTGCCTAGCGCTGGAAATCTACCCCTCTTAAGGCGTTAACGGCTGGCGAACGCTACTGAATTTCTAGGCCGTTGTGTCTGAAAACAAAAAAGAAGAAAGAGACTGGATGTTGACACTAAAAGTGAATGACATACATATTCCATTTAAATTGGATACTGGAGCACAAGTTAATGTGATATCAGAGACTGATTTTAAGAAAATTAGACCCAGACCAAAGATACATGGAATCAAAGTGAAAGTGACAGGATACACAGGTACTGATATACCAGTGAAAGGAAGATGCATTGTCAAAGTAACACACAAGGACAGAGAGCACACGCTAGCATTAATCGTGGTGCCAAAGGATGTGCAAGCCATACTAGGATTAAAAGCCTGTGAGAGACTGAACCTGGTAAAGAGAGTCCTCGTTGTGGAAAGCGAAGGAGAGACAGTCTATGATGAACTGAATGTTGCGTACACACCGGGTAAGCTGATGTATACAGCGGACACGTTGTCCAGAGCTGTTGACCCAGGAGAGCCCGCAAACACAGTGAAAAGACTGATGTACAAGGCAAAAGACAGTGGAACTGACTTCTACCAGAGCATGCTTGTATACCGCACAACGCCGCTCGAGTGTGGTAAGTCACCAGCCCAACTCCTGATGGGACGTCGGCTAAGGTTAAACCTACCCATCCCGGAGAACCTCCTGAAAACAAAAGAGGGGGAGAAAGTGAGGAAGTTCAAAGAGCAACAGAAAGAAAAGCAAAAGTATTACTATGACAGAGGAACACAAAACCTACCTGAACTCCACACTGGTGACCAAGTAAGGTTCAAAGACAAAACAAACACATGGACTCAGAAGGGAACTGTCCTGAGTGAAGTTCAACCAAGATCATACACCATTCAGACAGATGAGGGTGCTGTTCTGAGAAGAAATCGTCGAGATCTTCTCATGGGACCAGCCACAGCAGGTCAAGAGACTGATACTGTTGAACAACCTGATCACACAGCTGAGAACCAATCATCTGAGGCAACAACTCAGATTCAAGGACAATCAATCAGAAAATCCTCAAGACACATGAAGCCTCCTGAGAGACTCATTGAGCAAATTTAAGGACTATTGTTATCGAAGGAAGTAATGTTATCTTATTCTTTCTTCAAGTTCTAGTGTATTTACATGTTTCATGTGAACACACAAAGCAAGGTTAAAAAACCTTGATCATGATAATGATAATGTAAGTTCATTAAGTGTTACAGTTAAAATGCAGATTAATACAAAGAAAACATGTTGTTAGTTAAAAGTAAAATACTTTTGTTTTAAGGGAGATGTAATGATATCAGCAAATAGTGATGTTATTTGCCTGTTTGATTATCATGCCTTACCAGCATATTTGCAGGTATTGATTACTTATGCCTGACCAGCAGAGGTCATGTGAGAGACAAGCAGTCGAGTTTAGTTTCAGTTTCGCTTTAGATGGATTTCTAACATGATGTCTCCTGTAAATGCTGTTGAACTGTGTTGAACAAGCTTTAGATTAAAACACATTCTCTTTCATAAATGTCTTGTCTTTGAACCCACAAAGAAATCAATACAAGTAACAGCACAATGATGAATCAGATGTGTTTCATAAAAATATTATAAATAACTAAAAGAATACTTTAATGCCAAATTTTATTAAGCATGCAATGCGATTTTTATTTTGCTCAATGCAATGTAAAAGTTAATAGTTTCTTTGATGTCAATGTATAAATGAATCATTCAATTGCATCAGTGTCATACTCATGATAAAATGTAGTGATCTGATTCAGCAATGAATTGATTACTCTAAATATAATAGAATTTCTAAATATTTTAAAACATTTACTTGTTATACAATGTGAAGACAGTCATAATAAGAGCAATCTCAAGTGGATAGGTTGTCATCTATTTTAAGGTTTTGCAAGGGAAATACAGACTCGAAATAACAATTTAGCATTACAAAAAATACAGAAGAACTTTTTGTAAGACTGCCAAAATTACAAAAACATTTATAGATTATTTACATCTAAAAAAGTATAAGGGTGTCAGTCTTTTACTAAGCTAGCCTTTCCTTCCTTTATCTGCCATTCTTACCTGGTCTGGCCTATATGTGACTCCAGACCCACAGCAATGTGGTTGACTCTTAACTGCCCTCTGAAATGGCCCAGCAAGCCACTCAGTTGTAATAAACTGCTACGAAAAAGAATAATGAGAATAAAACCGGATGAACCACCCAGCATTGACCTTGGCATCGGCTACGGACATGACAACAGTGCACAGTGTTCAGCGCCATTCACAACTCCTCAGATAATGAAGCAGTCCATGCCCACATGTAACAAGACCTGGACGACATTCAGGCTTGGGCTGATAAGTGGCAGGTAACATTCGCGCCACAGAAGTGCCAGGCAATGACTATCTCCAACAAGCAAGAGTCTAACCACCGCCCCTTGACATTTAATGGTATTACCATCGCCGAATCCCCCACCATCAACATCCTGGGGGTCACCATTGACCAGAAACTTAATTGGACCAGCCACATAAATACTGTGGCAAAAAAAAGCAGGTCAGAGGCTAGGTATTCTGTGGCGAGTGTCTCACCTCATTATTCCCCAAAGCCTTTCCACCATCTACAAGGCACAAGGAAGGAGTGTGATGGAATACTCTCCACTTGCTTGGATGAGTGCAGCTCCAACAACACTCAAGAAGCTCGACACCATCCAGGACAAAGCAGCCTGCTTGATTGGCACCCCATCCACCACCTTAAACATTCACTCCCTCCACCACTGGCGCACTGTGGCTGCAGTATTTACCATTTACAAGATGCACTGTAGCAACTCGCCAAGGCTTCTTCAGCAGCACCTCCCAAACCCGCAACCTCTTCCACCTAGAAGGACAAGGGCAGCAGGCGCATGGGAACACCACCACCTCCAAGTTCCCCTCCAAGTCACACACCATCCTGACTTAGAAATAGATCGCTGATCCTTCATCGTTGCTGGGTCAAAATCCTGGAACTCACTCCCTAACAGCACTGTGGGAGTACCTTCAACACACGGACTGCAGTGGTTCAAGAAGGTGGCTCACAACCACCTTCTCAAGGGCAATTAGGGATGGTCATCAAAGAGTGCTGAGAGTTTGGGTAAGTGTGAGAGTTCTTTAATTGTTATTTCTCTTTAAATCATTCTTGATAAGATTACTTAAGCAGTTTAAGTAAAGGGGAAAAGTTAAATATTTGGGATTCTGTTGGTTTAAGAAGAGTAAAACAAGGTTACACTGCAGTAGGAGTAAATTGGCACAGCAGGCAGTGGAAACCAGTTTTCTAACCAATCAGCAGGGGTGACTCATTTGGCTGTAAACAAACAAACAGTATAAAAAGACCAGTCCTAGTGCGAGCAAGCACTGAGTGCGAGTCATCAGAGAGTGCTGAGAGTTTGGGTAAGTGTGAGTTAGGGTAAGTGGGGTGTTAGGTGCTCTTTTCAAACTTTAACTCTGTGGGTTGCAGTTAATAAGGCCTTTCTGGTGCAGAGTGACTGTTGGTAAACCATTTAACTGGTGTAACTAGAGGGATTGATTTAATTTAAATCCAATTAATTAAAGGGGATACTAGCATCTAAAATCGGACAGAGGGTGTCCATAACCAACAATAAAAAATGTAATTAATTACATAGCATGGAGCAGGTGATGTGTTACTGTTGCGAGATGTGGGAGCCGGTGAACCCCATTGAGGCTCACGGTGATTATATCTGTGACAAGTGTCTGCTGCTACAGGAACTCCAGCTCCATGTTGATGAGCTGGAGTCTGAGCTTCAGACACTGCGACACATCAGGGAGGGGGAGAAGTACCTGGACTCGGTGTATCAGGAGGTGGTCACACCTATGAAGATGTAGCCCATGGTCAGGGACAGGATGGTGTGACTACGAGTGAGGCAGGTACGGGGATCCAGGAGGTAGAGCTGGAGGAGCCGCAGCCCTTGCTCTTGTCCAACAGGTTCAAGGTTCTTACTCCCTGTGGGGACGGGAGCAGGGACTGCAGGGAGGATGAGAAACCTGGCCACAGCACCGTGGGAGTAAATAGAAATGTTGTAGTGGTAGGGGATAGTATTATTAGGGGGATAGATAGAGTTCTCTGCAGCCGAGAGCGAGAGTCCCGAAGGCTGTGTTGCCTACCCAGTGCCAGGGTTAAGGGCATCTCCTCTGGGCTGGAAAGAAACTTGCAGTGGGAGGGGGTGGATCCAGTTGTCGTGGTCCATGTTGGTACAAACGACGTAGATAGGACTAGGAAGCCAGTTCTGTTAAAGGAGTATGAGCAGCTAGGGGTCAAATTAAAAAACAGAACCTCAAGGGTAATAATCTCTGGATTATTACCTGAGCCACGAGCGAATTTGGCTAGGACAAATAAAATTAGAGAGTTAAATGCGTGGCTCAAAGACTGCTGTGGGAGAAATGGGTTTTGCTTCCTGGGACACTGGCACCAGTACTGGGGCAGGAGGGAGCTGTTCCATTGGGATGGGCTTCACTTGGCGGATCATATAACTAGGGCTGTAGAGAGGGCTTTAAACTAACTAGCGGGGGGGAGGTTCCTAGAGAGCAAATAATAAAAATGACAACAGAGAAGGTCATAGACTTAGGTAGCAGTGGGGAAATTAAAAACCAGAGCGTGTCAGGAAGGGGCAGAAGGTATGGAGTAAAAGGTAAAGTAATAAAAAGGGCAAAAGCAGGAACTAAGTGTCACAAAACATATTTGAAAGTTCTCTATCTGAATGCATGTAGCATTCATAACAAAATAGATGAGTTAATGGCACAAATAACTACATATGGGTATGATCTTGTGGCCATTACAGAAACATGGCTGCAGGGTGACAATGCCTGGGAATTAAACATACCAGGTTATTTAACGATCAGGAAGGACAGGCAGGAAGGAAGGGGAGGTGGGGTGGCTATGTTAATAAAGGAAGGAATCACTGTAATACAGATAAATGATATTGGGTCAAAAGATCAGGATAATGAAACAGTTTGGGTGGAGATAAGGAATAATAAGGGGAAAAAAACACTAGTGGGCGTAGTCTATCGGCCTCTGAACAGTTGCAACTCTGTTGGACGGAGTATCAATCAGGGAATAGTTGAGGCTTGTAATAAGGGAACATCTATAATTATGGGGGATTTTAACTATCATATTAATTGAACAAATCAAATTGGGCAGGGCTGCCTTGAGGATGAGTTCATTGAGTGCATTAGGGATGGGTTTCTTGAGCAGTATGTAACTGAACCGACCAGGGGGCATGCTACCTTAGATCTGGTCCTGTGTAACAAGACAGGATTAATTAAAAATGTCCTAGTAAAGGATCCCCTTGGAATGAGTGACCATAACATGGTTGAATTCCATATTCAATTAGAGGGTGAGAAGGTTGGATCTCAAACAAGCGTGCTAAGCTTGAATAAAGGAGACTATGAAGGTATGAGAGCGGAATTGAGTGGAGTGGATTGGGAAAATAGATTAAAGGGTAAGACGATACATGATCAGTGGTGTACATTTAAGGAGATATTTTACAACTTCCAAAAAATATATATTCCACTGAGAAGAAAAGGGCGTAAAATAAAAGACAGCCATCCGTGGCTAAGTAAAGAAATTAAGGATAGTATTCAACTAAAAACAAGGGCATATAAGGTAGCCAAATCTAGTGGGAGGATAGAGGATTGGGAAAACTTTAAAAGACAGCAAAAAATAACAAAAAGATTGATTAAGAAAGGGAAGATAGATTATGAAAGTAAATTAGCAAAAAATATAAAAACAGATAGTAAGAGTTTTTATAGTTATATAAAAAGAAAAAGGGTGGCTAAAGTAAATGTTGGTCCCTTAGAGGATGAGATCGGGAAATTAATGGTGGGAAATATGGAGATGGCAAAAACACTGAATGAATATTTTGTATCAGTCTTTACAGTAGAGGACACTAAGAATATCCCAGACAAACAGGGGGCTATAGGGGGGGGGAGGAGCTAAACACGATCAAAATCACTAAGGAAGTGGTACTCGGTAAAATAATGGTACTCAAGGCGGATAAATCACCTGGACCTGATGGCTTACATCCTAGGGTCTTGAGGGAAGTGGCGGTAGGGATTGTGGATGCATTGGTAATAATTTTCCAAAACTCCCTGGACTCAGCAAAGGTCCCGGCAGACTGGAAAACTGCTAATGTAATACCCTTATTTAAAAAGGGCAGTAGACAGAAGGCTGGAAACTATAGACTGGTTAGCCTAACATCTGTGGTAGGTAAAACTTTGGAGTCCATTATTAAGGAGACAGTAACAGGACATTTGGACAATCATAATTTAATAGGACAAAGTCAGCATGGTTTTATGAAGGGGAAGTCATGTTTGCCAAATTTGCTGGAGTTCTTTGAGGAAGTAACATATAGGGTGGATAAAGGGGAACCAGTGGACGTAGTGTATTTAGACTTCCAAAAGGCATTTGACAAGGTGCCACACAAGATTATTGCTTAAGATAAAAAATCACGGGATTGGGGGTAATATTCTGGCATGGATAGAGGATTGGCTATCTAACAGAAGGCAAAGAGTTGGGATAAATGGTTCATTCTCAGACTGGCAATCAGTAACTAATGGTGTTCCGCAGGGGTCAGTGCTGGGTCCCCAACTCTTTACAATCTATGTTAACGATTTGGAGGAGGGGACCGAGTGTAACATATCAAAGTTTGCAGATGATACTAAGATGGGAGGGAAAGTAGTGAGTGAGGAGGACATAAAAAACCTGCAAGGGGACATCGACAGGCTAAGTAAGTGGGCAGAGATTTGGCAGATGGAATACAATACTGGAAAGTGTGAGGTTATGCACTTTGGCAGGAAAAATCGTAGAGCAAGTTATTATCTTAATGACAAGAAACTGTAAAGTACTGAAGTACAAAGGGATCTGGGGGTCCTGGTGCACGAAACTCAAAAGGTTAGTATGCAGGTGCAGCAAGTGATTAAGAAGGCCAATGGAATGTTGGCTTTCATTGCTAGGGGGATAGAATATAAAAATAGGGAGGTATTGCTTCAGTTGTACAAGGTATTGGTGAGACAGCACCTGGAATACTGCATACAGTTTTGGTGTCCATACTTAAGAAAAGACATACTTGCTCTCGAGTCAGTACAAAGAAGGTTCACTCGGTTAATCCCAGGGATGAGGGGATGGACATATGAGGAGAGGTTGAGTAGATTGGGACTCTGCTCATTGGAGTTCAGAAGAATGAGAGGCGATCTTATTGAAACATATAAGATGGTGAAGGGATTGGATCGGGTGGATGCGGGGAGGATGTTCCCGATGATGGGTGAAACTAGAACTAGGGGGCATAATCTTAGAATAAGGGGCTGCTCTTTCAAAACTGAGATGAGGAGGAACTACTTCACTCAGAGGGTGGTAGGTCCATGGAATATGCTGCCCCAAAAAGCTGTAGAAGCTACATCATTACATAAATTTAAAACAGAAATAGACAGTTTCCTAGAAGTAAAGGGAATTAAGGGTTACGGGGAGCGGGCAGGAATTTGGACATGAGTCTAGGTTCGGATCGGACATGGCCCTGTGGGTAGCGGAGCGGGCCCAGGGGCCGTGTAGCCTGATCCTGCTCCTATTTCGTGTGTCTAATTCTGTTAGATTCAGGAGATGGTTCTGTGATAGTAGATTGGCGGTTAGGATCAGATCAGCCATGATCTTATTGAATGGCGGAGCAGACTCGAGGGGCCGATTGGCCTACTCCTGCTCCTATTTCTTATGTTCTTATCTTATGTTCTTATGACAATAAATTCTGGCCTTGCCAGCGACGCCCACAACCCATGAACGAATAAAAATAAAGCACTCTCACTATAAAATGAACAGCATCCTTATACTTTCTGTTTATACTAATATTACATGTTCATCCATAGCTTTCTTCCCCATTTTATCTTCAATTAGATTGCTGTTTGCTTTTAAATCTCTTATGATATATGGAAATGTGTTAAATATTTATATATGCATTCAAGTTTTGAAAATCTTGACGGCAAGTCTCACAAAATCACCCAGAGGAAAATCACATTCAATGATTGGCAATCATTCATATCTATCTATATATATAAAAAAGGATACTTCTGTCTGTCATTCCGTCTGTCTGTCTTGATTAAACTCGAAAGTTATAGAGCGTATCTACACGTGCGTTACGTCAAAAGAAAGCTGACGATTCCAGAACCGTCATAAGTGTATTTACTTTTTGGTCGGACTAAAATTGTTTGCGCGTTATGCAAAAAACCTTCAAAATTAAACTCATTATCTGCTAATAGCATTGATTGACTGACGTCAAGGTCGACCAATCCTGTGCCGTCACGATTGACCAATCCTACAGTTCAGTCGCCTGATGGTTGGCCAATCACTGCGTCTGTGGGTGGGAGTAATGCTTTTCAACTCAGGCATCGGGCAGCCATTGCTTCACTACTTCCAGCTCAAAATCTGCTAATCCAGCTTCGAAAAAGTTAGTATCTCTTAAAAATAACATAAGATTTACCAAAAACGTTTTATAAGTACTTTCACTTTCATCTTTGAAGCTATTAAAAAGGTAGAAATGTTGCCCGGCAGCAGATTAACAGAGGGACACAGACAGGCCCCAAAGCCTGGGACTCGATTTAAACCACCCGGCCCAAAACAGCCCTGGCAACGCCAGGGCCCCCCCAGCTAGTCTACAATAAGTGCTTTGTCCACCAAAGAGGAAAATCTGCCCTAAAATGCTAAAGCTTTGCAATATTCAGTCTTTGAGATTTACTGCTTTTATCTCCTTTAGTTATAGTCATAGTGATTGCACATTCACCATGGTGGCAGCTAAAATATATAAATAAATATCAGTTACTTCATTGCATGAACTTTTACAGAAATCTGCTCAGACTCAGTTTAACAGACTTTGAGGACTATTTACTAGGTCTCAGTGACTTTCTACTGGTAAGTAGCCAAGTCCATTTTTTCCAGATTTATTTGGGAAGCAAGTTCTTTTTGCACAGTTTACAACTGTTAATTTTACCTACTTGCTAGAGCACATATACAATCGTCTTTCGGATGAGACGTGAAACCGAGGCCCCATCTGCCAGCTAAGGTGGACGTAGAAGATCCCAGGGCACTATTTTGAAGAAGAGCAGGGGAGTTATTCCTGGTGTCCTGGCTAATATTTATCCCTCAATCAATATCACTAAAACATTTTATTTGGTCATTGTAACATTGCTGTTTGTGGGAGCTTGTTGTGCGCAAATTGGCTGCCGCATTTCCTACATTACAACAGTAACTACAATTCAAAATGTACTTCATTGGCCATAAAGCACGTTGGGACATCCAGTGGTCATGAAAGATGCTATATAAATGCAAATCATTCTTTCTTTCTTTCCCTCCATGTAAGCATGGCACATTGGTGCCCTGGCACTGGACAGGACCAGTGTACCCAAAGTGCACTGTCCCTGTCCAGCCCCAGAAGCAACACTGTTTCCTGCCCCAGGCCATTAGCATGACCTGGGGACACCCCCCGATGCAGAATCACACTACCCACACCCCCCCGCCCCCTCCCCCCTCACCCAAGCTGAACTTTGTGCTTGAATGGGAAGCTGCAAGCCAGGAGTCAAATCATCCTGGGAGGGGAAAGTTAAAGCTTACTTGTTGCCACCAAGGACCTTCGGGGGGGGGGGGGGCGGTGCTACCAGCCACCTTGTACACCCTCTGGTATCCAGAGAGTCCTGACACAAGCCCCAGTGCCAGTTTTTTGGCATGCCCTTCTATATGGGTGCATGACAGGCATTTGCACAGGAAAGTAAAGCAGAAGGCCCAGGATTACTTCCTCCCTGCCTGTTTTGCATATTATTGCTGGGCCTCTGCCTACTCCTGGGGCAATGCAAAGTGGGATGGGAGACCTGGAAAAAAAAATTTTCCCTGACCTTCGCATCCAGGAAATGGGCCTTCTCCAGGGACAAAGGTGAGGAAAATCGCCTCCATTTTCCAACATAACTGTGGGTTTCTGCCAGCTACAGAACTAAGGCTCAATGAGAACAGCCTTAAGACCACAGAGAATCTTCACCTGCCTTGGGATAACTGCAGTTGTTGGTCTTTCATTTAAAAAAAAGCACCAAAAGCAGGAAGTGTGAGGACAAAAGAGGAAGTGATTTAGAGAAAAAAAAGTTTAAAGTGAAAGAACTTGGAGACTGAGGATGAATTATCTTGGTTCATCAGGGAAACATTCAGGGTATATTTCAATTTAGCCAACTGGATGAATATGGAACGATAATCAGGCATGTTCAGCAATGGTCGGGCGATCCGCTCCAACAGGTTACTGCCCAGGCAGCAAAGTTGAGAATGACCCCCAGTGTGCAAATTAAACAGGCAGGTCCTCAAAGAGATGTGTCATTTGATTACTCAAGATCAAGCCAGTGTCTCTGTAAATACCACTGCTCTTGCTGTGACAAGTGGAGGTTGCAGTGACCTTGAATGTTTTTTTGCCTTTGGTCCTTTCAAAATGCTGGGGGCGGGTGGTGGTGGAGATCATGTTAGCATTGCACGACGTACAATGTCAAACAGTACTCAGATTATCAAAGCAGAGATGCCATATTCTTCACACATCATACAATTCTGTAAAGCAAAACAGTGAAAAGCAAATGTCAGGGCACATAGCTAGGGGTGGTCAACTGTGCACATGTTGAATACAAGCCTACTCTGAAAACTCCTAGGCCTAGAAATTCGGTTGGTTGCGCCAGTGATTAGCGCCTAAAGAGCCTGAGATTTGGGGCGTTACCCAATTTTCGGACGTACGCAGTGATCCTAGCGCATCCAGCCATATTGAGTAGCCTGTTCGCGCCGGCGCTAAGTCTTTGCGCCCGCTCGCGGGCGCAGCCAGATCATGACGTCATTTCATTGTGCAATGCCTTTTTGGCACCCCGTACCGGAAATTCAGTGGCGCTCCCCTCCGTTTTGCCTGGCGCTATTAGTGACAGTTGGATGGAACGTTACCAGGTCCTTCTCGTACTTGGGGGGCGCTCTTTAAAGGGGACAGCACTACTATAAAACCGGCAGCCATTTGGCCTGGCCATTCTGCTCGCTGCTGGAGAGAGTTGCAGACCTTCAGTGGCAAGGACTTGTTGTTATTGAGCCAGAGGAGCCTTGGGACCTTCAGCCATGTTCAGAGCAGTTGGATCCAGAAAGCTGACTGCGTCTTATTCGTCGGACAGAATAATGGGAGCTGCTTTGGAGGGGCACGTTATCCTTGCTGAACAGCTGGCAGGGGCACAGAGATGGAGGGAGAGGGGGCCGGGATTAGCCAGAAGGAGGAGGGCCAATGGACGTTGCCAAATCCGACCATACGCTGCCAGGGTTTTCAGGCAGCAGGTCTCCTACCTTGCCATGTCGGAGGAGCAGTGTCTGCGACGCTTGAGATTTGGTAAGGATGTTATCTCTGAGCTGTGCCACCTGCTTGCTGGGGATTTGCAGCCGTGAATACGGTGCAGGACCTCTCTGTCAGTGGCCGTGAAAGTGACTGTTGCGCTCAACTTTTACGGCAGCGGATCGTTTCAGGCAGCAGCTGGGGACATTTCTAATATCTCTGAATTTGCGGTGCATTGCTGCACCCGGCAAGTTACAGCTGCTCTCTACAAAAGGAGGCGCGATTTCATCACCTTCCCTCTGACCCTGGAGAAGCAGGGGGAGCGTGCACAGGGCTTCGCGGCTATTGCGGACTTCCCCATGGTGCAGGGGGCCATTGATTGTACACACGTGGCTTTGCGGGCGCCATTGCAGAATCCGGAGGAGTTCCGTAACCGAAAGGGGTTCCACTCCCTTAATGTGCAGCTGGTCTGTGATCACTGTAGATGATCATGGCGGTGAACGCACAATTCCCTGGCAGCAGCCATGATGCCTTCATCCTGCGGCAGACCTCAGTGGCTGACCTTTTTGAGGCCCCAGATCACCCACGAGGCTGGCTTCTGGGCGACAAGGGCTATCCTCTCTGCCCATGGCTCATGACCCCGCTCCGTTTGCCCACCACCCCGGCAGAAGAGCTTTACAACAGCAGCCATCAGGCCACCAGGAACATTGTGGAGCACACAATTGGTGTGCTGAAGCAGTGTTTCCGCTGTCTAGACCATTCGGGGGGCGCCCTACAGTACTCGCCGGAGCATGTGGCGCGCATCGTTGTTGTCTGCTGCATGCTCCACAACCTGGCCATTCGACGCACCCAGCCAATGCCAGCCGACCCTCAAGGTCCAGCAGAGTAGGCGGACGAGGAGGAGGAAGAGGAGGAGGAGGAGCATGCGGGCGAGGAGGATCAGGAGGAGGAGGAGGAGGAGGAAGATGGGAGGGCTCCAGAAACTGGAAGGGCCGTTCGTCAGAGGCTCATAAGGACTCAGTTCTAGGCCCCTCGGATGGAATGGTGGCTGTGAATCGAGCAGCGCCCTCCGGTTTGCTGTAAGCCTATGAAGGCATCGATGATTGTAAATAGTGTACAGCTCGATTGTAAATAAAAAGTTTTCTTTATTTTCAAACAAGTGCGTCCTTCCAGCATGACAACGTAATGGCAACAGAAATCATAACTAACAAACTAACAGATAACTGTGTGGCAACCCAGCGAAACTAACCAAACCATAACAAACAAACACAACAGGTGTGGACTGCCGTAAAACAGGAAAAAGAGACGTCTTAGCACCTCCCTCTACTGGTGACCCCTTGATGGAGACCGACTCCTCTTACGAGGTCAGCCCCTTCCCTCCCTGCAGCTCCTCCGTAATTGTACCCCAGTGGCTGGGTCAAGGCTGGGGGACGCCTGCTGAGTGTCTGGAGGTGCTGAAGCCCCTGAGGGACGGCCTGGCCGACCTCTGGGCTTGGAGGTCCCGCAAGCAGGCTGCTCCAACTGGGCATGTCTGCTAGCAGTGTGCCGCGCAGGTGGTGGGAGCTGCTCTGCTGACGTGCCAGAGTTGGCATCAGGACTGGTCACATGCAGAGAGAGGACACCTGCACCGTGGTCGGCTGACACACTGGCACTCTGACGGTGTTGCATCGGATCATCCGCTGCTATCGACTGCTCCACAGATTCATGGCCTGCTGTGGTGCTGCAAGGGCCTGGGGTGATCCTGCCTGATGCAGCTACGGTGGCAGCAGTGAGTGTTCGCGTGGCCTCAATCTGCGTGTGGACGAGGCCAGCAAGTGACTGCGTGGCAGCAGTGAGAAGCCATGAACAGTCCTTTCCACTGCTTCGGACAAGGCCGGAACAGTCCTTTCCACTGCTTCGGACAAGCCCTGGACAGACCTTTCCATTGCTGCCCCGAAGCCCTGGACAGTCCTTTCCATTGCTGCCCCAAAGTCCACCACACTCTTTGCCAGAGTGTCGATGGACTCAGGCATCCTCCCCACTGCAGCCATAAGCTCAGTGTGCCTGAGCCAGGCCTGGGTGCTCATTTCCACAAGGCTACGCACCTCCTCTGCACTCTGTGCAGCAGTCATGGTGGCCTGCCTCGCCCTCCATGGAGACGGCCCCCGAGCGTCCCTACCCCACACACGTTGCTGCAGGCCGCTGGTCCCTGCAACTGGCTCCTCATCAGAGCCCCCCCCCTCCCCTCAAGGGAACTACTATCCCCAGTCTCCACATGTGGTGGCTCCCCTGAGGCTGGCAAGGATTGTTCCGGCTTCCTCCTGGTCGTCGCCTCCGGAGGCACTTGCACTGGCAGCTTGAGGGGCCGGATCCCGAGCTGGTGATGCAGCATCTGAAAGCAGGGAGGTTGAAGAGTGACTTTAGCAAAAGGACAGTTTGGCAGCAAGGGATGCAACAGTGCGGCAATGCTATGACATGGGTTCACATTGAGAAAGCATGCTGGCAGGGGAAACAACTGAAAGGTGACAGCTGTAATAGTTGAGAAACTTACCATCGCTGTGGACAATGGGGTCGGCAGCTGCAGTGGTGACAGGACCACTCAGACGTCCTCCCACAATCTGGTGGACTCTCTCCTCGAGATCCGTCAGAGGCTCCACTTGAGGACGGCCTCCTCCGGTGCGAAGCTGCTCCTTTCGATTCCGCGCCAGCTTGGCCTGCAGGGCGAAGGACGGGAAGTGATGTTACATGATGCCATGAGTGATGTTCTCATGCCCCCCATGGTGGAAGAGCCCTTACATGATGCCCTGAGTCAAATGTGGATGCGTGTGACCAGAAAGGGCCATGGGTGCTTGCTGACAGATGGCCATTGGGGTATCGCGCACCCTGTAGCCATAAAGTCAGTTGCTCATGGAGGGATGCATAAGTTTACATTAACTCCACTCACCCTGACGACCCGAGTAAGGTCGTTGAATTTCTTCCGGCACTAGACAGGGCTCCTGGTCGCCACGCTGCTGGAGTTGACCCTCAGAGAAACATCCCTCCAAGCTCGTCGGTAGTCCTTATGATTAGGCCTCCTGCCATTGTCTGGGTATAGGACATCTCGCCGGCGCTCCACTGCGGACACCAATTCCTCCAGAGACTCAGTGCTGAAGCGCTCTGCTCTCTGCCTCACCCTCTCCATAGGATCCAAGTTTGTTGCGCCAGAGAAGGGCCTGCGCCGATTTGCAGGCCTACAAGGCGCAGAGTGTGGATGCTGGAGCTGCCTGACCCACCCCTTTAAGAGCTGGCCGGCGCCGGGAAGTCTCGTGGTCATCGGTAATTGAGAGCACCTGCGCTGCGGCTGGACGCCCCGATATTGAGTATCGCCGGCATGTTAGCGCCTTAGGTGCCCCGTGTAATGCCTGATTTCGCGCCTCAATCACCTTTGGGGCGCTGCAACCCAATATCGCACGAGGTGTCGATAAGTTGCGCCTGGCTATAAAATTTGCGCTCCGCCAATTCTAACGCCCCAAGCGGGGCTATACCCAATTTCTAGGCCCTATATTCTACACTAACTGAACATGCAGGTAATTTCTAATAGAAGGAAGGTTACGGGGGCAATTTTCATCTTCGAGTGTAAATCAGCTCTATCCCACTCTAGAGACTTGAGACCATAATCCAGGCCGACACTTCAGTGCAGCACTGAGGGAGTGCTGCCTTTTGGATGATGGTAAACCGAGGTCCTGTCTGTCCTCTCAAGTGGACGTCAAAGATCCCATGATGCTATTCAAAGAAGAGCAGGGGAGTTCTCCCCGGAGTGCTGGCCAATATTTACCCTCAACCAACATCACTGTTGGCTGCAAATTGTTTCCTACATTACAATAGTGACTACACTTCTAAAATACTACAGTGGCTGTAAAGCGCTCTGTGACATCCTGAGGTTGTGAAAGGTGCTTTTTCATGCAAGTTCTTTCTTTCTATTCTAGTTTGCACTGCTTTAAGAGTTACCAGAATCCTACATGTTAATAGCACCCAATCTTCATGTCTAACCTTGTTTGTATAATTATGCACAATTTCAGATACAAACTCCATTTGTTTTTTTTTATTAGTTCATGGGATATGGGCATCACTGGCAAGGCCAACTTTTATTGCCCATCACTAGTTGCCCTAGAGATGATACAACTGGTAGGAGACTACAATTGCACATAAGTCAAATTTAAAGGGATGGGGGCAATTTTTCTTTGAACACATCAACTCGGCACTGGTACCAATAAAGGGAGCTCAGGTTGAAATAAATAAATAACAGCATCTGGTCCCAAGGCTCATGAAAGTCTAACTGCCAGACATTTACCTTTAAAGTACAGGGGCCTTTTAAAAAAAAAAAGTCCTCCTTGCCCCCATGAGGTTTCATTGGTTTTTGTTTTATTCATTCACGGGATGTGGGCGTCGCTGGCAAGGCCAGCAATTATTGCCCATCCCTAATTGCCTTCGAGTGGCTTGCTCGGCCATTTCAGAGGGCAGTTAAGAGTCAACCACATTGCTGTGGGTCTGGAGTCACATATAGGCCAGACCAGGTAAGGACGGCAGATTTCCTTCCCTAAAGGACATTAGTGAACCAGATGGATTTTTACGACAATCCGGTAGTTTCATGGTCACCATTATTGATACTAGCCTTTATTCCAGATTTATTTAATTAACAGAATTTAAATTCCCCAACTGCAATGATGGGATTTGAACTCTTCCCTCCAGATTATTAGTCCAGGCCTCTGGATTACTAGTCCAGTAACATTACCACTATGCTACCGTTACTGTATATATGGTATGTTGGAGCCTCGGGGTTCAGCCGGCCCATGGAGCTGAAAATGACACAGAGCCCTCTTCTGCATACATTGAGGAAGCTCCCACCTGTTTCAAGCAGGATCCTCAGATGTCCATTGCTGGCCTAACACAAACTCAAAGAGGATAAAACATCTGGTTCAGACGGATTGCATCTGCGCATTTTAAAAGATTCTAGAGAAGAGATAGCACAGGCACTATTACACATATTTAATAATTTATTAGAAAAAGGTGTTGTGCCAGAGGACTGATGAATAGCTAACATTATATCTATATTTAAGAAGGGAGTAAGAACATGTCCAGGGGATTATAGACCAAATCAGCTTAACATCAGTGGTAGGAAAAATAATGGAATCCCTACTAAAGGAGAAAATAGAAAAACATATAGAAACCAAAAATATATTGTCTCAGAAATTCAGGTCGGAGGCTTCCCGCAGGTGCAAGACCCCGACCTGCACTTACCTAGTGCGCCGGCCATTGAGCTGTGGGCCCGCGTGGGATTCCGATCCTGGGCCTCCTCCAACTGCCGGCGCGCAGTGCTTGCGTATCCCAGGGGCGCAGTTAGTGCGATGCGTCCCCTGGGATCACGTGGGCCATGGAGAGCCAATGGTAGTAGGGAAATGCCCATTCATAAAATTGACAGGAAGAGCTGTCAAAACTATAAATACTATAAGCCCCAAAACATCACTAAAACTTCAAATAAATTTTAAAAAACATCACATTTTTAAAATAACTATAAATTACATAAAATAACTATTTTTAAATTTTTGAAAAATGTAATTACATTTTCTAATGGGGCTAAAAATAAACTTACCTTTCTTTAAAGTATTTAAAAATAATAAACCTGTGGAAAAAATGTTTTAATTTTAATTAATTCACCACTTACCTTGTTAAAAGCAGGCCTTGTGACTGCTTTTTACATGTGTAACTTCTGGAGACTTACCCTCCCAGAGAACCCTTCAAAAAAAATGTAAGTTCCACGCGCACGCGCTGCCTCTTCGGCGTACGCGTTCGACCTCTGAACCCCTTCCTTTAAGGGAACGGAAGTTCCGGTTTCCCATGCATGCGCAGTGTATGCACAAAACCGGCACTTCCGTTGGGCCTACGGGTGAGTACCCCGTGCGTACTCACCCGTGGAGACCCGAATTTCTGTGCCAATAATGAATAGTCAGCATGGATTTCAAAAGGGAAAGTCTTGCTTGACCTACCACATTGAATTTTTTGAAGAGGTAACAGAAAGAGTAGGCAAGGGTAATGCAGTAGATGTAATTTATCTAGATTTCCAAAAGGCCTTTGATAAGATGCCACATAACAGACTAATGAGAGGTCAGAGAATGCGGAGTCAGGGGACAAGTAGCAGAATGGATAGCTAGATGGCTGCAAGACAGAAAGCAGAGAGTAGGGGGTAACAGGTTCAGAGTGGCAGAAGGTGGAAAGCGGGGTTCCACAAATATCAGTTGCGGGACCACTGTTCACAATTTATATTAACGATTTGGACTTGGGAATCAGAAGTACAATTTCTAAATTTGCAGATGACACCAAATTGGGGGGATAGTCAATACTGAGGAGGACTGCATCAAATTATAAGAAGACATTAATAAACTTGCAGAATGGGGAAAAAATTGGCAAATGAATTTCAACACAGGTAAGTGTAAGGTATTAAATTTTGTAAGAAAAATAAGGAGGTCACATATTACTTGGAAAATAAGAACCTAAATGATGTAGAGGAGCAAAGGGATCTGGGAGTACAAATACACAAGTCACTAAAAGTAGTGACGCAGGTTAATAAGGCCATTAAAAAAAAGCACACCAAGCACTAGGGTTTATTTGTAAAGAGATAGAATTGAAAAGTAGAGAAGTTATGCTAAACTTGTACTGAACCTTGGTTGGACCACACTTGGAGTACTGCCGGGATGAATGCAGCTCCAACAACACTCAAGAATTCGACACTATCCAGGACAAAGCTGCCCGCTTGATTGGCACCCCATTCACCACCTTAAACATTCACTCCCTCCACCACCGGCGTACCATGGCTGTAGTGTGTACCACCTAAAAGATGCACTGTAGCAACTCGCTAAGGCTTCTTCGGTAGCACCTCCCAAACCCGCGACCTCTTCCACCTAGAAGGACAAGGGCAGCAGGCGCATGGGAACACTGTAGTGTATGTACCTTTAAGTGGAGAACTACTTTTACAGCTCCTGTATACTGTAGTACCGGCAGTGACCACACCTGTATCTAACCCTGAGTAGGGATCTGTATAGTTAGTTTTAGCGTAACCCTCATCCAGTAAACACCTGTTGATTGTTCCCTGCAGTCTCTTGTCAAATTATTGAAGGACACACAACATCAAGATACACGGATTTGACATTGGCGACGAGAAGATTCGAACCTACCTGCAACTCTGCAGAAGAAAATTCCATCATTGCTGTGAATTCTGTTGTAAACGGCTCTTTGACAAGGAGATAGTGAAGAAAATACTGCTATTTCTTCAGAGAGTCCAGAAGCACAGGCGTCGACCATCCAACGGAGACTCCAGCGAAACGGGCTGGCAACAGGTACGGCGCAGACCCTTCCCGCACAGCGGCGGCTAGAGCCGACCGACGGCACAGAAAAAGGCCGAGCAGCGTCGACGGGAGAAGAGAGAGGGTAGAGCGCACAGGGCGCAGCCGGTGTTTAGGACCGAGCGGCGTCGACGGGAAAAGAGAGAGGGTAGAGCGCACAGGGCGCAGCCGCTGTTCAGGACCGAGCGGTGTCAATGAAAGAGAGAGGCGTGCAGGAAAACGCGCAGAGCGCATTAGGTGTTCAGGGGCGAACAGCATCAGCGGGGAAGAAAGGAAAGCGCGGGAGACGCCATTTTGAGCAGCAGAGAAGAAGGGAGAGCGCTGGAGACACCATTTTGAGCCACAGCGGAGAAGAAGGGAGAGCGCGGGAGACGCCATTTTGAGCCAGCCTAACCACACCCAGGGATGCCGAAGAGTGGCAGTGTCACAGCGTTCGACAATGAAGTCGAAGATTGGACGACATATGTTGAACGCATAGAAGTGTACTGCAAGGTGAATGAAGTGCCAGATGACAGGAAAGCGCTGGTATTGTTGAATTCAATGGGTGCAAAAACGTATGGCTTACTGCAAAACCTAGTAACCTCAGAGAAGCCAGTGGAAAAGGATTTTCAAAACAGTGTGTCAATCCTACAGGACCACTTAGACCCCACACCGCTGCTGATAGCGGAAAGATTTAAGTTTCACAAAAGGAACCAGCATAAAGATGAAAGTAATGCTGAGTTTTTAACGGAACTGCACAAGCTATCGAAACACTGCCAGTTTGGAACGGGACTAGCAGATACTTTAAGGGACAAGTTTGTGTGTGGGCTTCAAAGTGAAGGAACCCAGAAATGGCTTCTATCAGAAAAGGATCTTACGCTGGACAAGGCTTTCAGCATGGCAGTATCACATGAAGCAGCAGCACGGGGCACAGCAGAGATACAACGGAGACCGCAAGAATATGGCACAAATGAAATATCATGCGGAACAGTGAAGTGCCATCGCTGTGGCAGAACAACACATGACCATAAGGATTGCTGGTTCAAGGGCCAAGTGTGCAGACAGTGTGGAAAAGTAGGACACATAGCAAGAGTCTGCAGGTTGGAAAAGAAAACCAGCAGCAAGAAATCCCCACAGGAGAAGTACAAGAAGGTACAAAAGGTGATGGAGAGTAGTGCAGATGAACAGAAAAGTGATACAAACTCTGGAAGCAAGGAGCTGGGTTGTCTGAAACTACATAATGTGATCAAAACGGAGGATCACCAAACTATCTGGGTCACACTCAAGATAGCCGGAGTCGAAGTGAAAATGGAATTGGACACAGGATCAGCCCTAACAGTCATAAACCGAAGGGACTACAAGCGGCTATTCTCACATATACCCTTGAGAGATACAGAGTTGTCGTGAAGACGTACACGGGGCAAAAAGTCTACCCCAAAGGAAAAATAAGGGTGAACGTTATATATAACGGCAAGGAAACACCAAAAATGGACCTATATGTATTGCCAGATGGAGAACCACCACTACTAGGACGTGAATGGATCCGGAAGCTACAGCTAGATTGGCATTCCATACAAGCACTGACTGTAGATGCCAAAAAGGATGATGACGTCACACCTGGACGACTGTCAAAAATGCTAACTGACGCACAAGAAGTGTTCCAGGAGGGACTCGGAACACTAAAAGGCATAACAGCGACGATCAAAATAGAGGAAAATGCAAGCCCAAAGTTTTTTAAGGCCAGACCGGTACCTTATGTGATCCGCCCAGCCGTCGAAGCAGAGCTGGAAGGTTTGGAACATTCAGGAGTACTGTCCAAAGTGGACTGGAGCGAGTGGGCTACACCCATCGTTCCTGTAATGAAGAGGTCGTTGAGTAATACGCCTGGGGAACCAAAGAAGGTTCACATCTGTGGGGACTTTAAGGTGACAGTGAACCCAGCCCTTCACACTGTACAATATCCGCTTCCGCGGATTGAAGATATTTTCGCCTCGCTATCTGGAGGGAAACGCTTCACTAAGATTGATCTGGCCCAGGCGTACCTGCAAATGGAGGTAGAAGAAGCCTCGAAACAGTACCTCACGATCAACACTCATAAAGGTCTCTACCAATACAACCGGCTGGTGTTCGGGGTAGCATCAGCTCCGGCTATTTGGCAAAGGGCAATGGATCAAGTCCTGCAAGGGATTCCAGGGACCCAGTGTTATTTGGACGACATCCTGGTCATGGGTGAAAATGACAGTGATCACCTCGCCAACCTGGAGCAGGTGCTCACTAGATTGAAGGAATATGGGCTCCGACCTAATCGCCACAAATGCGAGTTTTTCCAGAAGCAGATCTCGTATTGTGGCCACGTTATTGATGAAGAAGGGTTACATAAGTCCCCTGAAAAGATTGAGGCAGTAGTCAAGGCTCCAGCACCGGAAAATGTGTCACAACTGAGGTCGTTCCTCAGGCTGGTGAACTACTACCATAAGTTCTTGCCGAATTTGTCTACAGTACTACACCCACTGAACACCCTACTGCAAACAGGGGTACCATGGAAGTGGAATGACGAATGTAAACGAGCTTTCCAGAAGTGCAAAGAATTGATCACATCAAAAGAGGTGTTGGCTCATTTCAACCCAGCACTACCAATTCGGTTGGCGTGTGAAGCATCACCCTATGGCATTGGAGCGGTGCTGTCGCACAAATTCCCGGACGGCTCGGAGAGGCCAGTAGCCTTTGCGTCTCGGTCACTAACCTCAGCCGAGCGTAACTACGCCCAGATTGACAGGGAGGCCCTCAGCCTAGTGTGGGGAGTGAAAAGGTTCAACCACTATCTGCACGGGCAGAAGTTCACCTTGCTGACTGACCACTAACCACTTGTCTCCATCTTTAATCCAAAGAACGGCATTCCAGTGATGACTGCGCAACGGCTACAAAGATGGTCCCTTTTTCTAGGGGCCTATATTTCCTAAGGAGGCTGAAGGGATGTAACCTGTCACCCCTGATCCTCTCTAACTTTTACCGCTGCACTATAGAGAGCATCCTGACAAACTGTATCACAGTATGGTATGGCAGCTGTAGCTACTATGACCGGAAAGCCCTGCAGCGGGTAGTCAAAACTGCCCAACGCATTACCGGCACCCGGCTACCGACCATAGAGCACATATACCAGAAACGCTGTCTACGGAGGTCACGGTCCATCATCAAAGACCCTACCCACCCCAGCCACAGTCTGTTCGCCCTCCTGCCATCTGGGAGACACTACAGATGCATTCGCACCCGTACGACCAGATTTAGGAACAGCTTCTTTCCCAGGGCTGTCATCCTACTGAACTCCACAAATAAACTCTAAAGCCTGCACATCTGCCAATGCGCTTTATTATGGTTATGTTTATGTTAATATACTACAAGCCAAATGTATGTTCAATGTTTAAATGTCTTAATCCAAATGTACACTCTCGGGAGCCGCAAGCCTACATTTCGTTGTACTGCACTTGTGCACTAACAATGACAATAAAAGTTGATTTGGATATGAAATCGAGTATAAGGGCACGAAACAGCATGGAAACGCTGATGGGCTATCACGCCTGCCACTGCCTACTGCGGAGGGAGCACCAGCAGTGGATCCTGTCGAAATATTCCATTCGACTATAGTTGAATACCTACCGGTAACTAACGCTTGTATCGAAAAGGAAACCCGAAATGACCCGACACTGTCTCGGGTATATGATTTGACGGTGAAGGGATGGCCAGCACATGGTGACTCACCGTTACCAGCATTCTCGACAAGGAGAGAACAGCTGTCAGTGTGCCGGGGGACCTTGATGTGTGGATCCCGAGTGGTAATTCCAGCCAAGTTAAGGGATAGAGTGCTCAATGAGCTTCATGAGGGTCATCTGGGAGGGGTAAAAATGAAAAGCCTAGCCAGGGCTTATGTGTGGTGGCCGGGAATCGATAAACAAATCGAGGACCTGACCAAGAGCTGCTCAGGATGCCAGAAAATCCAAAATGCACCACCACAGGCCCCTCTACACCCATGGGAGTGGCCCTCATCTCCATGGCAACGGGTGCATATTGATTTTGCTGGTCCATTCATGGACTCAATGTTTTTAATAACCGTGGATGTGCACTCGAAATGGCCTGAGGTCATCAAAATGTCCCCCACCACCACGGAGAAAACTATTGCAGTCCTACGGACCATTTTTGCCAGGAATGGCTTGCCAGAACAGATTTGCTCCAACAACGGACCACAGTTTGTGTCTGAAGAGTTCCGGAGGTTCTTGAAAAAGAATGGGGTAAGGCATTACACATCCGCCCCGTATCATCCAGCCACAAATGGATTGGCTGAGAGGTTCGCACAAACCTTTAAGAAGGCAATAAAGGCTATGTACAATAACAACATTCCGCTGCAGCACAAGGTGGACAATTTCCTGTTCGCCTACAGAAATACGACACATGCAGTCACCAACCAGACCCCGGCCATGATGTTCTTTAACCGAAGGTTGAGATCTTGTCTGGATTTGCTCAGACCAAACGTACGAAGAGATGTTGAGAGTAAGCAATTCCAGCACATCCATGAGAAGCCAACAAGGAGCTTCAATGTTGGGCAACCAGTCTTGGCCCGCGACTACCGAACAGAAAAATGGCAGCCAGGAACGATATGCACACGGCAGGGCCCATTGATGTACACAGTGGACGTTGGGGAGAGCATCGTGAGACGCCATGCTGACCAGATCCTAGAGTCACAGGAACAAGTCAACCCCATGCCTCGCCCATACGTACCTGGTGATGAACCCGACGTACAGGTCGCATCTACCCCAGAAACAGTAGCATCGGAAGCTGATGAACCAACCGACGACAGGGGGCCAGAATCGCCTCCGCACCAAGAGCAAGACACTCAGGAAAGGTGCTATCCAGAAAGGATCAGGAAGCTTCCCCAAAGGCTGAATATATAAATAGACTATTTTCAGCTAATGTTGCATGTTAAAAGTGTTAATTGTAATTAGTTTGATATTTAATTGTTAAATGAGTGTTATGGTACTGTTACTCTAAAAGGGGAGGAATTGTAATGTATATACCTTTAAGGGGGGAACTAATTTGTACAGCTCATGTATACTGTAGTACCGGCAATGACCACACCTGTATATAGCACTGAGTAGTAATCTGTACAGGCAGTTCCACTGTGAGCCACGTTGAGTAAACACCTGTTATATCGTTTCTCCTGCAGTCTGTGTCTTATTATACCCAGACACAACAGATTGCATCTAGGACAACGAATGAGGATTTTATTTGACAATTCCAAAATGAAATGACAGATTCCTGATTGATAGAGGTTTAGTATTAATACAAGGAGAATTAAAAGGGGGTGAAATATGTCTGACTGGATCCTGAACGTGGATAATGGGTGAAGGTGGGCAAGGTGGGCCTTCTTATGTTGCATTATTATAAAGTAGGTAATTTCTATTTGTTATTCGAAGTCTTCAAATTGCTGCTGTGCTTGTAGTATAGTGTTTGATTGTGTAAGTTCTTAATAGTGTTGGGTTCATCAGAGTTCAGTATGTCTTTGTAATCTGTGCACAAACAGCTTAGTGAGAGATTTGCAAATCTGTAGCACAATCAGAAAGTTCTAAATAATTCTTACATTCATTAGAAACCAGGTATTATAAGATCAGTAATCTAATCCAATACAATTATTGCTTTTATATTTACAAGACATGTAAGGACAAATAAGGACACTAAAAAATCCTCTCAGTGCATATTCATGATAAACACAAAAATTCTTGGATCCTGATAAAAATTATATTTTTTACAAAGATAAAATATTGTAAAATTTTATCTCAGGCGCTTTAGATGTTTTCAGATTTATTGATTACAGAAAGGAAAAAAGGTTCAGAAGGGCGCCTGTAAACACCAATTTATAAGATCCCAAATTCTGTGGGCCTTTTTCTGTGGCTTCATCTACCTGCACTTACACTTTCAGGGAATTGTGTAATTGACCCCTAGGCCTCTCTCTTCATCCACAATCATCAGCATCTTTCCACTAGGTGTATACTCCCATTCCTTGTTTTTTACCCCCTCTCAAAATGTATCACCTCACACTTAACCACATTAAATTACATCTGCTACCTGCCTGGCCAATGCCTGAAGTATTATACAGTGCTCCTTGCTGTTTCGGAACCCCCTACTTTTGTGTCATTGGGGGAAATTTTAACCCCCAAGAACGGGTGGGTTAGGAGCGGGTAGGGGGATAAAATTTATTGACTTTTAGAGATGGAGCACAACCCGGCTCCAACTTCCGATTTATTGAAGGCGCATTTGAATGCTGGCGAGAAACCTATTTGCGAAGTTGGGAATTTCCTAATTTGATGCAGGCGGATACATATTGGTGCAATTAACATCCTCAGGAGACGTTAATGAGGTATTTTCAAATTGTTTTTAACTTAGCTCCAAATTTTACTTGAGCAAGACGGGTTTCCTGCGGTTTGGGAGACTGAGAGGGGAAACAGAGGCGAGTTTGAACAGCAGTTCAGGTGGGTATTTAAACTTGTCATTGTCCCATCTGAATAAAACCTCACTTATTGCAGCTGCAGTCTCAGTTCCCTCTGGCAAATGTCTGGCAGAGAGCGCTTGTGTGGATACAGCTTTTTACAACGTTGGAGGCTTTCAAATTGACAAGATCAGGATGGGAGGTGCCTTGGATGTGTTTGACAGCACATCAGGTGAGGAAGACCATCACCATCCATGGCAGCGATGACGTGCTGTGGTGGGATCAGCACATGCACAGGACAGAGGTCCACAGGTGGAGGAGGACAAAGGGGCTCATCACTCATCTTCGGATGAGGAGAACTTAGAGGAGGAGGATGAAGATGGGGCACCCATCACCAGAACTGTGGTGATAGTTACCCTCCGCCCCGGTAGGGGGCGACGGAGAGTAAACAGAGAAAGGAAATGAATAAAGAAGCCTCGTGTTGATGGCTGAAGGAATACATCCCGTGTCTGTGTGTTGAGCACATTACATGGTGACAGAAGTGGCAAGTACCCGAAATACCCATGTTAAAGACTGTCCGCGTCAATGGAACTAACTTTCCCGGTGAAACCAATCAGCTCCCGGTGAGTGAAAGTTTACGATACAGGTGTAGCATAGTAGCTAGTTAAGCCAGGACGGAGATAAACAAGAGAGACTGAAAAAAAAGTGTACTTACCCCACGTTGCTTACTATCATGGCCACTCAAAGTCCTGCATTCTTTCAGATTTCTCCCCCCTCCGAATTTGATTTTACACGGCCGGAAGAGTGGCCGTTGTGGCTCAGCAGATTTGAACGCTTCAGACAGGCTTCAGGCCTTGATAAACAGTCACAGGAAAAACAGGTCAACACGCTATTATATTCCATGGGAGCGGAGGCTGAAGCGATCGTCTGGTGCAGGAATATTACGGCTGATCAACTGAAAAGCTATGACACAGTTAAAACGGAGTTGTCTAATTATTTCATCCCGCGGAGGAATTTGATATTCGAACGTGCAAGATTCCATAGGCGCGTGCAGGAGAGGGGTGAATTGGGTGATAGCTTCATCAAAGCGCTATATGAACTCATAGAACACTGTGAATATGGAACTATGCGGGACGAACTAATTCGTGACAGATTGGTTGTTGGACTAAGGGATCTTAAACTCTCTGAAAAATTACAGATGGATTCAGACCTTACAGTTGACAAAGCAGAAACACAGGTTTTCCAAAGTGAAGCAATAAAGAAACCGCAATCAATGCTTCAGAAAGATAGTAATGAGGAGGAGGAGTCCATTGAAACCATAAGTGCCCCCCGACAATCAGCCCCCCAAAAACATTTTTCTACCAAATCAAGACAAACTGACGCACATGAATATGTACAGAGGCCTCGCACTGGAACTCAAACTGGAACACATTTCCAACCACAAAAGCGGAGTTGCAGATGGTGTGGCCGGAGTACACACAATAGACAAATCTGTCCAGCCAAAGATGTTAGCTGCAGGAATTGCCAGAAAAAGGGACATTTTGCTGCAGTTTGCCGATCCACACCTGTGGTTGCTGGAATATCAGAGGGCGACGACAATGAGATAGCGTTCCTGGGGTCAATTGGAGATGGGCAGGACCAGCCATGGACCATCATCCTAAGCCTGTGTGGTCACATGACTGAATTCAAAATCGATACAGGGGCTGATGTCACTGTCATCCTGGAGTGCCTCTACAACGACCTAGGTCAAGAGGCTCTTCAGGGCGCCACTAAGATTCTTCAGGGGCCTGGTCAAGTCCCGTTGAATGTCAGAGGAAAATTTTCAGCTACCCTGACCCGTGGTCCACAGTCTACAAAACAGGACGTGTATGTGGTACGCGGCCTACGAACAGCGCCCCTCGGTCGCCCCGCCATCATTTCCCTGCGTCTGGTGTCCAGGTTGGACCCACAAGTAGCAGAGGCAGTATCTACGGACCTCGAACGGGAGGTCAGACAGCGGTTCCCCAGACTGTTTCAAGGCATTGGGCGACTGCAAGAGGAGTATCACATTCACCTCAAGCCGGATGCTAAACCTTTTGCTCTCTCTACACCCCGACATGTCTCGCTCCCCCTTATGTCCAAAGTTAAGGAGGAACTCACCCACATGGAGCAACTGGGGATAATTGCAAGAGTTGAGGAACCCACAGCCTGGTGCTCCGGAATGGTTGTAGTCCCAAAACCCAACGAAAAAATCAGAATCTGCGTAGACCTAACAAAACTCAATGAAAGTGTCTGTAGAGAGCTGCATCTCTTACCCTGCATAGAGCGCACTCTGGGGCAGCTGAAAGATGCAAAGGTTTTTACAAAGCTTGACGCTCAATCTGGTTTCTGGCAAATACCCTTGTCAGAGGAGTCAAAACGTCTCACCACGTTCATCACGCCATTCGGACGTTACTGTTTCCACAGACTGCCCTTTGGAATATCCTCCGCCCCTGAGCATTTCCAGCACTGCATGTCCCGCCTCCTTGAGGAACTTGATGGTGTCTTATGCCAAATGGATGATGTGTTGGTGTTTGGCGCAACCCAAGAACAGCACGATCAGCGACTTTTTGCAATTCTCAGTAAACTACAGCAAGCTGGATTTACTCTTAACTCCAAATATGAATTCGCCAAAACGCAGGTGAAATTTCTTGGCCAGGTCATCGATGGGACTGGTGTCAGAGCAGATCCTGACAAAGTCAAGGCCCTCGCACACATGGCCGCGCCAAGGAATGTATCTGAAATACGTCGCTTCATGGGCCTGGTCAATCACTTGGGCAAATACATACCCCATCTAGCCGATAAAACCAAGCCACTCCGGGATCTCCTCAACAGGCAGACCTCATGGTATTGGGGACACCAGCAGTCCCAAGCTTTCACTGAGATAAAGACGGAGCTAACCACCCCGCTAGGCCTTGCACTGTATGACCCCAATGCACTCACTAAAGTGTCAGCTGATGCCTCATCGTTTGGCTTGGGTGCAGCCCTTTTACAAAAGAGACCTGACACTGACTGGCGCCCTGTAGCCTATGCTTCACGAGCCCTTTCAAAAACAGAGCAGCGCTATGCGCAAATTGAAAAAGAGGCCCTGGCCATTACATGGGCGTGTGCGCGCTATAGAGACTTCCTAATAGGCATGACATTCCAGGTCGAAACAGATCACAAGCCCCTCCTTACACTATTGGGATCTAAAAACCTGGACGAGTTGTCCCCCCGCATTCAGTGTTTTGGATGCGACTCATGCACTTTCACTTCACTATATCACATGTGTAAGGGAAGAGCCTAGCAACTGCTAACGTCCTCTCCAGGGCTCCCTACCAGCCGCCAGTGGATGATTCCCCTGAGGTGCAGTGCATAGAGAATTATGTACACTCAATACTCACTGCACTGCCCATTACCGAGAAACACCTGGCTGCACTTCATCAAGAACAGGAAACGGATGAACTACTTCGTCAGGTCTTCGCATACTGCCGTGAGGGCTGGCCAGATCATGCGAAACTTGACAACGCTCTTAGACCTTACGCGGCCATTTCAGGTGACCTCACTATTGCACAAGGATTGCTGCTACAAGGGTGCCGGTTGGTCATTCCAGCATCAATGCAGAAAGACATTCTGGACAAACTGCATGATGGCCATCAAGGGATCACAAAATGCAGAGCACGAGCCAGGTATTCTGTCTGGTGGCCTGGATTAAGCGGTCAACTACAACGTAAAGTACAACAATGCCCAAGCTATGCCCAAATGAGACAACAACCACCAGAGCCATTGATTCCAGATGACACCCCTGAGGGCCCATGGCAGAAGATTGGGGCTGATCTATTTCATTTGGATAACTCAACTTACCTGGTAATGTTTGACTACTTCTCTAAGTTCATTGAAGTTATCAAGCTCCTCTCCACCACCTCACATGCAGTCGTTGAATGTATGAAATCCTGCTTTGCCCGCCTATGGGTCCCCCTGCTGGTCCGAACAGATAATGACCCCCAATTTGCCTCGGACACCTTTTGCTCATTTGCCGACAGCTGGGACTTCACCCATGTCACATCCAGTCCTCTGTATCCGCAAAGCAATGGGGCTGCCGGGCGCGCTGTCCAGACAGCCAAACAGCTTTTTAAAAAGTCACCTGACCCATACCGGGCACTCCTTGCATACCGCTCCACACCTCTTTCTAGCGGATTCAGCCCTGCTGAGTTGCTACAAGGCAGAAAACTTTGTACAACCGTGCCAACGATGCCATCACTCCTGACCCCAGGCTGGCCCGACCTCCAGAATTTTACAGACAAGGACAAACAATCTAAACTAAGACAACAGGCCAACTTTAACAGTCGCCACAGAGCTAAGCCCTTGTGTCCACTCCTTCCAGGTGACTATGTGTGGATACGTGACTCCTGCAAAAGAGGCATTGTGCAAGGACAGGCCAACACCCCAAGATCGTATCTGGTTGATATCCAGGGCCAGGTTGTTCACAGGAACCGCAGACACCTCGCACTTACCCAGCAGCCCCCAGACGCTGCTGATGAGCCTTCCATTCCCAATGACAATAGGGATGCGGGTCCTGGAACTCCTCCACCCACAGGGGATACCCCACCTCCGTCTCCTCCACCCACAGGGGATACCCCGCCTCCATCGGGTTCCAGATGATACCCTGAAAGGGTCCGCAATCCTCCTTCATACCTCCAGGACTTTGCAACATGAATAGCTTAAGAACCAAGACACCTCATTGGGTCAGAATAATCCCCGAGGTACTTGGTGGAGGGTTCAGGCAGTCACCGTGTCCCTCCAAGCTTACTCTGCTTGCATTATTCGTGTTTCTCTAAAAAGAGATAGATTGTGCATTAGAGATGTTATGTTTGTTAGAGTTTGTTATTTCTTAAGCACAGTAAAGAAGTAATGATTTGAAAGAAGGTCATTTGAAATGTTAATAGTAAAGGAATCGTATTCAAAGTCTGTTTAGAAAGGGAGATGTGATGATAGTTACCCTCCGCCCCGGTAGGAGGCGATGGAGAGTAAACAGAGAAAGGAAATGAATAAAGAAGCCTCGTGTTGATGGCTGAAGGATTACATCCCGTGTCCGTGTGTTGAGCACATTACAAGAACAGCCGCTTACATTGCAGCCAGGGATGCCCCAATATCGCAACGGTTCACCTAGTAAGAAACTACACATGAAAGCCTGTGGTCTGCTCCCACCACCAGCATCAATCCCCTCTGCCTTTGCAATAAACAGTCCTTTAACCACTCATCCATCCATTGCACATCTGCCCAATGGGTCCTGTCATGTATTGACATTAGGAACATAGGAACATGAGTAGGCCATTCAGCCCCTTGAGCCTACTCCGCCATTCAATGAGATCATGGCTGATCTGCGACCTTAGTCCATACACCCGCCTTTGGCCCATATCCCTCAATACCTTTCGTTAACAGAAAGCTATCAATCTCCGATTTAAAATTAACAATTGATCTAGCATCAATTGCCGTTTGCGGAAGAGAGTTCCAAACCTCTACCACCCTTTGTGTGTTGAAGTGTTTCCTAATTTCACTCCTGAAAGGTCTGGCTCTAATTCTTAGACTATGCCGCCTAGTCCTAGAATCCCCAACCAGCAGAAATAGTTTCTCTCTGTCTACCCTCTCTGTTCCCCTTAATATCTTGAAAACTCAAATCATAATGGGCCGGATATTCCGACCTCCACGGGTGGGTACGAGGTGCGTACGCACCCATAGGGGCCTCGCAAATGGCGGCTTCTGACGCTAAAACCCGGCACTTCCGATCTGTCAAGAATCCTCCGGACAGATCATCCGCCTGCCCTGGAGAAGGGCCTCTGCGGGCAGAGAATTGCGCTTTCTGCTCAACCTCCGCCCACTGAAAACCTTAAAAATTTTTACGCCTGGTAAAAGCCTGCATAAGGCCTGCTTTTACCAGCATAAGAGTTTTAAAAAATATATGTTTTCACTCATTTATAATTTTTAAATACTTTTAAAAAAAGGTAAGTTTATTTTTAGCCCTGTAAAAAACTTTTTTTTTCAAAAAATAAAATTGTTTAAAATATTGAATGTAATTTTAACTCATTTTAAATACATTAAAAAATTTTTTAATGTTTAACTGTTTTTTAAGTGATCCCCATTCATACTTTTAACAGATTTATGCGTAGAGAACTGTCAAAAGTATGAATCTGGATTCCCTTCTTTGATTAGTTCCCCGTGGCCCACGTGATCCCAGGAACACTTGCGAACCGCCTGTGCCCCGGGATACCTGGGCCTCTGCGCGCGCGCACCAGGAGAGGTTTTATTCAGATGGGACAATGACAAGTTTAAATACCCACCTGAACTGCTGTTCAAACTCGACTCTGTCTTCGACACAAGTGTCCTCAAATCCATCCCACAGCATGCTACCTGCCACCATCTCAGCACAGCCCCAGCCCGGGCATGAGGTTGAAAAGGCCATCCAACAACTGAACAACAACAAGGCCTCAGGAGCAGATGGAATCCCTGCCGAGGCACTAAAGCATGGCGGAGAAGCACTACTGGCACGAATTCATGAACTAATTTCTCTTATCTGGAAGGAGGAGAGCATGCCAGGGGATCTCAGAGACGCCGTAATTGTGACCATCTTCAAGAAAGGTGACAAGTCCAATTGCGGTAATTACAGAGGAGTTTCCCTGCTATCTGCCACAGCGAAAGTCATCGCAAGAATCCTCCTCAATCGCCTTCTCCCAGTGGCCGAAGAGCTCCTCCCAGAGTCGCAATGCAGATTCCGCCCACTAAGGGGCACAATGGACATGATCTTCACCGCACGTCAATTACAAGAGAAATGCAGGGAACAGCACCAACCACTGTACATGGCCTTCTTTGATCTCACAAAGGCCTTCAACACTGTCAACCGTGAGGGATTATGGAGTGTCCTCCTCAAATTCGGCTGCCCTCAAAAGTTTGTCACTATCCTCCGCCTGCTTCACGACGACATGCAAGCCGTGATCCTGACCAACGGTTCCACCACAGACCCAATTCACGTACGAACCGGGGTCAAGCAAGGCTATGTCTTCCTTGCTGCAATGTTCCATCTCACCCTCAGTAAGCTCCCCACTGGAGTGGAGCTAATTTACAGAACAAACAGGAAACTGTTCAACCTCCATCACCTCCAGTCCAGATGCAAGGTCATCCCATCCTCTGTCGTCAAATTACATTATGCAGATGATGCTTGCGTCTGCGCTCACTCGGAGGTCGAACTCCAAACCATTGTCAACACCTTCACCGAAGCGTACGAGAGCATGGGCCTTACACTAAACATCAGTAAGACAAAGGTCCTCTACCAACCTGCCCCTGCCACACATTGCTGCCCCCCGATTATCAAAATCCACGACAAGGCCTTGGACAACGTGGACCATTTTCCATACCTCGGGAGCCTACTGTCAACAAGGGCAGACGTCGACGACAAAGTCCAACACCACCTTCAGTGTGCCAGTGCAGCCTTCGGTCACCTGAGGAAGAGAGTGATTGAAGACCAGGACCTCAAACCCAGTCATGGTCTACAGGGCAGCAGTGATACCCGCCCTGCTGTGTGCCTCAGAGACATGGACCATGTACAGCAGGCACCTCAAAGCACTGGAGAGGTACCACCAACGCTGCCTCCGCAAGATCCTGCAAATCCATTGGCAGGATAGGCGCACCAATGTCAGTGTTCTTGCTCAGGCCAACATCCCCAGCATCGAAGCTTTGACCACGCTCAATCAGCTCCGATGGACGGGTCACATTGTCCGCATGCCCGATACGAGACTCCCAAAACAAGCTCTCTACTCGGAGCTCCGGCAGGGCAAGAGAGCCCCAGGCGGGCAGAGGAAATGCTTCAAGGACACTCTCAAAGCCTCCTTGAAAAAGTGTAACATCCCCACCGATACCTGGGAATCCCTGGCCCAAGACCGCACAAGGTGGAGGAGAAGCATCCGGGAAAGCACTGAATACCTAGAGTCTCTTCGCTGGGAGCAAGCGGAAGCCAAGCGCAGGCAGCGCAAGGAGCGCACGTCAACCCAAGCATCCCACCCACCCGCCCCTTCAACCACCGTCTGCCCCACCTGTGACAGAGGAGTCGGTCTCGCATTGGACTCATCAGTCACCTGCGAACTCATTTTTAATGTAGAAGCAAGTCATCCTCGGTTCCGAGGGACTGCCTAAGAAGAAGGAGGAGAAGAAGAGGAGATTGGTGAAGATCAGTGACGTGTTGGACGGTCACGGATAAGGTATCTTTCAATCGGTTTAAGGCAGCAGACAAGCTGGGATCCTAAGTCAGCATGACCGTGGTCATGAACCTGAATGGACTCATTTGAGAGCCTTGGTTGAAGCTCCATGGAGGCAGACTCTCTCTCCATGGCAGACACTCTTGCAATTCCCTGTGCCACCAATCCACTAGTGATCGAGTTGGACTCCTCCATCTACTTTGCTATTGTGGAGAGAGTGCGTGTCTGTCAGTACCTAGCGAAGTTGCTGATGCACCTCTAGCATTCTCCTTCTAATTGATAGCCCCCAGGGTTCAGCATCTGTGTCCGGCTGAGCAGAGTTTGGAGAGGATTGTGCCCCCTGACACGTACTCTCCACAGGCTGTCCTTGCCACCAGTGTTTGCTCGTGAGGTGTAAATCACCAGGTGAAAACCCAACTAACTCTCTAAGTGAACCCACCGAAGTATCTGCGCTGGTGCGTGGCTGTAGGTCCTGTGACAGTGCACCCTCAGAAGGAATAAGGTCTTCTGAGGAATGATCCTTATAGATGTCCAGCAACACTTGCTGAATGCACAAAGGCCTTGGAAGACAAAAGGGATACGATTTAGTTGTGGCAAAGTGACAATCTTGACAAACACCATATTCAGTCTTCTCATAGTTCAGACATTGATGAATAGAAGTCCGCATATGTGTGTCAGAGATATTTTTAGTTCTGTCACTATCTATCTGCTCGCTCCCTGACTCTCCATCTCTGACTGAGAGGGACACAGATGTGCCACTTATCCCCAGAGCGTCCTCCTCTGTGAGCTGCACTATTTGTGTTGGCCCAGCTCCAGTCTTGTCCCTGTCCTTTGTCTTTTGCGCTCTCCTCCTACAAGGAGTGAGAAAACAGACCGGTGAGTGAGTGAAGGTCAGGTCTTCACCCAATGGATGCAGTGCATTTGGTGACTATGAGACAGATGCATCACATTACATAAGGATTGGGGTGAGTGTCAACAGTGGATGGGGAAATGATGAAGTGCATAGGAAGTGAAGGTTGGATGCTGCTGAAAGTTGAGTGAGCATGAGGGGAGATGTCCTGGAGAACACTGAGCAACACAAAGCAAAAGGGGAGCAGGATTAAAGCACAGGATATAATTGAATCAGCAAATGTACTCACTTTTCCTGACCTGGTTAGGTCTTCATTGCATCCATGACCGAGGCACAACACCCCTGCTGCTCACCTCCTCAGTGACCTCCAACCGCACCTTCTTGGAGGAGTGATATACCTATCAATTCGTCCAATAAAAAGCGACGAGTTAGGAACGTAACTAAAGGTTTTTATTGACTAAATAACAGAGCCCACCCTCGTGGGTGATCGGGTCCAACAAGGAGGAATACCAGCCAGTCGACTACCTTTATACCTGGGCAGGTAGGTGGAGCCATGGGCGGAGTCGGAGGTGGTCAGCCCAGGTATAACAGCGCGACAAGAGGCGACCTCGTATAGTGATACAACAGTGAGAACAATACAACAGTGATAACTATAGTGTAACGATAGTGAACGATAAAAGTGGTTTACCACATTCACCCCTTGTTTAGATTTGAGTCCGGCGGGGTGAAGTGTACTACCAGTTCTGGTATGTCAGTCTGTCCGGAGGCCTCGTAAGCCTCTCCGATCGTCGCAGCGGCGGTGCTGCATTATCCGGTGTTAATGCTGGTGTCTGCGTGGTCGGCGAAGGCTCGTGGGGTTCCGGCATGCCGTCTACCTGGGCTGGAATTGGGGGGGTGGTGGGGGGGGTAAAGGTGGTGTCTCCGGAGTGCCCGAGGGTGCGAGGTCTCGTAAGGAGACAGTGTCCTCCCGCCCGTCTGGGTAAGCCACGTAGGCGTACTGGGGGTTGGCGTGCAGGAGGTTCACCCTCTCGACCAGGGGGTCCGTTTTATGGGCCCTCACGTGCTTTCGCAGCAAGACGGGCCCCGGAGAGGTCAGCCAGGTTGGTAGAGTGGTTCCCGTAGTCGACTTCCTGGGGAAAACAAACATTCGTTCATGGGGGGTGGCGTTAACGGCAGTGCAAAGTAGTGACCGGATGGAGTGCAGCGCTGTCGGGAGGACTTCCTGCCAGCGGGAGGTTGGGAGGCCCTTAGACTTTAAGGCTAAGAGGACGGCCTTCCATACCGTCGCGTTCTCTCTTTCCACCTGGCCGTTCCCTCGGGGGTTGTAGCTGGTGGTCCTACTTGCTGCAATACCTCTCGCTAGTAGGAACTGACGGAGTTCCTCGCTCATGAAGGAGGAGCCCCGGTCACTATGTATATAGTTCGGGAACCCGAACAAGGCGAAGAGGTCGTTCAGGCACTTGATGACCGTGGTACTGGTCATGTCTGGGCAGGGGAAGGCAAAAGGGAAACGGGAGTACTCATAAACGATGTTGAGGAAGTACACATTGCGGTCAGATGACGGTAGAGGCCCCTTAAAGTCGATGCTCAGGCGCTCGAAGGGGCGGGTGGCCTTGATCAGGCTTGCTCTGTCCGGCCTATAGAAGTGCGGTTTGCACTCGGCGCAGGTCTGGCAGTTCCTGGTCATGGTCCTGACCTCCTCGATGGAGTAGGTCAGGTTGCGGGCCTTAATGAAATGGTAAAGTCTGGTGACCCCGGGGTGGCAGAGGTCGTTGTGGAGGGTCTGAAGTCTATCAATATGCGCGCTGGCGCATGTAATTCGTGAAAGAGCATCAGGGGGTTCGTTCAGCTTACCTGGCCGGTACAAGATATCATAATCGTAGGTGGATAGCTCGATTCTCCACCTCAAGATCTTGTCATTCTTGATTTTGCCCCTCAGCTTGTTATTAAACATGAAAGCAACCGAACGTTGGTCAGTGAGGAGGGTAAATCGTTTGCCTGCCAGGTAATGCCTCCAGCGCCGTACCGCCTCCACAATTGCCTGGGCTTCCTTCTCGACCGACGAGTGTCGGATCTCGGGGCCCTGTAGGGTCCTTGTGAAGAAGGCCACCGGCCTCCCCTCCTGGTTAAGGGTAGCGGCTAGGGCGAAGTCGGATGCATCGCTCTCCACTTGGAAGGGGATGGACTCATCCACTGCGTGCATTGTGGCCTTGGCTATGTCTCCCTTGATGAGGGAGAAGGCCGCGCACGCTTCCTCCGTGAGGGGGAAGGATGTGGACTTCATGAGGGGTCTGGCTTTGTCCGCATAATTGGGCACCCATTGGGCATAGTAGGCGAAGAGCCCCAGGGTTCTCAAGTGCCTTAGGGCAGTGGGGGAGGGGTAGTTCCATGAGGGGGCGCATTCTTTCGGGGTTCGGGGCCGATGAGTCCGTTCTCTACTACACAGCCAAGGATGGCAAGGCGCGAGGTGTTAAACACACATATCTCCTTATTGTAGGTGAGGTTCAGCCGTTGGGCCATACGGAGGAATTTCTCCAGATTCACGTCATGGTCCTGCCGGTCGCGGCCGCAGATGGTGACGTTATCTAGATAGGGGAATGTGGCCTGCAGTCCGTTCTGGTCAACCATCCGGTCCATCTCCCTTTGGAAGACCGAGACCCCGTTGGTGACACCGAAGGGGACCCTAAGGAAGTGGTATAGGCGCCCATTCGCCTCGAAGGCGGTGTACTGGCGGTCCTCGGGGTGGATAGGGAGTTGGTGGTAGGCCGACTTAAGGTCGATGGTCGAGAATACGCGGTATTGTGCAATCTGATTGACCATGTCAGATATGCGGGGAAGGGGGTATGCGTCCAGCTGGGTGTATCTGTTTATGGTCTGGCTGTAGTCGATGACCAGGCGATTTTTATCGCCGGTCTTAACGACCACGACCTGGGCACGCCAGGGGCTGTTGCTCCCCTCGATAATGCCCTCTTTCAGGAGGCGCCGCACCTCAGAGCTAATGAAGGCTCTGTCCCCGGCGCTGTACCGCCTGCTCTTGGTAGCGATGGGTTTGCAGTCGGGGGTGAGGTTAGCGAACAGGGAAGGTGGCGGCACCTTGAGGGTGGATAGGCTGCAGGTGTTACGCGGTGGGCGGTTTAACATTCGCTGGTTGTCGACTGTGAGTGGGGGGAGGGGTCCACCGTATGCTAGGGTTACACTTTGGAGGTGGGATTGGAAGTCCAGCCCTAGTAGGACGGCAGCGCAGAGCTGGGGGACGACGAGGAGTTTAAAATTTTTATACTCCGTACCCTTAACCGACAAGGTCACAACACAGTAGCCGCTAATGTCCGTGGCGTGGGACCTCGATGCCATCGAGATTCGGTTGCGCGTTGGCAGGACAGGGAGGGAGTAGTGGCTCACCGTGTCTGGGTGGATGAAGCTCTCCGTGCTTCCGCTGTCGAACAGGCAGGTCGTGGCGTGGCCGTTTACTTTGATGTCCATCATCGACTTGGACAGGTGGTGTGGGCGGGCTTGATCCAGAGTGACGGAGGCTAGTGTGTAGGTAAGCGAGTCGTTGTCGTCTGCAGGCGAGGCAGTCGTCGGGTCCGGGGGCCCGGTGGCAGTCGGGCGTGGTGGGTAAAATGGCGTCTCCCACGAGGTAGGACAAAATGGCGGAGAAGATGGCTGCCCCCATAACTCACATGAGGCACTATTGGGGTTGGTTGCCTTGATCAAAGATGGCCGCCCCATGACTCACGTGTGGGGATGCTGGCCTCAGTTGCCTTGAAAGAAGATGGCCGCCCCCACAGTTCGCATGAGGCACTGCTGGCCTCTGAAGATCCGCTCCTGCAGGCCTTAGAGAAGTGGCCTTTCTTCCTGCAGGTTGAGCAGGTAGAGTTCCTGGCTGGGCAGCGCGACCTCGGGTGCTTCTCCTGGCTGCAAAAGAAGCAGCCGGCGGCCCGATCGCGGGTGCCCGATGTCGGAGCCGGTACCGGGGGTGGCGGTCCCGGTCGGGTCCGGGACGCCGACGCTGAGGTAGGTCCCGGGGGCGGCGCTGCGAAGGGTATTGCGGTAGGGGTCGGGCCCGAGTCCCAGGGTCGCGAGCAGTACCTGGAAAACGCCTCCTGGTCCTGATGGGCCACCTCTAGGGAGAGAGCGAGGGCTTCAGCTTTGTCCAGGTCGAGGTCTTTAGCTTCAAGCAGTCTTTGCCGTGAGTAGTCGGACCGTAGGCCTTTCACAAAGGCATCGCGGATATTATCTTCCGTATTTTCAACAGCCGTCACCGCTTTAAAGTCACAGTTCCTGCCGAGTGCTCTTAGCGCCCGTAAAAATTCAGCTACAGACTCTCCTGGCTGTTGTGGGCGGGATCTCAGGAGGTGCCTGGTGTACATGTAATTTACCGGGCTCCGGTACTGCTGTTTCAGTAGGTTGATAGCGGCCTCGTATGTAGTCGTGTCCTGGATGAATGCGTATACTCTCGGGCTCGCTTGGGCGTTCAGAACTCTTAGTTTGGATCTCTGAGGGACGCCGGATTCTTCCAGGTAGGATTCGAAGCAGTCCAGCCACTGTTTGAAGTTGAGGGCTGAGTTTGCTGCCTGTGGGTTTAGATCCAGGTACGGTGGTTTGAGGGCTTGCAGCCAAGCCGGCTGGTGTGGCTGGTGTAGCCCGGTGTCTGAAAGCTGCTGTGGCTGTGCTTCTGGGAGGGCTTCTGGCTGGCCAGTAGTAGACATCTTTAAAATTTAGTCAATAAAATTGATATACCTATCAATTCGTCCAATAAAAAGCGACGAGTTAGGAACGTAACTAAAGGTTTTTATTGACTAAATAACAGAGCCCACCCTCGTGGGTGATCGGGTCCAACAAGGAGGAATACCAGCCAGTCGACTACCTTTATACCTGGGCAGGTAGGTGGAGCCATGGGCGGAGTCGGAGGTGGTCAGCCCAGGTATAACAGCGCGACAAGAGGCGACCTCGTATAGTGATACAACAGTGAGAACAGTGATAACAACACAACAGTGATAACTATAGTGTAACGATAGTGAACGATAAAAGTGGTTTACCACAAGGAGCAGCGGGTTTCTTCCTTCCATTGCTGGGGAAAAGTATGTCCCTCCTCCTCCTGACTGTACCCAGCAGTAATTCCAGTGAGGCATCATTAAATCTGGATGCTGCCCTCCTCTATGTCTTCTATCCATCCTGAACACCTCCAATTTACATTTGTGGATTGTCCCTTTAAATACAGCTGACATTGCGTCATGGGGGGTGTGCATCACGCCCGCTGCGCAACTTGGAGATGCGGAACCCGGAAGTCAAAATTACTTGGCTCAATTGAGCTGAAATCAGAGATTACGGCCTGCTCAGCTGACTTCCGAGTTTCCCCCCATGCAATTCCAACCCCCCACATGGAAGCTGCCTTCAGATTAATATCAGGGCCATTATGTCACTGGAAAATTCCAGGATTGTGCTCCTACTACTCAACAATACTTGTAACAAATGGTTTTTGGGCTGAACATGGGCCAGTTCCATTCTGTTGATGCTCTCTAATATCAATCTTTATGTAATACAAACATTTGACCATCAAGTATTCTTAGCTTTGAGATGCAACCTCTCATGCACGAAATGAACACCCCCACATTCTTCAGAGCTCTTGATGAAACTTTTAACCAATATATATTACAAAGTACTTACAGCACAGAAACAGGCCATTTGACCCAATAGGTCCATGCTGGTGTTTATTCCCACACAAGCCTTCTCCCACCCCTCTTCATCTAACCCCATCAACATATCCTTCTATTCCTTTCTCCTGCATGTGCTTATTTAGCTTCTCCTTGAATATATCTGTTATTCACCTCAACTACTCACTCTTGTGGCAGCAAGTTCCACATTCTAACCACTCTCTGAGTAAAGAAGTTTCTCCTGAATTCCCGATTGGATTTATTCATGACTATCTTATATTTATGGCCCCTAGTTCTGGTCTTGCCCGCAAGTGGCAACATCTTCCCTGCATCTACCCTATCAAACCCTTTCATAATCTTAAAGATCTCTATCAGGTCACCCCTCAGTCTTCTCTTTTCTAGAGAAAAGAGCCCCAGCCTGTTCAATCTTTCCTGATAGGTATAACTTCTCAGTTCTGGTATCATTCTAGTAAATCTTTTTTGCACCTTCTCCAGTGCCTCTATATCCTTTTTATAATATGGAGACCAAAACTGTTCACAGTACTCCAAGTGTGGTCTAACCAAGGTTCTATACAAGTTTAAACACAACTTCTCTGCTTTTCAATTCTATCCCTCTAGAAATGAACCCCAGTGCTTTGTTTGCTTTTTTTTCGGCCTTATCAACCTGCGTCGCTACTTTTAGTGATCTGTACCCCTAGATCCCACTGTTCCTCTACCAATGTTCCCCCTAAGGCACGCGGCTGCACACCAATCGTGAGGTCATGCCCAGGCTGCTCACCATCTGCTGCCGTTTGAAGAGATACCACGCAATCGCGGCCGCACAGCAAATTTAAAGAGCCCGTGCAGGAAAAAAAAATTAAAGGGGTCATTGTCATCTACCCTATTTACATACTTATTTTCCCAAGGAGTATGTGGGCTCTTTATTTCTACCAAAATGTACTACCTCGCACTTATCTATTTTGAAGTTCATTTGCCAATTACACGCCCATTCTGCCAGTTCATTAATGTCTTCCTGGCTGTTGAGTAGAAGCTACAGAATCCTGGAATTTTCCAGTGACAGAATGACACAAGTAGTGGGTTCTGCAAACAGCAAGGAGCGCTGTAAAATACCTCAGGCAATAGCCAGGCAGGTGGCAGATGTAATATTAAACTGCCTGCCTGATGATTCCACAAGAGACAACCCCTTTTAAAATATATGAATGCACATTTTAATTCATAGGATCACTGTCATCTTTTTACTGAAGATACCAATGCTCAAGACTTCATTCTCCTATCCCCAGGAGATTTTGGATTGGCCCAGTTACATTCCCATCAGCTACTCAGTACTGCACCCTAGGTGAAATAATGCACAGATGCTCGAAGCATGTAAATGAATCTAAATTTTTGCCAATTGAATCCGTATTAACAAGTTATTGATTAAATCAGAGTTACTGAACTACGGACACATTGTGGATCTAGTTCAAGGTTCCTCTGCAATGCGCCTACCAGCACAAATTAGTAATCTAGTAAATTAACTTTTATTATGGTGGCAACTAGTAGATAATGTACGCTGCCTTTTGAGAACATTTCACAATGTCTTTGAGTCTGAAATGTTTCCGATATGGGAAGTGTACTTTTTTTTGGGGGGATGGTAAAGAGAGGGGTTTAAATTTTACCCATGACGTTGTCTGTGTTACTTCCTTAGTCTCACCACATAATCATTCACAACTGAAAGAATGATTAGTATACTTGTTCCCAGACTTCAGTCAGTGCCACTCTTTGACTAAGAGGTGCATAACAGCAATGCCGGTTGACTTATCATCTGCCTTTCCTTCCTTCTTCAGAGCAAACACCTTTACAATACATAAAGGTGTTCACTGGTGTATTGGTCCCAGGTTTTATGCATAGCCTGCACTGAATTAGCTATGTCAGTGCTGGAAAAGGTGGGGCGGGGGCAGTGGTGTGGAGGAAGGAAAGATTGCCTCAGTATCCCGTGGCTAGTTTTGATTGACAGTTGTGTCTAAGACCAGTGGGAATAGGCAGGATCCATGATTGGATGTGATCATTTGAAGGACAGATATGTGACCGGACGTTTTTAGTGTCTGTTCACTTGTGACTGAGAAAGCCTAAATCACCAGTCAGTCTACATCAATCAAAGGATATGGGCTACTTTTACTCCACAGTAATGTATTACCATGTACTTTTACATGGTTCTAGTTATGCATCTTTTATTTGTTCTCAGGATGTGGCTAAGCTGCACTTACTGCCCATTCCTAGGTGTTTCGAGAAGTTGGGAGTGGACCTTCCCTTTGGTCCTTTGCAGTCCTTATGGTGATAGTGCTACCCTTTCAAACCCTTTCATAATCTTAATGACCTCGATCAGGTCACCCCTTCAGTCTTCTCTTTTCTAGATAGGGAATTCCAAGATATTGAGCCAAGATGATGAAGGAATGGCGATACCATTCACAAACCTTTTCCAGCATGGATTTGTAAAGGGTAGGTCATGCCTGATGAACCGGATTGATTTTTTTGAAGAGGTGACTAAAGTAGTGGACAGGGGAATGTCTATGGGTGTTATTCATATGGACTTCCAGAAGGCATTTGATAAAGTCCCTCATAAGAGACTGTTAGCTAAAGTTGAAGCTCATGGAATTGAAGGCAAATTATTGAACTGGTAGGAAATTGGCTGAGCGGCAGGAGACAGAGAGTAGGGATAATGGGCAGGTACTCTAATTGGCAGGGTGTGACTAGTGGTGTCCTGCTAGGATCTGTGTTGGGGCCTCAACTATTCACCGTATTTATTAACGACTTAGATGATGGGATAGAAAGCTACATTTCCAAGTTTGCTGATGATACAAAGATAGGCAGCATTGTAAACAGTGTAGATGGAAGTATAAATTGGAAAAGGAGATATTAATAGATTAAGCGAATGGGCAAAACTGTGGCAAATGCATTTCAATGTAGGCAACTGTGAGGTCATCCACTTTGGACCTAAAAAGGATAGAACAGGGTACTTTATAAATGTTGAAAAGCTAAAAACAGTGGAGGTCCAAAGAGACTTGGGGGTCCATGTACATAGATATGGCTCAGTTGGTAGTACCCCCACCTGAGTCAGAGGTAGTGGGTTTGTCCCACTCTAGGAACTTGAGCAAAAAAAATCTAGGCTAACACTCCAGTGCAGTACTGAGGGAGCACTGCACTGTCAGGGGTGCTGTCTTTCGGATGAGACGTTAAACCGAGGCCCCGTCTACCCTCTCTGGTGGACGTAAAAGATCCTATGGTACTATTTTGAAGAAGAGCAGGGGAGTTATCCCCGGTGTCCTGGTCAATATTTATCCCTCAATCAACATCACTAAAACAGATTATCTGGTCATTATCACACTGCTGTTTGTGGGAGCTTGCTGTGTGCAAATTGGCTGTGGAATTTCCTACATTACAACAGTGACTACACTTCAAAAAGTACTTCATTGGCTGTAAAGCGCTTTGGGATGTCCGGTGGTCGTGAAAGATGCTATATGCAAGATGCAAGTCTTTCTTTCTAGATCATGAAAATGTCATGGACAAGTACAGAAAATAATCAAATAGGCTTTGGAATATTGGCTTTTATAGCTAGAGGATGAGAATACAAGCGGGTAGAACTTATGCTACAGCTATGCAAAGCCCTGGTTAGACCACTCCTGGAGTACTGTGAGCAGTTCTGGGCACCACACCTTAGGAAGGATATATTGGCCTTGGTGGGAGTGCAGCGTAGGTTTACCAGAATGAGACCGGGACTCCAAGGGTTAAATTACGAGGATTACACAAATCAGTGTTGTATTTCCTGGAATTGAGAAGGTTAAGGGGTGATTGGATCAAAGTTTTCAAGATATTAAGGGGAACTGATAGGGTAGATAGAGGGAAACCATTTCCACTGGTTAGGGTGCCTAAGACTAGGGGGCAAAAATTAATGAATTTACAGTACCTTCTTTTAATTGAAGTCATGGAAAATGGGTCTACTGACTTTCATTACTTCAACTTCCTGGACATCTTACTTTAGTGTGGATAAGTAGCTACCATTTCATAGATCAAGAAGAAAAATACAAAGGCCTAGAAATTCACTAGCCTTAGCGCCGCTTTTGAGGCGCTAGAGGGACTAGCGCCAGAGTTATGGCCAGTTCAAAAATTCCCTGGGGCCCAAAAGCGGCGTTGCACCGGTAGCGCTGCGCCGGCACCGATGACGTCGTCGGTGTGCGCAGCGTCCCGGTTGCCATGCCGACGGGCCCCAGCGCCGAAATTCAGTTGCGGCCGCCTCGCCCGTGGCAGCCGCAACTAAGACTCTGGCAACAGAGTCCAACATGTGTTTGCGCCGGCGCATTAAAGGCCCCGCGGCGGCCGGCCGCTTTCCCGCCGGCCGCCTGCCCGCAGCTCCCTCCCCGGACTTCTCCCCCCACCCCCCCGGAACAGATGCAAGCCCGGCACTTGTCCGAGGTGCCGGGCTCATTTTTGAAGAGATTTGCGCGGGCCGCGGCCAGGTGCAGGCAGCTCCTCCTTAACGGAAGGAGGAGGCCTGCACTTCCCGAGCCTGCCGCACCGCAGCGGGCGCTGCAGCGCCGGAATAGCGCCGCAATGCGGCGCGTTGCGCCAGTTTTCAGGCGCTAAAACCCTTCAGTAGCGCCGGCAGCCGTTTGGGCGCGGCGCTACTGAATTTTTGGCGCGCGCAAAGGGACTTAGCGCCGGCGCTAACTTCCGGCGCTAAAGCCCTGGCGCAGCGCAAACTCAATTTCTAGGCCAAAGCCTTTGAGACACTCCACCTCCTCTCGTTGTTGCTGTGCTTTCAGTTTCTGTAATTCTTCCCCATTTGGCAGTAATTTACACTTTAAGCTGTAATTTTTTTTAAATTAATAAACATATAAATGGCTTAACTAGTGCTATTTCATTATGCAAAAATGTTCCAAACAGTGACAGGTCAAATTAATAACAATGTTGCTACTATTTAATGTCAGTTCATATATTACTGTAAAAATAAAAGGATAATTGAGGAAAAAAAATCTTTAAATTATTTAAATACATCAGTCAAGTATAACAGTAAATTAATATTTAAACAAACATTAATATGCATATGTATGTTGAACTATCAGCATAATAGAATGGAATGTATCGAGTCCTACTTCAAATCTGACATAAAAGATTCACACAAGACTTGAGGCAGATTTTATTAACCTTTGCCCCGAAGAATGGTGATTCTCTGGGTGCAGAGGTCAGGAAAAAGGGACTTGTGGTAACCAAGAATCGCCACTGGTAGCAAGCCAAAGCACATCCAAGAACGTCCTGCAGGAGCCAGAAGGCCCTGAGGCCAGGAACTCAGCTGCAGGTTTCTCGGCCCTGCAGTTGTCCTCTTGTTTTCCTGCCCTGTTTTCTGGCATTAGATCCAACCATGTAAATTCTGGGGCAGGAAATTCAGGTGCACCTGGGCCTGGTCAGGTACAGCACATTTTGAATGCACTGTTCCTGTTCTGCGCCAGGGTGGGGGAAGCCAGGGGGAAATAAAACAGCCCCTAAAATTGTCCCTTTTTGGGGGGATTATCTATTCTCTAATAGTTGGGCCTAGAAATTGAGTTTTGGCTTAGCCAGGGCTTTAGCGCCGGAAGTTAGTGCCGGCGCTAAGTCCCCCTGCGCGCGCCAAAAATTCAGTAGCACCGCGCCCGGGCCTAGAAATTGAGTGCCCTTAGCGCCGATTTTGCGGCGCTAGAGGGCCTAGCGCTGCATTTGGCGCCGGCGCCGAAATTGCCTGGGGCCCTTACGCCGCGGTAGACCGGTAGCGCTGCGCCGGCACCGATGACGTCATCGGTGTGCGCAGCGTCCCGGTTGCCATGCCGACGGGCCCCAGCGCCGAAATTCAGTTGCGGCCGCCTCGCCCGTGGCAGCCGCAACTAAGACTCTGGCAACCGAGTCTTCCCCGAGTTAGCGCCGGCGCATTAAGGTCGCGCGGCGGCCGGCCGCTTTCCCGTCGGCTGCCTGCCCGCACCTCCCTCCCCGGACTCCTCCACCCCCCCCCCCCGCGGAACAGATGCGTCTGGCCTGCAAGCCCGGCACTTGTCCGAGGTGCCGGGCTCATTTTTTCAATAATTGAACGGACAGCGGGCGGGTGCAGGCAGCTCCTCCTTAACTGAAGGAGGAGGCCTGCACTTCCCCAGCCTGCCGCACCGCATCGGGTGCCGCAGCGCCGGATTAGCGCCGCAATTCGGCACTCAGCGCCCATTGGGAGGCGCTCACGCCCGCCAGTAGCGCCGGCAGCCGTCTGGGCGCGGCGCTACTGAATTTTTGGCGCGCGCAAGGGAATTAGCGCCGGCGCTAAATTTCCGGCGCTAAAGCCCTGGCGCGGCGTCAACTCAATTTCTAGGCCCCAAACGGCTGCCGGCGCTACTGAAGGGTCTTTGCGGCGGTAAATCGGCGCTAACTGCCGTTTCGCGCCGCAATTCCGGCGCTGCGGCACCCGATGCGGTGCGGCAGGCTCGGGAAGTGCAGGCCTCCTCCTTCCCTTAAGGAGGAGCTGCCTGCACCCGATCGCGGCCCGCGAAAATCTTTTAAAAAATGAGCCCGGCACCTCGGACAAGTGCCGGGCTTGCTTCTGTTCCGGGGGGGGGGGGGGGGGAAGTCCGGGGAGGGAGCTGCGGCCAGGCGGCCGGCGGGAAAGCGGCCGGCCGCCGCGGGGCCTTTAATGCGCCGGCGCAAAGACTCGTAAGACTCTGTTGCCAGAGTCTTAGTTGCGGCTGTCACGGGCGAGGCGGCCGCAACTGAATTTCGGCGCTGGGGCCCGTCGGCATGGCAACCGGGACGCTGCGCACACCGATGACGTCATCGGTGCCGGCGCAGCGCTACCGGTCTACCGCGGCGTAAGGGCCCCAGGCAATTTCGGCGCCGGCGCCAAATGCAGCGCTAGGCCCTCTAGCGCCGCAAAATCGGCGCTAAGGGCACTCAATTTCTAGGCCTTGGTCTTTTGGTTTCAGTTAAACTGATGTCTATTACCAAGTAGATGTTGCAGGGTGAAGGCGGTAAACAGAAGTGTACTTTACCACTGCAGTAAAACACCACAATTGGCAGTAAAGTAGCAATAATGTTCCCTGCAATAATAAAAAGAACTCGGTGATCTTTACAGAAATGACAGAGCTCGTTTCTTTCTAACATTTCTGGGGAATGAATTCTAACTGCAACATTCAAAATATGGATGTTGCTTTTATTAATTATACACAGAGAGAACTGATGCTTGGTGAACCCTGAGTGCCTCACATCGCAACTATAATTAAGGAAACACAGATGGAAGCCGAAAGCGTCTCAGGTGCTCACAGAATTCTCAATAAAATCAAAATGTTGTTATGTTTTCACGTTGGAAATTCTCCTGCAGTCCCCAAAGGATTCCAGTTATTCTGTTACCCCAGTAGCTGAGTAGGCACTTGAGAGAACATGCTTCGAGATTTGAGCGTGTAGTGAATTTAACAGCAGTTTAAATTAGTGCACCTGGTTCCAACATAGCATATGGATACCAAGGGGCAGATTTCCTCTGCTCACCATATCTATCAAAATCATAAACCTTTTTGTAAAGAATGGGTTTAGAATTTTGTCACAAACAATATGCAGAGGAAATGTTCACCCTCAAGTCTTCAAATATTAGTGAAGAGTGTGTACGCGTGCGAGGGGGAGGGGAAGCGGGAGTGGAGTATTGGAGTGACGCACACAAACCTCATCAACCAAATCAGGCATTACAGCACTTTGTCAGACATGTCCTTACACCCTCAGTGAGAGAGGCAAGGTATTCTCATTACAGGAAAAGGATGAGTCTATTAAGGTTTCAAATCCTTCACTGAGGGTACCTACCGCACCTTGTCCCGAGTGCAAGGAAAAAACCTTTTTTTAACGAAGTTTGTAATAGTGAGACTCCATGTGCATAGAAACATAGAAGATAGGAGCAGGAGTAGGCCATTTGGCCCCTCAAGCCTGCTCCACCATTTAATGAGATTATGGCTGATCATCCAAATTCAGTACCCTGTCCCTGTTTTCTCCCCATATCCCTTGATCCCTTTAGCCTTAAGAAATATAGCTAACTCCTTCTTGAATATATTTAATGAATTGGCCTCAACTGCCTTCTGTGGTAGAGAATTCCACAGGTTCACCACTCTCTGGGTGAAGAAATTCCTCCTCATCTCTGTCCTAAATGGCTTACCCCCTTATCTTTAGACTGTGACCCCCTGGTTCTGGACTCCCCCACCATCGGTAACATCCTTCCTGCATCTAGTCTGTTTAGTCCTGTTAGAATTTTATACGTTTCAATGAGATCCCCTCTCATTCTTCTAAACTCCAGCGAATATAAGCCCAATCAACCCAATCTCTCCTCATATGTCATTCCTGCCACCCCAGGTATCAGTCTGGTGAATCTTCGCTGCACTCCCTCCATGGCAAGAACATCCTTCCTCAGATAAGGCGACCAAAACTGCACACAATACTCAAGGTGTGATCTCACCAAGGCCCTGTACAACTGCAGCAAGACATCCTTGCTCTTGTACTCGAATGTGCAGCGAATCCTGGACAAGACACCTAGTTGGGATGGAGACAACGCAATTCTGTTTATACAGATCGAGATGGAATAATAGTTAAGTTTTAGTCTATGCGGTAGGTTAGCATAAATATACAGCCAAAGACCTGAGGAAGATTTTCCTTAAGGACAAGATTGCCCCCAGTTGTGGGTCTGGGAGAGACTTCTGTCAGCCAATCTAACCTGCCATGACCCCTTCCCCCTTTCCTGAGTTGGGATCAATTAAGTATATTACCTGGACTCCTAGTGGTATCTGCTCTGCATTGGGAGTCTGGCACAGCAGGAGAGGGGAATGTTGTACTGCTGTAGCACTGCGGTCAGCAGCTGCCTGGCCAACAAGTGCAGAGGAACCAAACTGATCTCTAGCCCTACTGCTGTGAATCTTTATGGAGAGGGGCAAAAATCAGTTGAGATGATCAAAAGCGGGAACTGCTGGCCTCGCCATTAATGACCCATGGCTCCTGACAACAAAGACCTCCCAAAGTCTTTTCCATACATGCATTGTTTCAGGGAGGTGGAGGAAAATCTGAGTCAACTTTTTGGGGCAGGGATTCAGTGAAAGGCCTCCTTACTCCTTTTCCTATATTCCTTACTTCAGAACTACCCAAAAATAGGCATTTTTTGTGGAATCTTACAGCACAGGAGGAGGCAATTCACCCCATTGTGCCTGTACCGGCTCTTTACGAGCTATCCAATTAGTCCCACTCCCCTGCTCTTTCCCCATATCCCGGCAATTTTTACCTTCAAATTTTTATCCAATTCGCTTTTAAAAGTTACTATTGAACCTACTTTTTTTTTTTTTTAAATGATAAAATCCACTCCTCAAATTCTATACAATCAGCTGGGAAGAATAAATTTGGAATTTTGGTCTAATAAGCGGGTTAAATACAAAGAAAAACAAAGACTTGCATTTATATAGCACCTTTCACAACCACTGGATGTCCCAAAGCATTTTACAGCCAATTAAATACTTTTGAAGTGTGGTCACTGTTGTAATGTAGGAAAAGTGGCAGCCAATTTGTGCACAGCAAGCTCCCACAAACAGCAATGTGACCAGATAATCTGTTTTAGATGTTGATTGAGGGATAAATATTGGCCAGGACACTGGGGATAACTCCCCTGCTCTTCTTTGAAATACTGCCATAGGACCTTTTACATCCACCTGAGAGGGCAGACGGGATCTCGGTTTAATGTCCGAAAGACGGCACCTCCGACAGTGCAGCACTCCCTCAGCACTGCACTGGGAGTGTCTGCCTAGATTTTTGTGCCCAAGTCTCTGAAGTGGGATTAAACCACAATGAACACACATTGAATCATAATCTATACAGCTAGTTGGAACGGAAACACATAGCATCTTTGATTTATACATTAGGCCAGGACAGACGTACATCTCAATCCCACAGTGGGTTAAACTCAGACATAGAGCAGAATTCCAATACCAACACCCAGTGGAATTAAGGTCTGGAGTATGGGACAAGATGGGTACACAGATAAATCTGATGGACACATAGTAGAAACACAGAAACATAGATGATAGGAGCAGGAGTAGGCCATTCGGCCCCTCGAACCTGCTCCGCCATTCACTGAGATCATGGCTGATCATCCAAATTCAGTACGCTGTCCCTGCCTTCTCCCCATATCCCTTGATCCCTTTAGCCTTAAGAAATATATCCAACTCCTTGAATATATTTAATGAATTGGCCTCTACTGCCGCCTTTGGCAGAGAATTCCACAGGTTCACCACTCTCTGGGTGAAGAAATTCCTCCTCATCTCTGTCCTAAATGGCTTACCCCTTATCCTTAGACTGTGACCCCCTGGTTCTGGACTCCCCGGCCATCGGGAACATCCTTCCAGCATCTAGTCTGTCTAGTCCTGTTAGAATTTTATAAGTTTCGATGAGATCCCCTCTCATTCTTCTAAACTCCAGGGAGTACAAGCCCAATCGACCCAATCTCTCCTCATACGTCATTCCTGCCATCCCAGGTATCAGCCTGGTGAATCTTCGCTGCACTCCTTCCATGGCAAGCACATCCTTCCACAGATAAGGCGACCAAAACTGCACACAATACTCAAAATGTGGTCTCACCAAGGCCCTGTACAACTGCAGTAAGACATCCTTGTTCCTGTACTCAAACCCTCTCACTACAAAGGCCAAAATACCATTTGCCTTCTTAACCGCCTGCTGCACCTGCATGCTTACTTTCAGCGACTGGTGCACAAGGACGCCCAGGTCTCGTTGCACTTCCCCTTCTCCCAATCTATTGCCATTCAGATAATAATCTGCCTTCCTGTTTTTGACACCAGTGGATAACCTCGCATTTATCCACGTTATATTGCATCTGCCATGCTTCTGCCCAATCACCCAACCTGTCCAATCATCCTGGAGTTTCTCGGCATCCTCCTCACAGCACACACGCTCACCCAGCTTTGTGTCGTCTGCAAACTTGGAGATATTACATCTAGTTCCCTCATCCAGATCATTAATATATATTGTGAATAGCTGGGGTCCAAGGACCGATCCCTGCGGTACCCCACTAGTCACTGCCTGTCACTCGGAAAAAGAGCCGTTTATTCCAACTCTTTGCTTTCTGTCTGCCAACCAGTTCTCTATCCAAGTCAATACCTTGTCCCCAATCCCATGTGCCTTAATTTTAAACGCTAATCTCTTATGCGGGGCCTTATTGAAAGCCTTTTGAAAATCCAAATACACCACATCCACTGGTTCTCCCTTATCTATTCTACCAGTTACATCCTCAAAAAATTCCAGTAGATTAGTCAAGCACGATTTACCTTTTGTAAATCCATGTTGACTTTGTCCGATCCGGTCACTTTTTTCCAAGTGCTCTGCTATTACATCCTTTATAATGGACTCTAGCATTTTCCACACTACCGATGTCAGGCTTACCGGTCTGTAATTCCCCATTTTCTCTCTACCACCCTTTTTGAACAGTGGGGTAACATTAGCTACCCGCCAATCCATGGGTACTGTTCCAGAGTCTATCGAATTTTGGAAGATGACCAGCAATGCATCTACTATTTCTAGGGCCACTTCCTTAAGTACCCTAGGATGTAGATCATCAGGCCCTGGGGATTTATTGGCCCTCAATCCCATCAGTTTCCCTACAAATACTGATTTCTATCAGTTCCTCCCTTTCATTAGACCCTATGTTCCCCGACATCTTTGGGAGGTTATTTGTGTCCTCCTTTGTGAAGACAGAACCAAAGTATATATTTAATTGGTCTGCCATTTCTTTGTTCCCCATTATAAATTCCCCTGATTCTGACTGCAAGGGACCTATGCTTGACTTCACCAATCTTTTTCTCTTCACATACCTATAAATGCTTTTACAGTCAGTTTTTATGTTCCCTGCAAGCATACTCTCATACTCGATTTTCCCCCTCTTAATTAATCCCATTGTCCTCCTTAGTTGGATCCTAAACTGCTCCCAATCCTCAGGTTTACTGCTTTTTCTGGCCAATTTATATGTCCTCTCCTTGGATCTTATGCTATCCCTAATTTCCCTTGTTAGCCATGGTTGAGTCACCTTTTTTGTTTTATTTTTATGCCAAACTGTGATGAACAAATTCTGTAGTTCATCCATGCGATCTTTGAATGTTTGCCATTGCCCATCCACCGTCAACCCTTTGAGTGACATTCCCCAATCAATCCTACCCAACTCGCACCTCATACCATCATAGTCTCCTTTATTTAAATTCAGGACCCTAGTCTCTGAGTCAACTATTTCACTCTCCGTCTTAATGAAGAATTCTATCATATTATGATCGCTCCGACCCAACCGGCTCCACCAACGAGGCCCGACCACAGGGAGCAGCGAGGCGAGGTGAGGCGGAGCCCGGCTTAAAAACCGGCTCCACCAACGAGGCCCGACCACAGGGAGCAGCGAGGCGAGGTGAGGCGGAGCCCGGCTTAAAAACCGGCTCCACCAACGAGGCCCGACCACAGGGAGCAGCGAGGCGAGGTGAGGCGGAGCCCGGCTTAAAAACCGGCTCCACCAACGAGGCCCGACCACAGGGAGCAGCGAGGCGAGGTGAGGCGGAGCCCGGCTTAAAAACCGGCTCCACCAACGAGGCCCGACCACAGGGAGCAGCGAGGCGAGGTGAGGCGGAGCCCGGCTTAAAAACCGGCTCCACCAACGAGGCCCGACCACAGGGAGCAGCGAGGCGAGGTGAGGCGGAGCCCGGCTTAAAAACCGGCTCCACCAACGAGGCCCGACCACAGGGAGCAGCGAGGCGAGGTGAGGCGGAGCCCGGCTTAAAAACCGGCTCCACCAACGAGGCCCGACCACAGGGAGCAGCGAGGCGAGGTGAGGCGGAGCCCGGCTTAAAAACCGGCTCCACCAACGAGGCCCGACCACAGGGAGCAGCGAGGCGAGGTGAGGCGGAGCCCGGCTTAAAAACCGGCTCCACCAACGAGGCCCGACCACAGGGAGCAGCGAGGCGAGGTGAGGCGGAGCCCGGCTTAAAAACCGGCTCCACCAACGAGGCCCGACCACAGGGAGCAGCGAGGCGAGGTGAGGCGGAGCCCGGCTTAAAAACCGGCTCCACCAACGAGGCCCGACCACAGGGAGCAGCGAGGCGAGGTGAGGCGGAGCCCGGCTTAAAAACCGGCTCCACCAACGAGGCCCGACCACAGGGAGCAGCGAGGTGAGGTGAGGCGTACCAAATCAATAGCAGAGGAGAGAGGTAAAAAGTAATCAGAGTGTGACGTCACCAGGGAGCAGGTAAGTGATTGGTTGGTGAGTATTTCTCTCTTTTCAATACAAGCTTGACTTCTGTGGTGTTAAATTTCTAGGGTCTCTGGTGTAGTGGGGACAGTTGATAAATAAAGCGCCCTAGAGTATACCTGTAACTGGGGTATTGAATAAATTTTTTAATTAATTAAAGGAGTAAGTCATGGCAGGAGAGCTCAGGCCCGTGTTCTGCTCCTCTTGCTCCATGTGGGAAATCAGGGACGCTGCCAGTGTCCCTGACGACCATGTGTGCGGGAAATGCATCCAGCTGCAGCTACTTGTAGACCGCATTGCGGCGCTCGAGCTGCGGGTAGATGAATTTTGGAGCATGCGCGATGCTGAGAGGGTCGTGGATAGCACGTTTAGCGAGTTGTTCATGCCTCAGGGTAGGGCTGCACAGGGGGTGACCATCAGGCGGAGCAACAGAGGCAGGCAGGAAGTGCAGGGAACCCCTGCGGACATCCCCCTTTCAAACAAGTATACCAAGTTGGATACTGTTGAGGGGGATGACTCACCAGGGGAAGGCAGCAGCAGCCAGCTTCCTGGCACCAGGGACGCTTCTGCTGCTCAGAAAGGGAGGAAAAAGAGTGGGAGAGCAATAGTGGTAGGGGATTCTATCGTAAGGGGAACAGATAGGCATTTCTGTGGCCGCAAACGTGACTCCAGGATGGTTTGTTGCCTCCCTGGAGCCAGGGTCTGGGATGTCACTGAGCGGCTACAGGGCATTCTTAAGGGGGAGGGTGAGCAGGCAGAGGTCGTGGTCCACATTGGGACCAACGACATAGGAAGGAAGGGGGATGAGGTCCTGCATCAAGAATTTAGGGAGCTAGGTAACAGATTAAAGAGCAGGACCTCAAAGGTTGTAATCCCTGGATTACTCCCAGTGCCACGTGCTAGTAAGTATAGGAATGGGAGGATAGAGCAGATGAATGCGTGGCTAAAGAGTTGGTGTAGGGGGGAGGGTTTTACTTTCCTGGATCACTGGGCCTGCTTCTGGGAAAGGTGGGACTTGTACAAGTCGGACGGGTTGCACCTGAACCAGAGTGGGACAAATATCCTTGCGGGGAGGTTTGCTAGCACTGTTGGGGGGGGTTTAAACTAACTTGGCAGGGGGATGGGATACAGAGGGGAGCTGAAATAGGGGGTGATGTGCTGCCAATTATAGAGAATAAAACAAGTCAGCTTGGTAGACAGGGCAAATATATAAGGGCAAGGCTGGATGGCATCTATTTTAATGCAAGGAGTCTTGCAAATAAGGTGGATGAACTGAAGGTGTTGATGAACACATGGGAGTATGATATTGTTGCTATCACGGAGACATGGTTGAGGGAGGGGCAAGACTGGCAGCTCAATATTCTGGGGTACAGAATCTTCAGGCAAGACAGAGGGGGAGGTATAAGAGGAGGGGGTGTCGCAATATTAATTAAGGAGTCAATTACTGCAGTAAGGAGGGATGATATATTAGCAGGGTCCTCTAATGAGGCCATATGGGTGGAGCTTAAAAACAAAAAGGGGGCAAGCACTTTGCTGGGAGTGTACTATAGGCCTCCAAACAGTCAGGGGGAGATAGAGGAACAGATATGTAGTCAAATCTCAGAGAAATGTGCAAATAATAGGGTAATAATAATGGGGGATTTCAACTTCCCCAATATTAACTGGGATAGTCAGAGTGTGAAAGGCTCAGAGGGTGTAGAATTCTTAAAGTGCATCCAGGAGAGCTTTTTGAGCCAGCATGTAGAAAGTCCTACAAGAGAGGGGGCGGTACTGGACCTAATTCTAGGGAATGTGGCCGGCCAAGTGGGAAAAGTGCTAGTAGGTGAGCACTTTGGCGATAGTGACCATAATATGGTAAGATTTAAGGTGGTCATGGAAAAGGACAGGGATGGGCCGGAAATAAAGGTTCTAAATTGGGGGAAGGCTGATTTTAATAGGATAAGGCAGGATCTGGCCAAAATGGACTGGGATCAGCTACTTGTAGGAAAATCCGCATCGGAGCAATGGGAGGCTTTCAAAAGGGAGATTGAGATCATACAATGGCAACATGTTCCCGTAAAGGTCAAGAGTGGTTCCAAAAACCACAGGGAACCTTGGATGTCTGGGGATATACGAGAATGGATTAGGAAAAAAAGGAGGGCTTTTGGTAGATACAAAAGGCTAAAGACGGAGGAAGCCCTAGAGGAGTACAAAAAGTGCAGGGGGATACTTAAAAAAGAAATTAGGAGATCAAGGAGGGGCCATGAAATAACACTGGCGAGCAAAATAAAGGAAAATCCGAAGATGTTTTATAAGTATATTAAGGGTAAGAGGATAACTAGGGAAAAAATAGGGCCCATTAGGGACAAAAGTGGCAATGTGTGTGTGGAGCCGGAAGATGTAGGTGGGGTTCTAAATGAATTTTTTGCATCTGTTTTCACTATGGAGAAGGACGATGTAGACATAGAAATAGGGCGGGGGGACTGTGATATGCTCGAACATATTAACATCGAGAGGGAGGAGGTATTGGCGGTTTTAGCTGACCTAAAAATGGATAAATCCCCAGGCCCGGATGAAATGTATCCCAGGCTGCTGTGTGAGGCAAAGGAAGAGATTGCGGGGGCTCTAACACATATATTCAGGACCTCTCTGGCCACAGGGGATGTGCCAGAGGACTGGAGAACCGCTAATGTAGTACCATTATTCAAGAAGGGTAGTAGGGAAAAACCGGGGAACTACAGGCCAGTGAGCCTAACATCAGTGGTAGGAAAATTATTGGAAAAAATTCTGAGGGACAAAATTTGTCTCCACTTGGAGAGGCAAGGATTAATCAGGGATAGTCAACATGGCTTTGTCAAGGGAAGATCATGTCTGACTAATTTGATTGAATTTTTTGAGGGGGTGACTAGGTGTGTGGATGAGGGTAACGCAGTGGATGTGGTATACATGGATTTCAGTAAGGCCTTCGATAAAGTCCCGCACAGGAGACTGGTCAAGAAGGTAAGAGCCCATGGAATCCAGGGTGCCTTGGCACATTGGATACAAAACTGGCTTAGTGGCAGAAGGCAGAGGGTGATGGTCGAAGGTTGTTTTTGTGACTGGAAGCCTGTGGCCAGTGGGGTACCACAGGGATCGGTGCTGGGTCCCTTGCTGTTTGTGGTCTACATTAATGACTTGGATATGAATGTAAAAGGTATGATCAGTAAGTTCGCGGATGATACAAAAATTGGTAGGGTGGTAAATAGCGAGGAGGGTAGCCTCAGGCTGCAGGACGATATAGATGGGTTGGTCAGATGGGCGGAACAGTGGCAAATGGAATTTAACCCGGAAAAGTGCGAGGTGATGCACTTTGGGGGGACTAACAAGGCAAGGGAATACACAATGAATGGAAAGACCCTAGGCAAGACGGAGGGTCAGAGGGATCTGGGTGTGCAAGTACACAGATCCCTGGAGGCGGCGGAACAGGTGGATAAGGTGGTAAAAAAGGCATATGGGATACTTGCCTTCATTAGCCGAGGCATTGAATATAAGAGCAAGGAGGTTATGATGGAGCTGTATAAAACACTGGTTAGGCCACAGCTGGAATACTGTGTGCAGTTCTGGTCGCCACACTACAGGAAGGATGTGATCATGTTAGAGAGGGTGCAGAGGAGGTTCACCAGGATGTTACCAGGGCTGGAGCGCTTCAGCTATGAAGAGAGACTGGGCAGGTTGGGTTTGTTTTCCTTGGAGCAGAGGAGGCTGAGGGGTGACATGATTGAGGTGTACAAAATTATGAGGGGCATAGATAGGATGGATGCTGAGGAGCTTTTTCCCTTAGTAGAGGGGTCAATAACTAGGGGGCATAGATTCAAGGTAAAGGGCGGGAGGTTTAGGGGGGATTTGAGAAAGAACTTTTTCACCCAGAGGGTGGTTGAAGTCTGGAACTCACTGCCTGAAAGGGTTGTGGAGGCAGAAACTCTCACAACATTTAAGAAGCATTTGGATGAGCACTTGAAATGCCATAGCATACAAGGCTACGGGCCAAATGCTGGAATATGGGATTAGATTAGACAGGGCTTGATGGCCGGCGCGGACACGATGGGCCGAAGGGCCTCTATCCGTGCTGTATTACTCTATGACTCTATGACTAAGGGGCCTCGTACAACAAGATTGCTAATTAATCCTTTCTCATTACATAATACCCAGTCTAAGATGGCCTGATCTCTAGTTGGTTCCTTGACATATTGGTCCAGGAAACCATCCCGTATACACGCCAGGAATTCCTTCTCCACAGTATTGTTACTAATTGGGTTAGCCCAATCTATATGTAGATTAAAGTCACCCATGTTAACTGCTGTGCCCTTATTGCATGCTTCTCTAATTTCCCATTTAATGCCATCCCCGACCTCCGCATTACTGTTTGAAGGTCTATATACCACTCCCACTAACGTTTTCTGCCCCTTGGTATTTCTCAGTTCTACCCATACAGATTCCACATCATCAGAGCTAATATCCTTCCTTTCAATTGTGTTAATCCCCTCTTTAACCAGCAATGCTACCCCACCTCATTTTCCTTTCTGCCTATCTTTCCTGAATATTGAATACCCCTGGATGTTGAGTTCCCAGCCTTGGCCACCCTGGAGCCATGTTTCCGTACTCCCAATCATATCATATTCGTTTACCCCTATTTGCACAGCTAATTCATCCACCTTATTACGAATGCTCCTTGCATTAAGACAAAAAGCCTTCAGGCTTGTTTTTTTAATGCTCCTAGATCTTTTAGAATTATTATTTACTGTGGCCATGTTTGATTTCAACCCTTGATTTTGCTGCCTGTCACTTTTGTTTTTCTCCTTCCTGTCTTTTGCTTTTATCCTTGATTCTCTTTCCTCTGTTTCCCCGCTCAGGTTCCCAACCCCCTGCCATTTTAGTTTAAACCCTCCCCCAGAGCATTAGCAAACACTCCTCCTAGGACATCGGTCCCGGCCCTGCCCAGGTGCAAACCGTCCGGTTTGTACTAGTCCCACCTCTCCCAGAACCGGTTCCAATGTCCCAGGAATTTGAATCCCTCCCCCTTGCACCATTCCTCTAGCCACATATTCATCTGAAATATCCTTCTATTTCTACTCTGACTAGCATGTGGCACTGGTAGCAATCCTGACATTACTACCTTTGAGGTCCTATTTTTTAATTTACCTCCTAACTCCCTATATTCAGCTTTTAGGACCTCATCCCAGTTTTTACCTATATCGTTAGTACCTATACGACAACTGGCTGTTCACCCTCCCCCTCCAGAATGCCCTGCAACCGCTCCGAGACATCATTGACCCTTGCACCAGGGTGGCAACACACCATCCTGGAGTCTCGTTTGCATAGAATTTCAATCTACACACAGTGGAATCCTAACTTTAATCTGAATAGTGAAAACACAGTGGAAACTATTCTATGTAATTGGAGCAAATTAAAAGATGGCTCGTAACCTGACTTACATGTGTAGCAGAGTCAATCGTGCCAGGAAAGTTCCCAGGTTTGATTCTTGCTGCATGCAACACTAGCAATTTCTAGTCAATTTTTAACTGGGGGAAGCGGGTGAAGGGGAGGTACAACTGGGCTCAGAATTCTGGGCTACAAAGTAGAAGGGAAACAATCCGTCACTCTACTGATTTCTGTTCAGTGACCCCTCCTGGAACTGTGCACGTGTAAATAGCAAAGAGGGTTGATAAAACTTGGATACATTTGCTTTCATAGTCAAATAAACTGTAGATATTCACTCTCTGTGCTCACGTAAGAAGAATAGCCACTTTGACAAGATAACAAGGCCTTGCTGCCAGCCATGGAACTGTCATGCCATCGTCAAGACAGGAGGGGTAAGAGAAGAAAATGGGAGGAAAAAAATGGAGAAAATTATAAATGAATCATTTGAAATACTTTCCAACTAATGTCTAATCATTTTGTGTCTAAATTTGTGCTCTCAAGGGGCAAAACTGACTGGTGTTGAAGACACTTGGGAATTCTTAACCTAGTTCCTAGTGAGTAAGGCTGACAACACAAAACATTCCATTAATTCAGCATCAATTGCACTAAATTGGCAATTTCATTCAGAGAGGCTTAAGGAAGGAGGGGGTGGAGCACAGTAACAGATGCTCAGAGATTGGGACTGACATACATCATTGAGACAGAGAAGTGGTGCATTACCCTGTATCTAAGTATGTTATACATTTGTAACTTGATTCTGATACCGACTGCCTAAAAATGAGCAAATGTTCCAATTCCCAGCACTAACATTCCTCCCCTTGATGTGTGCACCATTTACAGAAGTTTTTTTTAGCATTTACTGGAAGATTTCTTTCATTCTTTGGAAATGTGCATGAACTTGTTCAAAATCACACAATTCTAGAAAGGGCTATTATTACTGTACTGTGTATAAGATTAAAACAATAATCACAGCCTTTGCACACTTCCACAATGTCAGGAACACACAAGAAAAATTGGTCAGATTTGAGGATGCAGTAACATGGAGGCACAACCACGCATAAAGATGGAAAAAAATAATGGCAATTCCAGGAATTAGAACAGGAGGGAGAAGGGAAAATAACCCATGCCAATAAAAATCAAAGTGCTGGGAGACACATCTCCCTTATTCACCACTGTAAGTGTGCCTAAGCAATGAGGTGAGCTACATTGACCCGGAATTTGCGGTCAGCGGCGAAGTAAAGGAGCTCGTCGCTGGTCCCGGAGAAAGCTGCCCACAGAGGTCTTGTCACAGAATCGTGATTGTGATCTCTGTGGTGAGAAGTTTGCCTTTTTCGACGTTCAAGTGATTTCAGTGCAGTTTAGTGGGAATCCCTAGTGCGATGCTGCTGCAACGTCAACAAACTTGTCTAAGCAGCCAATCACATTGCAGAATTCTCAGAGACAGCAAACCAGGAAATGAGAAGCTGCTTTTATCTGGACTTTTTAAAAATGTTACAGAAAGTGAAACAGAGATTGGGACTCTCACATGGGGGTAAGGTAGAATCTGAATTATAATTTTTAAAGAAATTTGACACACCATAAATATAAAAATTAGTTTTTCAGGGCCATAATGTTAACAGTCAATACGCTGTTAAAACGCCAATTGTACCTAATCCAACAAGGTCTAACATTTAATGGGGTATTTAACAGTGATATTTGTAATGTATGTACCTTTAAGGGGGGAACTATTTTCTACAGCTCATGTATACTGTAGTACCGGCAGTGACCACACCTGTATATAACGCTGAGTAGTAATCTGTTGTTTCAGTTGCAGTTTGAACCACATTGAGTAAACACCTGTTGTACCATTCTCTGCAGTCCTTTTCTTATTATTACACGGACGTAACAGTGGCGACGAGCAAGTTCGATCCTACCTGCAACTCTGCATCACCTCCCAGGGATTCGCTCCTGGAGAACAGTGGAAGAAGGTCGACTCCAGAAGCACGGGCGTCGACCACGGGCAACCGCCCAGTCATCCAGCGGAGATTTGAGCATCGCAGGGGAGGCTGTCGAGAGGCAGGCTTGGCTTTCCAGTCACGGTGGTCCAGCGAAACGGGCTGGCAACAGGTACTGCGCAGACCCTTCCCGGACAGCGACGGGCTAAAGCCCGACCGAGCGGCACAGAAAAAGGCCGAGCAGCGTCGACGGGGGAGAGAGAGAGGGCAGAGCGCACAGGGCGCAGACGGTGTTCAGGACCGAGCGGCGTCAACGGGGGAGAGGCGAGAGAGAGCAGAGCGCAGCCGGTGGTCAAGGGCCGAGCAGCGTCAACGGGGGAGAGAGGCGCACAGGAAAACGCAAGGCGCTGCCATTGCCACGAGGACCACCGAGAGCGGCGTTGGCAGCAGCGCGGGAGACGCCATTTTAAGCCGCAGCGGGAAGAAAGGAAAGCGCGGGAGATGCCATTTTAAGCCAGTCTAACCACACCCAAAAATGCTGAAGAGTGGCAGTATCACAGCGTTCGACAATGAAGTCGAAGATTGGACGACATATGTCAAACGCATAGAAGTACACTGCAAGGCGAATGAAGTGCCAGATGACAAGAAAGCGCTGGTATTGTTGAATTCAATGGGTGCAAAAGCGTATGGCTTACTACGAAACCTAGTAACCCCAGAGAAGCCAGTAGAAAAGGATTTTGAAAACATAGTGTCAATCCTACAGGACCACTTAAACCCCACACCGCTGCTGATAGCAGAAAGATTTAAGTTTCACAAAAGGAACCAGCATAAAGATGAAAGTAATGCTGAGTATTTAATGGAACTGCGCAAGCTATCGAAACACTGCCAGTTTGGAACGGGACTAGCAGATACTTTAAGGGACAAGTTTGTGTGTGGGCTTCAAAGTGAAGGAACCCAGAAACGGCTTCTATCAGAAAAGGATCTTACGCTGGACAAGGCTATCAGCATTGCAGTATCACACAAAGCAGCAGCACGGGGCGCTACAGAGATACAACGGAGACTGCAAGAATATGGCACAAATGAAATGTCATACGGAACAGTGAAGTGCTATCGCTGCGGCAGAACAACACACGACCATAATGATTGCTGGTTCAAGGACAAAGTGTGCAGACAGTGTGGAAAAGTAGGACACACAGCAAGACTCTGCAGGTCGGGACAGAAAACCAGCAGCAAGAAATCTCCACAGGAGAAGTACAAGAAGGTACATAAGGTGACGGAGAGTAGTTCAGACGAACAGAAGAGTGATACAGACTCCGGAAGCAAGGAGCTGGGTTGTCTGAAACTACATAATGTGATCAAAATGGAGGATCACCAAACTATCTGGGTCACGCTCAAGATAGCAGGAGTCCAAGTGAAAATGAAATTGGACACAGGATCAGCCCTAACAGTCATAAACCGAAGGGACTACAAGCGGCTATTCTCACATATACCCTTGAGAGATACAAAGATTGTCTTGAAGACATACACGGGGCAAAAAGTCTACCCCAAAGGAAAAATAAGGGTGAACGTTATATATAACGGCAAGGAAACACCGAAAATGGACCTTTATGTATTGCCAGATGGAGGACCACCACTTCTAGGACGTGAATGGATCCAGAAGATACAGCTAGATTGGCATTCCATACAAGCACTGACTGTAGATGCCAAAAAGGATGACGACGTCACACCTGGACGGCTGTCAAAAATGCTAACTGACGCACAAGAAGTGTTCCAGCAGGGACTCGGAACACTAAAAGGCATAACAGCAACGATCAAAATAGAGGAAAATGCAAGCCCAAAGTTTTTTAAGGCCAGACCGGTACCTTATGCGATCCGCCCAGCCGTCGAAGCAGAGCTGGAAGGTTTGGAACGTTCAGGAGTACTGTCCAAAGTGGACTGGAGCGAGTGGGCTACACCCATCGTTCATGTAATGAAGAGGTCGTTGAGTAATACGCCTGGGGAACCAAAGAAGGTTTGCATCTGTGGGGACTTTAAGGTGACAGTGAACCCAGTCCTTCACACTGTACAATATCCGCTTCCGCGGATTGGATATTTTCGCCTCGCTATCTGGAGGGAAACGCTTCACTAAGATTGATCTGGCCCAGGCGTACCTGCAAATGGAGGTAGAAGAAGCCTCGAAACAGTACCTCACGATCAACACTCATAAAGGTCTCTACCAATACAGCTGGTGTTCGGGGTAGCATCAGCTCCGGCTATTTGGCAAAGGGCAATGGAACAAGTCCTGCAAGGGATTCCAGGGACCCAGTGTTATTTGGACGACATCCTGGTCACGGGCGAAAATGACAGTGATCACCTCGCCATCCTGGAGCAGGTGCTCACTAGATTGAAGGAATATGGGCTCCGAGTTAATCGCCACAAATGCGAGTTTTTCCAGAAGCAGATCTCGTATTGTGGCCACATTATTGATAAAGAGGGGTTACATAAGTCCCCTGAAAAGATTGAGACAGTAGTCAAGGCTCCAGCACCGGAAAATGTGTCACAACTGAGGTCGTTCCTCGGGCTGGTGAACTACTACTATAAGTTCTTGCCGAATTTGTCTACCGTACTACACCCACTGAACACCCTACTGCAAACGGGGGTACCATGGAAGTGGAGTGACGAATGTAAACGAGCTTTCCAGAAGAGCAAAGCATTGATCACATCAAAAGAGGTGTTGGCTCATTTCAACCCAGCACTACCAATTCAGTTGGCGTGTGATGCATCACCCTATGGCATTGGAGCAGTGCTGTCGCACAAATTCCCGGATGGCTCGGAGAGGCCAGTAGCCTTTGCGTCTCGGTCACTAACCTCAGCCGAGCGTAACTATGCCCAGATTGACAGGGAGGCCCTCAGCCTAGTGTGGGGAGTGAAAAAGTTCAATCACTATCTGCACGGGCAGAAGTTCACCTTGCTGACTGACCACCAACCACTTGTCTCCATCTTTAATCCAAAGAAGGGCGTTCCGGTGATGACTGCGCAACGGCTACAAAGATGGTCCCTTTTTCTAGGGGCGCACCAATATGAAATTGAGTATAAGGGCACGAAACAGCATGGAAATGCTGATGGGCTATCACGCCTGCCACTGCCTACTGCGGAGGAAGCACCAGCAGTGGATCCTGTCGAAATATTTCATTCGACTATAATTGAATGCTTGCCAGTAACTAACGCTGGTATAGAGAAGGAGACCCGAAATGACCCGACACTGTCTCGGGTATATGATTTGACAGTGAAGGGATGGCCAGCACATGGCGACTCACTGTTGCCAGCATTCTCATCCAGAAGAGAACAGCTGTCAGTGTGCCAGGGGACCTTGATGTATGGATCCCGAGTGGTAATTCCACCCAAGGTAAGGGAGCGAGTGCTCAATGAGCTTCACGAAGGTCATCTGGGAGGGGTGAAAATGAAAAGCCTTGCTAGGGCTTATGTGTGGTGGCCGGGGATCGATCAGCAAATCAAGGACCTGACAAAGAGCTGCTCAGGATGCCACAAGGTCCAAAATGCACCACCAAATGCCCCTCTACACCCAGGGGAGTGGCCCTCATCTCCATGGCAATGGGTGCACATTGATTTTGCTGGTCCATTCATGGACTCAATGTTTTTAATAGCCGTGGATGCGCACTCGAAATGGCCCGAGGTGATCAAAATGTCCTCCACCACCACGGAGAAAACTATTGCAGTCCTACGGACCATTTTTGCCAGGAACGGCTTGCCAGAGCAGATTTGCTCTGATAACGGACCACAGTTTGTGTCCGAAGAGTTTCGAAGATTTATGAAAAGGAATGGGGTAAGGCATTACACATCCGCCCCGTATCATCCAGCCACAAATGGATTGGCTGAGAGGTTCGCACAAACCTTTAAAAAAGCAGTAAAGGCCATGTGCGATGACGACATTCCACTGCAGCATAAGGTGGAAAATTTCCTGTTAGCCTACAGAAATGCGACACATGCAGTCACCAACCAGACCCCGGCCATGATGTTCTTTAACCGAAGGTTGAGATCTCGTCTGGATTTGCTCAGACCAAATGTACGAAGAGATGTTGAGAGTAAGCAATTCCAGCACATCAATGAGAAGCCGACAAGGAGCTTCAATGTAGGGCAACCAGTCTTGGCCCACGACTACCGAACAGAGAAATGGCAACCAGGAACGATATGCACACGGCAGGGGCCACTAATGTACACAGTGGACATTGGGGAGAGCATCGTGAGACGCCATGCTGACCAGATCCTAGAGTCACAGGAACGAGTCAACCCCATGCTTCGCCCATACGTACCTGGTGATGAACCCGACGTACAGGTCGGATCTACCCCAGAAACAGTAGCATCGGAAGCTGATGAACCAACCGACGACAGGGGGCCAGAATCGCCTCCGCACCAAGAGCAAGACACTCGGGAAAGGTGCTATCCAGAAAGGATCAGGAAGCCTCCCAAAGACTGAATTTATAAATAGACTATTTTCAGCTAATGTTGCATGTTAAAAGTGTTAATTGTAATTAGTTTGATATTTAATTGTTAAATGAGTGTTATGGTACTGTTAATCTAAAAGGGGAGGAATTGTAATGTATGTACCTTTAAGGGGGGAACTATTTTCTACAGCTCATGTATACTGTAGTACCGGCAGTGACCACACCTGTATATAACGCTGAGTAGTACAGGTAGACTATTCTTTATCCGAACTTCCGAAAACCGAAAACCTCTAAAAACCGAAAGTTTTTTCGTTCAGCGTAAGTCGTGCGCACGACCCCGACCCCCGCCGACCCCCACCCCCGAGCCCCCGCCGACACCCCCGCCGACCCACACGCCGACCCCGACCCCCGCCGACCCTCCGCCGACCCCCACCCCCGACCACCCCGCCGACCCCGACCCCCGCCGACCCCCACCCCCGACCCCCCCGCCAAATTTCCCAGTCTTATAAAATACCTTCTGAAATCCGAAATTTTCCGAAAACCGAAACACGGCTGGTCCCGAGGTTTTCAGATAAAGGATAGTCTACCTGTAATCTGTTGTTTCAGTTGCAGTTTGAACCACGTTGAGTAAACATCTGTTTGTACTGTTCTCTGCAGTCCTTTTCTTATTATTACACGGACGTAACAATATTACTGTGGAAAAAGCACAGGTTTTCATCAGCTGGGGATGTGGTGAGGGGGGAGGGGGCATGTGGGGAGGGCGGAGGTGGGGGAGGAGGGAGGGGGGGAGGTGTGGGGGAGGGGGTGAGAGGGGGAGGAGGAGAGGGGAGGAGGAGAGGGGGAGGAGAGGGGGGGAGGAGGGAGGGGTGGGGAGGGGGAGGAGTGGGGAGGGGAGGAGTGGGAGGCGGAGGAGTGGGGAGGGGAGGGGAGGGGTGGGGAGGAGTGGGGAGGGGAGGAGTGGGAGGGGGAGAGGTGGGGAGGGGGGAGTGGGAGTGGGGAGGGGGGAGGGGGGAGGGGAGGAGTGGGGAGGGGAGGAGTGGGGAGGGGAGGAGTGGGG